>NC_044560.1:111419736-111734082 GCF_007565055.1 Rhinopithecus roxellana | reverse complement strand
AAGAATCTGGCCATGCTGTTTCTTATTCCTAACATGGCCTTCTCTCATCTCCAGTTCTCAGAACCCAGCACTCTTCTTGGATGAAGCTTCCTGGATTTTTCCTGCCATGCCCAGTCCGTCTCTCCACACCTTTCCTTTCACAGAATTCCCATATTCATTCGTTTGTATGTCTCTAGCATTGCATCTAAGTAAGTCATGTTCTTGCCTTGTTTCCCTTTCAGAATATCAAGTTCCTTGAGGTCAGGAGCTGTATCTTGATCAGCTTTACATCCCCCTAGTACCATGGCTCACACAGAATCCAGGTGGAGTCAGCATTAGTCAGATTGGATATGTTAGACTTAGTATTCAAGCATCCTTCTGCCACAGTGTACATTTTTCTTCCATGGGGCTGAACCTTTCCATTTTCCAACTGCCTGTCTTTTACTCTTGGGTCTTCAGAGAAACGACTGTCTTGAGCTAAGATGACAAGGAACAGGGAAACAAAAAACAGGTCTTAGGGTGCCCAGTTGGAGATGGGATCCAGGTACCCTGAACTTGGAGTGCCCACTCCATGTCATTGCCCTAACCCACCTTGTCCCACCTCCGGTTTGGAAGTTGGATCACCTCACTGTGACACAACGTCCTAGTCAAGCAGCCTTCTCCACAGTGAAGTTCAGGTGGCCAAACCGGCTCCTGCTGTAACAGGGAGGGGCTGGGACATGGACCGGCGCTGCCAGGGCAAAGCAAGACCTTATCAACCCAACCTTATGCAATGCACGGTGGCGGCGGCCCTGGGTGGGAGGGCTGGACGGCGTCCATGAACAACCTTTACGAACCCCAGAAGCTGGGCACCTCAGCTCCATCCTCATGCTGCCCCCACACGCCAGGCCCAGACATCCTGCCCCTCTACAGCCTCCTCTGATTTTATAATGGCAGCTTTCCCTTCGCAGAGCTACCTGAGTGAGCACTGGTCGGAGAACACTCCCTTAGCCCAGATGGCCATGCAGTAGTAGATGTCACAGAGTTGGTGCTCCTGGGAGGGACGAGTTAGAGAATGACTGAGGTGGGTGGGGCACCTCCCAAAAGGTTTTCTGGAGGACACAAGTTCTGTGTAATGAATCTTACTAATTAATGAACAGTGACTGAAAAAGCTCATTAGCCACCGTTCCACCCGCATAGGGTCAACTCCAGGAGTGAAGAATCAGACAAAAGAGAACTGATGTTGGGTAATCAGCTATGATTTGACAGACGGGTGGGGGGACCCAGCGCCAGTTTTGGGCTGGGTGATCTAGGGCATCAAACAATCCAACGCCGTCTTCTGTTTGGCTCAAGAGTCTAGTCTGTGATTGTCCTTTGATGATAAATTGCCCTCCCTATATTTTCCTCTCCACCTCACGGTATTAATAAGAATGTTAGCTGAGTTACTGAGGCTTACTATGTGGCAGACCTTGTACTAAGTGCTCCAAATACGTGATCTCATTGAAATGTCCCAGTGATTCTGACACAGGTGGGTACTATAATTACTCACATTCTATAGGCGGGGGAACCACAGCATATAGAGGTTAAATAACTCACCCCAGGTCACACAGCCAGAATGTGATAAGACCAGCATTAGAACGCTGAGCTTCCAGAGCCTAAACCTGTATTGCTCCTCTCTATGCTGGACAGGCTGTGTTACAGCCCTTGTAACACCCTGTGTGAATTAGACCTATGCCCTGAGAGTGGGGAGCAGATGGCATCAAACCCCCACAGGTCCCCTTTACAGTGTCCTTTGTGATGCATAGCCTGCACCATCAGAGGTGGCAGCCCCAAGCATAGGTGCATTCATGTAAATAAATCAAACTGCACGCTCTTGACAAAATGAAAATGAAGAACTAAGGTTAATGGCATCAGTCCCCAAATGAACCTGTGATTGCCTCAATTACCTCCAGTAGTATAATCATCTTGCCACACCAAGTATGTGTTTACAGACAGGGTTCTGGTTCTGGCTCTAGTGTTCAACATTCTGGTGTTTAAAAATAGGTACTTTTTGTATCGTGCCTCTAAACACAGGCCAACTACTTTGTGTGCTCAACCAAAGAAATTCTGTTCCTATGCTGGACAAAAAAGCTGTCTGTGTTGGACTCACGATTTGTTTCCACTTGGCACCTTCCTGGTAGATTTTCTGAGGGTAATTTTTTGGGGTTTTGTTTGTTTGTTTGTTCGTTTTTTGTTTTTGAGACAGAGTCTTGCTCTGTCACCCAGTCTGGAGTGCAGTGGTATGATCTCAGCTCACTGCAACCTCCACCTCCCAGGTTTAAGTGATTTCCTGTCTCAGTCTCCCGAGTAGCTGTAGCTGGTGTTATAGGCATGCACCACCACACCCAGTTAATTTTTGTATTTTTAGCAGAGATGGGGTTTCACCATGTTGGCCAGGATGGTCTCAAACTCCTAATCTCAAGTGATCCCCACGCCTCGGCCTCCCAAAGTGCTGGGATCACAGGAGTGAGCCACAGCGCCCAGCTAGTTCCATCTTGACATGATTTTTGCTGTGCTAGCTTTAGAAGCCAGTGTCTCTCTCCAGAGTCCTCCCGCTTCCTCCATCGACGCTGCCTCAGTACTTTGTGTCCCTGAGTTGGGTTGGGCAGATGGGGGAAGAGAGGGGCAGGGGGTTCTCCCTGGGAGAGGGTCCCAGCAGTTCAGGTGATGGGTGGCAGGAAAATCTGCCCGATATGCAGCTCAGCTTTGGATGAATCACGGAGGGTTAATGGAGTCAGGCAGCCGCAGAGACTGGCTCTGCAACATCACATCTCCGGGTCGGCTTGACTTCCTAGCTCCCTCACTGAGAATACCAGTAAACCCCTGTTTTCCCACAGGCCTGCCCCCACCCCACCCCAAATCTGCCAGAACTTGAGTGTGGGTAGGAGGCGAGGCCCAGCCCCGATTGCCCCATTGTGAGACACACCTAGGGCCTGGTAGCCAGCCTCTTGGGTCTAGGGAGGGAGTGGGGATTCCAAGAGATAGACACTGGGTTTTCGGGGCCTTGGCGAACACTAGGTGGAAAGCCAGGAATCCTGGGAGAGAAAGGGGGCTGGGGTGTGGAGTATTAGGGGGCAGAACTCAGGGCATCCCTGTCCCATCCCTTCCTCCCTTCGTCAGGGTTGTCACACCCAAGAAAGCAGCCTCATCCACCAGCAGGTCTGGTTTCTTCCTTTGCCACCCACACTATATGCCCTGTGCTTAAAACTCTCCCAGGAAGTCTTCCTGGATTGGTCTCACTTAATCCCAATCCCTCTCTCCACTGGCTAATTTGTAAATATTTATTTTACTCTTGGTGCTGGGGACTACAGATGGACAAAAGACCTGCCCTACGGAGTCCACATCCTAGCGAAGGAGACATCATAATGCAACAAAAAATAGACACGCAAACAAGATGACTTCAGAGAAGGACAGGTGCTGCGAAGAAAACGGGGCCATATGATGCTGACAGGGCTTCATTGGTCGATGGCCTGAGGGTCTGGTGCAGTGGTTCACACCTGTAGTCCCAGCACTTTAGGAGGCTGAGGCAGGAGGATCACTCAAGCCCAGGAATTCCAGACAAGCCTGGGCAACATGGCAAGACCCCATCTCTATTAAAATACAAATTTAAAAAGGTGGTGCAGGGAGGGAAATTTGAAATGAGTCCTAAAAGCAAACGAAGCTCTGGCTTTCTGAAGACCTTGGTAACAGCCGCCCATGTTCCCTGCTGGCCTGTGCCAGTAGGCCCAGAGGGACCTTAGAGAGGGAGGCCAGGCCCATCGCACAGAGCCGTGGTGAGGAATGGGGCTTTTATTCCAGGGCTAATGAGAAGCTGGTGGTAGGTTCTGAGCAGGGGCTGCTTCCTGGGCATTGTAGAAGAATAGGATCTAAGGAATAAGATGGAAGTTGGGGCTTCAGGAGGTCACTGGAGGAGCCCTGAAAGCAGAAAGGGGTACCCACCCTTAGTTGGAGGGACCCTTATGCCAGGGGACCTTAGCCTGCCTCTGGTGTCACTCTAAGCTTTCAAGAGCTGCTTTCAGCTCTTTGGGCCAAGAACACCCCACGAGCCAAGAACCAAGTTCACCTCCGCGTCTCCCGGTGCCTCAGGGACTGGGCTGAGGAGACCTCAGCTCCCCGCGGGTTTCCACCCCAACTCACGCTTCAGGAAGCTCCCTGTGCAGCCAGGATGGAGCGTCCTCCCTGGGACAGCCCCGCGCTCTCCCCCTTGTGGCCTTCAGGAGGTACTGCAAGGCTCTCCTACGGCGTTGAACCGTACAAACCAGCGTCAGGGTTTCAGGACCCAGGAGAGAAGTGAGGCGGAGCGGAAGAGCGGCCGAGCCTTCTCCCAGGCAGGCGGACTGGGTCAGCTTGGTTTCCTCAAGTCAGTTTTGGGCCGAGTTTCTTTCACGTATACATCCACTGTGTGAGGCCCTGTGCCTGTCCTGTGGGTGGAGAGTGACCTAGACAGATGGGGGCCATGCCCTCAGGGAACTCAAACCTGGGAGGGAGTCACTTAGGCTGGCAGGGCTCCTCCTGTCCACCTTTTACTTCCTGTCCCCTGCAGGGATGCCAGGGGGACAAAGGGGTGGGGGATCCTTAATCCGGACATGTTGGACCAGCTTGGTGAGGCTTGGGGGCTCCAACTGCAGACCCCCAGCCCCGTCCCAAGGGCTCCTCAGCGTGGAATAAGCCTGGCTCAGCCTGCGCCGCAGCCTCTCCTGTTTCATTGGTACAGTGATGGGGTGGAAGTGTTCTGCCTCCCTCCCTCTGTATCCTGGAAACACAGGACGGTGCCTGTGATAAGGCCCTGGGTTAGATCCAGTGCCCCCAACTTCCTAAGCGCCTCTCCCCAGCCACACCCCCATCCCACGGCAGCCTATCCAGGTGGTGAAGCACAGTCTCTACCAGCAGCTTGCTCCTGTTTCCTGCCCTCTTCCTGACCTTCTGGGACTGACCTCCCGCTTTGAACAACCTCTTTCCCCCTGCCTCCTGACTTGAATAGTTCCATTGTCGCTTTTCCAGGCCGCCAAAACACCTGTGGCTGCTTCAAGTGCAAAAAGAACAGTATTCAAGCCGCGTATGGGGGCTCACGCCTGTAATCCCAGCAACTTTGGGAGGTCGAGGCCGGTGGATCACCTGAGGTCAGGAGTTCGAGAACACCCTGGCCAACATGGTGAAAGCTCATCTGTACTAAAGACAGAAAAATTAGCCAGTTGTGGTGGAGCATGTGTGTAATCCTAGCTACCCAGGAGGCTGAAGCAGGAGAATTGCATGAACCCAGGAGGCGGAGGTTGCAGTGAGCCAAGATCGTGCCACTGCACTCCAGCCTGGGCTACAGAGTGAGACTCAGTCTTTTTTTTTTTTTTTTTTTTTTTTTTTTTTGAGACGGAGTCTTGCTCTGTCGCCCAGGCTGGAGTGCAGTGGCCGGATCTCAGCTCACTGCAAGCTCCGCCTCCCGGGTTTACGCCATTCTCCTGCCTCAGCCTCCCGAGCAGCTGGGACCACAGGTGCCCGCCACCTCTCCCGGCTAGTTTTTTGTACTTTTTAGTAGAGACGGAGTTTCACCGTGTTAGCCAGGATGGTCTCGATCTCCTGACCTCGTGATCCACCCGTCTCGGCCTCCCAAAGTGCTGGGATTACAGGCTTGAGCCACCGCGCCCGGCCGAGACTCAGTCTTAAAAAAAAAAAAAAAAAAAAAAAAAAAAGAATGGTATTCAGATATAGATTGGGTAATGATTTTTTTTTTTTTTTTAACAGATGAGGAAACTGATGCACGATGCAGGCTGCTTGTCAGAAACAAAACCCAGGTCTCATCTCTCTCGGCCTCTGTGCCTTATACCAGTTTCAGGCAGATTAGCTGCCCCTGAATCACTCTTCCATCCTCCCTGAGCCAGGCCATCAACATAGCATTAAAGAATAAAATTTGAGAAACTCATAGGGAAACAAGATTCATGTTTTATTTCCACAGAGAGACTCAAAAGTAGGAAGCTCCTCTTTCCTGGAGAACTGTCACAGTGACTTCAGATCACAAAAGGGAGCAGGTAGAGAAAGATGCTGGTGTATCCGACGAGGCTGGTGGTCACTGAAGCACCACAGTGCAGTAGGAGGAAACAAGGAGACGCAAGCTGGGTCCCCAGCCTAGGAAACAGAGGTGCAGCAGCCGGGCCAGGGCTGGTACAGGCTGGGGGCCAAGGAGAGGAGCTCCCTGACTACCAGTGCTTTTCGGGGCCTCAGTGGTGGTTGGAAGAAATTGCCTAGAAGAAAGAAAATCAAATGGTAGCATGTGGCCATTCCTAAGCCTGCGGAAACGGGGCATCTTTTCACCCAGCGTCTGGGTGCCCACCATTCTTTTGCTGTCCAACCTGTTCACCTGTGGTGCCCCTCACTTTTGCTTCACCTAAAACAAAGTTTGTGGTTCTGCTGAGCTAAGCTATTACCTCTCGCCCCTACAGCCTCGCTGCGTCCTGCCTCTGAACCTTTCCACCAGGAGGCTCTTTTCTCTACAGTTCCCCTGCAACATCTCTATCCTGGTCCCTGTGCTCCATCTAGAACACCGTCTTCTCTTCTCAGAGCTGTGCCTATGTGGTCCCACCTTAGGGTGCTTTCTAATGGTCCTAGGTCATTTTCTTTCTTCCTTTATCTCTTTCTTTGTTTCTCTCTTTCTTTCTCTCTCTCTCTCTCTCTCTCTCTCTCTCTCTGTCTTTCTTTCTTTCTTTTTTTAGAGACAGGGTCTCCCTCTGTTGCCCAGAGTAGAGTGCAGTGGTGTGATCATAGCTCACTGCAGTTTTGAACTCCTAGGCTCAAGCGATCGTTCTGCCTCAGCCTTCAAGTAACTGGGACGACAGGCGTGTGCCACCATGCCCGGCTAATCTTTCTGTTTGTTTGTTGGTTCGTTCTGATTGCCCAGGCTGGAGTGCAGTGGTGCAATCGCAGTTCACTGCAGCCTCAACCTCCCAAGCTCAGGTGATTCTCCCACCTCAGCCTCCAGAGTAGCTGGGATTACAGTCATGCACCATCTCACCTGCCTAATTTTTTGTATTTTTAGGAGAGACGGGGTTTTGCCATGTTTCCCAGGCTGGAATGGTTTGTTGTGGTTTGTTTTGCTTTTTTAGAGATGGGGTCTTGCTATATTGCCCAGTCTGGTCTTAAACTCCCAGCCTCAAGTGATCCTCCCACCCCAGCCTCACAAAGCACAGAGGTTATAGGCATGAGTCACCACACCCGGCCCTAGATCATTTTATTATGGGTCTTTCTCCACACCCCACCATGAGCTCCCCTCTGCCTTAACACCTTGAGAGCGTCCACGCAGAGCATACCTGACTTCATGTCGCTGCCCACTGAGATCTGAGGATATACCAAGATCCTGGCCCTGCCCTGGGGTGACTGTGCGTCCGCTCCCATGTGGCCTGGTGCAGCCCACTCTGACACTCACCTACCAAAACTTCACCCACTGCAGCAGGCCAGGTTGCACCCGGGAAGCCTGCCGGAAAAAGAGAAAGTCTGAGTGGTCACCACAGGGTCCCTTGCACACCCTCTGGCCTCAGGCCCCTTCTCTCTCCAGCTAGATGAAGATCAGGCCCCCATACTCACCGAAGAAGAAGGCGAGACTCCCCCCTGCGAAAAGATCAAAGGAAAGTGATGTGGGGCTCATGGCCTTCCTGTACCCTGCCATGGCCTCCGGGCTCATGAAGGGCCCAGCGGCAAGGGCAGGCTCACACCAGGGCTATCACCAAGGTTTTCCAGTCTGACTGTGAACACTCAGACTGTGGAGTTGGTTTCGCAGCACATTTGCCATCCTAAGTGCACTAGATCCAAGATGATATTGAACATGATTCCTGGGCACGTACTGACCAAGGGGGTCAAAAGAGGATAGGCCTCCCTTCGGCCTGCCAGGTGGGTAGACATTGACCACAGATAACCCGGCAGAGTGGAAGCCACCGGCAGTAGAAGCTGCATGTCCCTCCTCTCACCGGCCTGTAGTTTCTCTCAGTGGAAGGTCCACTCCCCAAGGGCGAGGACTTTATTGTCGTGAGAGATGGAACTACCCAGTCTGCTGTCGCTTTGTCAGCCCAATTTGTACTTAGCATATTCATTTACTGATGTTATGAGATGGTTTTCATTGCAACAGAATGAAACCACATTTTCACGTATTTTTTCCTTTCATTTCCTTTGTGGAATAAAGCATCCATTTTCCCACCAACCATCCATTCCCTGGCTGGCCCCTAAGCGCTAGTCTGTTTTCCTTGCCCTCCATTCCATCTTCCCCAAAAAACGTCCACAGAGAGAGAACCTGTGAGGAAGAGCTGCTCGTGTGTTTTGCAGGTGTCATGATTTTTTTTTTTTTCAAGACGGAGTCTTGCTCTGTTGCTCAGGCTGGAGTGCAGTGGCGCAATCTCAACTCACTACAACCTCCACTTCCTGGATTCAAGCAATTATCCTGCCTCGGCCTGCCAAATAGCTGGGACTACAGGCGCACACCACCATGCCCGGCTAATTTTTGTGTTTTTAGTAGAGACGGGGTTTCACCATGTCGGCCAGGCAGTCTTGAACTCCTGACCTCGTGATCCACCCGCCTTGGCCTCTCAAAGTGCTGGGATTACAGGCGTGAGGCACTGCACCTGGCCGGTGTCATGAGTTTTTAGAGCCTATATTCTTCTTGGAGAGGGTGTTGGTTCAGTTTTCTCTGTTGCTGCTGCTCCTTTTTAACCTTTTCTGACTGGGTGTGTGTGAGGAGCATTGAACCCTCCTGCCTTTCACTTCCAAACTGTCTCAGGGAACCCAAGTCTCCCTTGCAAAAGGGTGGGGAGGCCTGGACTCAAAGAGAGCGGGATCCAGCCTCAGGCAACCAATTGAGTAGACCCGGGCAGTGAAAGCCTCTCTCCCCATCCCCCATGCAGAGCCCCCAGTGGGAAGACAGGGCGGTTGCAGGTCTCACCTTTGCAGGGGTCTTGACTGAGTACTGCCCACCATAGGCAGTGGGATACGCATGCTGGTTATAATTGTAGTTCTGTGGAAGAAGTGGGTGTGGGGGTTAGAACAGACGGAATAAGGCCATTTTGCTCTGGAATAAACATCCCACCCTGCTGCCTGGACCGAACCTTTCTTAAAATGCCTGCCTTCTCCCCTCGTGTCACGTGTTTTCTTTTATAGAATCTCCTCCAGCCAGCCAGGGCCCACACCCTCACCTGCCTTTACTGTCCTAGCCCAAATGGCCACCACCTTCTCCTCCTCCTCCCCCTGCCCTCAAGACCTCTCCCAACTCTTCAAGTGTTACTTGGGAGGTAAGGGTAGGAGACCAAGAAAAGAAGCTCCAGAACCTAACCCGGTGGGTCCGTGGTAGATGTCTCACCTTGGAAGTTACAGCTGCCACCTCCTACCAGCCTGCACCTGGCTGAGAACGCCATTGAATGGTGGGGGGGGGGGGGGGTGGCAAAGAGAATTTCAGATTGCCCAGACCTGGGAGCAAGGCCAAGGGGGACCAAGGGCCCTGCAGGGGAACCTGAGGACAGAGACAGAGACTCACCTGATCGGCGCCGCCTGCACGTTTCTTCAGTGATGACGCGTCTGCACCCTGAAAGGAAGAAGGGGCCACAGTTCTTGCCTCCACAGTCGTGCGGGCCTTGCCGGGCTTCCAGAGCCCCAGTTTCTCCCTCACCCCACCCTTTCCACGTGCTACCTATAGAGAAGGCAGTGAGCCTGGAGAAGCTGTTGGCCCAGATAGATAGAAGACAGATTTCCACACTCAGCGTTGGGAGCCAGGGAGAGAACCAGGTTTGTCAACTCCTTCCCCACCCATGCCCTGGGAGAGTTGGCAGCTCCAGCCTGAGACTGAGCTAGAACAAGTGAGCTGCAGCCACGTAGGCTCCTCTGGGGCAGACCCAGGCACTGCAGCCCAGCTCGCCTTCTGCCTGCACCAAGTTCTGCTGCTATGCCCGTAGGCCCTTAGTCCCTGCACACCGATGCCATGCCCCACAGGGTGCTTGAAGGAGGGGTTGTTATCTGCAGAAGCTGCATGCTTAGGTTAGCTCTGGGCTGCAGGAAGCAAAAAAAAAAAAAAGAGAAATACAAGAAAACAGATAAAGCAACTTAAGACACTGCAGATGCGCCGGACACCCCCCAGCCCCAGCACAGGAGGAGAAACTCTAAGCATTGAAAAGCCATCACGACTTCTCCACTTGGACCCTCTGCCCCGCCACACACACACAGAAAGTGACAGTGAAGTCCTGACTCCAGCATTAACTCTGCCTTATCCATACCTGACCTTGAACCTAAACCCCACTGCAAGCCCTAACCCTGAGGTCACAAACTAGTTGACCACAGGCCACCAGATATTTTTTGCTTGGTCTCCCACTTAAAAATTAAATTAGTTACAATTAGAGATCAGCATCCTGGTTCTTCGTGAAACATCAGACGACCTGCCACCCTGTTCACACATGCATGCATGACCGCACTCAGCTGAAGTCGACCTCCCCCTTCGCAGGGCCCCACCTGTCCAGCCTCATGTACTTGGCACATGTAGACGCGGGAGCAGGCAGCCCTTACCTCAGTGACCACAGGTCCTGTTTCTCAAAGGCTACTGGCCATGCACAGTTGGAGTGTGGTCTTTGGCACAGTCCAGAGGTCCAGCCCATCCTCCCTGACCCAGGTCTTCAGACCCTCAGCAGCTGCCTCCACTAGACAGGGACCTGACCCCTGCATACCGCCCTCCCATTCCCCCTCAGCTGTCCTCCCCATGCCCCAGCCTAGGCCCCTTCTTCCCCACAACGCGTTCTCCCCGCACCTGCGCACCCTGCGGTACCCACCCAGCCGTGGCTCCCCTGGGTCCAGGCCAGGCCCAGCAGGAGCAGGAGCAGAGCAGAGGCAGTGGCCAGCTTCATGTTCATGTGCTTGTGGAAGCCCCAGCTCTTGGCCTTGGCTTTTATCCTAGGGAGGTCCTCCCACCCTGCTCCTCAGTGACTCACAGCTTCTCCCTCTCACCCCGCCCCCACTTGGGATTGCACAAAGCCTGGGAAAGTGGGAAGGGAGGGGAGGAAACTGGGACAGACACCTGGGTCAGCGGCTCGCCCAGGGCCCCGAACCCTGTTCCCAGAGCTGAGAAGTCCTGCCCCCCTTACCTCAATAATTGCTTTCCAGTTGAGGAAAGGAGTGTTGTGTTTGAAATCCTGCAGGGAGAAGGAGGGCGGAGTGGGCCGGGGAGGCAGAACCCAGCGGGTGGTCTGTGCAGCAAATTGGGGTAGTTTCCAGATCTCGGATAGGAAGGAGCTTTTGGGTGTGGTTTGGGGTTGGAGGAAGGTAAGCACGTGGGAGATTGAGGGTGTCAGCACTTGAGATGGTATTGGTGATAAGATTTGGGCGATAAGATTTGGATGAGCTGTCTCAAAAATGAAAAGAGGAGGAGTTTGGAGACAGATGGTGGGAGCAGAGGGTGGCTGCCTTGAGGGAGGCTTGGGGCGTCAGGAGGGCCAGGCCCCCATTCTTCAAACAGCAAGAATTCTCCTACCTCCCAGAGTCGGCTGAAGTAGAGAAGGGCTCGGGTGCTGGGGGGTGGGACTTGGTTCTGTGGATGAAAGGGGGTAAGCAGGTTAGCAGAGAGCCTGGGCACGCTCACCCACCCCTCCTCCTGCTACTGCCCTTTCTCAGCCTTCAGAATGTCATTGTGACTAAGGTTTGGAACGGGAGGAGCTGGGAGTCTTTAGGGACACCAGAAAACCATTTTTGGAAACACAGGGAGAGAGAGAGGCACTAACCAACTCTCCCTGTCCCAGAGCATACAATGTTCTCTATCCCAAGTCCCCCAGCCTCCAGCAGAACCTAATTCTAGCAAAACCTCAAGACTAGGACCTGCCTCAGAGCATCCCCTTTCCACCTGCTGGGCCTCCTCCGTCCCATTTCCCAAAGCTGTGGGCTGCAGTCACCCCTTCCACACCACCCTGGACAACAGCGGAGACGTAAGAAAGGAGCAGAGACCAGGAGTTTAGGGCAGCTAAGGTTTATTTCAAGGGCAAGGGCTGAGATTAGTGATGAGAGAGTGGTGTTTTAAGAAGGGAGTAGGGGGCTCCCATCCATCTGGTGGCTCCTTGTCTGGAGGTCACGGGATGCGAGAGCTCCTCTGGTCCTGGGCAAAGAAATAGGTTCCTTTTTTTTTTTTTTTTTTTTTTTTTGAGACAGAGTCTAGCTCTGTCGCCCAGGCTGGAGTGCAGTGGCACCATCTCGGCTCACTGCAAGCTCTGCCTCCCGGGTTCACGCCATTCTCCTGCCTCAGCCTCCAGAGTAGCTGGGACTACAGTTGCCTGCCACCATGCCCGGCTAATTTTTTGTATTTTTAGTAGAGACGGGGTTTCACTGTGTTGGCCAGGGTGGTCTCGATCCCCTGACCTTGTGATCCGCCTGCCTCAGCCTCCCAAAGTGCTGGGATTACAGGCGTGAGCCACCACGCCCGGCCTTTTTTTTTTTTTTTTTTTTGAAATGGAGTCTCGCTCTGTCACCCAGGCTGGAGTGCAATGGCACGATCTCAGCTCACTGCAACCTCTGCCTCCTGGGTTCAAGCGATTCTCCTGCCTCAGCCTCCCAAGTAGCTGGGACTACAGGCGCACACCACCACACCTGGCTAATTTTTGTATTTTTAGTAGAGATGGGCCACATTGGCCAGGCTGGTTTCAGACTCCTGACTTCAAGTGATCCGCCAGCCTTGGCCTCCCAAAGTGCTAGGATTATAGGCATGAGCCACCGCGTCTGGCCAGAAACAGGCTCTAAAGAGAGAGCTCGAGGAATAGCAATTCCCGTACATCGTGAGCTGACGCAAGGGTATAAAAGACCCCTGCTCCAGAAATCTACAGGGACCTTTTTGCCCCGCTATCCAAACAAACCCAGATATCCCCGCGTGGGCTTGAGAACCCCCTGCCTCGTCAGGAACATTACACTGCGTTTCCCTCTGCTCCCTCCTCACTCTGGCTGAAGTCCTCAGCTCCCTCACCCCACTGTGGAGAGGGGGGCTCCATTCTCTCCCCTGCCCACCTCTGCCCTACCCCGCTTTCTAGGAGATCTGCCTCTTGAGGAGCTGGCCCAGATGAATCCTGCCTCACTGCAATCACTCCCTCGACTGCTGCCCTAGATGGGCAAAAATGGCAAGGTGCCTGTCCTGGCTCTCTGGGAAGTATCTATATGTGCCCCGGCTCCCCATCAGACCCTCAGTTCCCTGTGACCCAGGAAAGAGTCTTGCTTCTACCAGAAACCATTCTCTATGAAACACAGAGGCCGGATGCAGTGGCTCACGCCTATAATCCCAACACTTTGGGAGGCCAAGGCGGGCAGATCACTGGAGGTCAGGAGTTCGAGACCAGCCTGGCCAACATAGTGAAACCCCATCTCTACTAAAAATACAAAAATTACCCGGGTGTGGTGGTGGGCACCTGTAAACCCAGCTACTAGAGAGGCTGAGGCAGGAGAATCGCTTGAGCCCAGGAGGGAGAGGTTGCAGTGAGCCAAGATCAAACCACTGCACTCCAACCTGGGTGACAAAGCGAGATTCGGTCTCACAAAAAATAAATAAATAAATAAATAAATAAATAAACAAACAAACAAATAAATGAGAAAGAAACACAGAACAAGAATCCACTGTAGCTGGGCGGGAACATCTGCACTCTCCTGTCTCCTCAACCTTCTTCCTAAAACGTCAGACTTCGATTTTCCTGAGCCCAGTCTTCTTTCTTTTACATTAAAGGCCAGAAACTCCACTGCTCACAGGGGCCAGTTGGGTGGCTAAAATGACTGTGACAGGTAGGGACAGTCTGGCCACTAGAGAGTGACCCTCCCACCTATTCCCAACACACCCTACCTGGGCCAAGCAGCAGCTGTTTCTCAGCTCTCGCCTAACCCTATCCCGTGGAAATGGAACCCAGCGTTGCCAAAGTTTTTGAAAGAAACCCAAAATCCAAATCATTATGTGAAGTCTCTCCATGTTTAAACTAATTCATATTCTAAAAAAAAATAGTGGCTCAGAAACCCATCCTCTCATCACCAGTCGCAGCTTCTGCCGGGGGTGTGTCTGTGTGGGCTGTCTGTCCTTCCTCCCCTCCCTTCCAGTCCAGCCCCCTCTCCTCTAGAGGTGCCTCTGCTACTCAGGTATCAAAGCAGCCTGGCCAGGGGTTCCCCTGCAAGAGGGAAGTGTGGGCAGGGAGGAAGGAGGGAGGGGTTCTGGACCCCAGCTGCGTTTTTGTTTGTGTGGGAGAGACTAATGCCTGTCACCTGTGAGGCTCTCGGCCACTGCTGGTTCCTTTCTCTGGGTGTCCATCCTCTCGGGGCGTCTTAGCTCCACCTTACTCCTCATTCTGTGTACCCTCTAGGAGTCAACCTACGCTCCCCTCAACCTTCCCCATCTCAAACGGGAAACTGAGGTTCGGGACCTGCTCGGGTCTATGTGTTGAAGCAGCAAAGAAGCCCATGCCCTCTGCCCATCCTCAATCCCAACTGCTCCAGATTCTCCCCGTCTTTTCAGGTATCCTCTGTCCTCCCTCCTCCACCCCCAGTGTGTTTAGTTTTTGTTTTTAGCACTGGCCTAAATGCTTCCTTTGTAGCCAGCGTCACTTTCCCCAGCTCACTGAGCAGAGGTTTAGCTTTCTTCCCTATACCCCTCTCCGACGAAAATTGGGATCACAAGGCCTTCCAGCCCTTACCTTGCTTATGGCATCCCAGTTAATGAAACCCAGCTTGGATTTAAAATTCTGCGGAGGAAACAAAAAGAAGAATGGCCAAACTGAGTTATAAGGTAATTGGCCAAGAGAGGTCAAGGGCCACTGCTGACTGTTGGTTTAGAAAGAGGACCCCAGCCTGTGGGGCCAAGGGCAGGGATTTTCCAAATGCAAGTGAACAGGGCCATCTCGCAGAACTCACCTTCCAGAAAGTGTCAAAGTTAAACATCCCAGGAGATGTCTCAGAGTTCTATGGAATCAAGGAGAAATGGGATGAGATGAAGAAGCCACTTTGTGAGCCAGAGGCGGGAGATCTGAGTGGCAGGAGGGGAGGCGAGGATTGCGTGACACCATGGTCCCAGCCCAAGGTGGAGTGTCGCCTCCACTCACCACAGTATTGACTCCACCAACAGCGTCACCTCCTCTGCTGCCCCAGCTGGACCCTTGCCCCTGGGTGGGGAAAAGGGGGACCGATGTCCATGGCTTATGCATCCTATCATGCCTGCCACCTGTCAACCTGCCCCGGATTGCTTCATCCCCACCTCGGTCCAGGCTTCCTGTCCTCCTCTCTGTAAAGCCGCCTTCTCTTCCTTACACAGCACCTAAAAGTTCACCTAGGAAAGTCTTCTTAGAATAGCTTGCTCCCATGGAACCCCACTCAGTCCCCTGAATCTCAATATTCAGACTCTTGCCTTCACCCTGTTCTGTCCCCAAAACACCCCAAGTAATGAGATTAGCTAGCGCGTAGTCCCACGGCACGCCAAGCACCGTGCCTTATGCAGCATCTGCCTCCAGAGTCTGGACTCCACAACACCTTGGTCTAGTGGTGACACAGAAAGCTGTACAGTAACTGAAGGCTGCGTGAGTCAGGCTTCACTGTCCTCATTTTACCGGAGGAAGCTCAGGCTCAGAGAGGTTAGCTGACCTGCCTAAAGATACACAGATGACATGATAGAGCTGGTGGTGTTTTTAATATATATCTTAAATTTTTTTCGAGGCTGGGCACGGTGGCTCACGCCTGTAATCCCAGCACTTTGGGAGGCCAAGGCGGGCGGATCACGAGGTCAGGAGCTCGAGACCATCCTGGCTAACACGGTGAAACCCCGCCTCTACTAAAAATACAAAAAAAAAAAATTAGCCGGGCATAGTGGTGGGCACCTGTAGTCCCAGCTACCCGGGAGGCTGAGGCAGGAGAATGGTGTGAACCCGGGAGGCGGAGGTTGCAGTGAGCCGAGATTGCGCCACCGTACTCCAGCCTGGGCCACACAGCGAGACTCGGTCTCAAAAAAAAAAAAAAATTATTATTTTCCTTTCTTTTTTTGTTTTTGTTTGTTTGAGATGGAGTTTTGCTCTTGTTGCCCAGGCTGGAGCACCATGGCACAATCTCGGCTCACTGCAACCTCCGCCTTCCAGGTTCAAGCGATTCTCATGCCTCAGCCTCCCAAGTAGCTGGGATTACAGGTATGCGCCACCATGCCCGGCTAATTTCATATTTTTAGTAGAGATATGGGTTTCACTATGTTGGCCAGGCTGTTTTCGAACTCCTGACCTCAGGTGATCCACCCGCCTCGGCCTCTCAAATTCTCGGCTGGGATTACAGGCGTGAGCCACTGTGCCCGGCCTATTATTTTCTTTTTGTAAAGTAGAGACAGCGTCTTGCTATGTTGCTCAGGCTGGTCTCAAACTCCTGGGCTCAAATGATTCCTGCACCTCAGCCTCCCAAAGCTCTGGGATTACAGTTATGCTGGTGCCTGGTCAGAGCTGGCTTTTGAAACCCCATCTTGTACCTCAAAGCTCAGTGACTTTCTCCTTCTCAACACTGCTTCCCTAAGTATGGAAATCCCCTTGACCATTCTTCTGTTACTTTTATCTGTTTTTTCCCGTTACAAAAGTAACATGGCTCTGATCCAAATCAAAAGGAAAGAATGAACCGAAGAGGGAGATGGGGATCCCAGACCCCTGTTTTGGTCTCCTGATGGTTACTGGACACAGATTTAGAGCAGCTTGCAAGAAGAAACTGACATTTTTGATTCTTTTCCCAGGATCTTAGCATGCTTCACCATCTCTTCTCCTAAAGCCAAACCTGCCTGCCCCTAGGCTCACCTGATGATTGTCTCCAGAGCCTCCAAGGAGGTGATTGCCCTCTTTGCTTACTTCCTAGGGAGACGGAAAATGGAGAGGAGTTGATGGCGAGGCAGGTGGGCAAGGGGACGAGAGGGCAGGGAAGCAGGGTGTTGGCGAGGGATTCCTGAATCGGGGGACTGAGACATGAGCATGACAGAGGACTTCCCAGAGTCCCGAGAAAGAGGTCCTTGTCTCAGGGAAGCTCCATCTGCTCTGCGATCTCATTTCGAGCTCCTGTGGGTTGGGTGGCTGCTCTCTTACAATGTCCATAGATAACATTGCCATCTCTGTTTATGTTCTTTTCTGCAAGCCACCCAAAATCCATCAGGGAGGGCTTTGCCAGCAAAGCGTCTGAATTCTCCCCTGGCTTTGGAGCTGGAGTGAGCCAGGCTGTTGCACTAAATTGATTCAAACTGAAGGACCCTGTCTGGGTTGATTGGCATTAGTAAGAAAAGGGGATGCTAGCTGGAGAGCCATTAGGGGCTGAGGCGGCATAGAGTAGACTGGCTCGTCCCCTCTTAAGGGAGAAGTGGGCTCCTCTGGAGTCCTGCTTTATCTGCTGTGAAACATGGTGAATTCCAGACCCATCAGTACTTCCTCATGCCCAGAGCTCTCATGTAGACCTGGCAGGGATGTGGGACCACCTGTCTGCCAGTATTGCTCCTGGAGAACCTACCTCTATCCCACTTACTACTGGTACAGTCTCTGCCCCCAGGTCTACCATCCTCTTACCCTCGTGTTGCTGGGAACTCCCTGTCCTCTGAAGTCCTGCAGGGTGAGACAAAGAAACACAGATCCCTGTTTAAGATCCTGAGGCCACCTCCAAAAATTAATGTATTGATTTAATGATTCCTCTAATAATTCTAATGGCACTGTCTTTTGGAACTGGTCTGAACACCGACATTTTTTTTGGAAGGACAAAGTCTAAGAATAGGTAAGAAAACACTGGAAAAGAAAAATGGTAAGTGAAGATAAGAGGTAGATAGTAACATACTCTAAAGCTACCATAAATAAAGCAGTGTGGTCCTTGTCTGACAGAATTCCCAGAAGCTCCCCAAAATACTAAGGCATTTACAAGAGGCATTTTAAATCAGTGGCTGAAGTGTTTGAATACATGGGACTGGGAATATCAGTGAAGTATTTTGGAGGAAAATTTTAGTTCTAGCTCATCAGTTTCCTCCTCTCTGTTTTTAACCAGTTTTCCCCCTCATAAAGGAGCACACACCTCGGATACAAAGTGTAGGGTAAGTCTGGTTAGATGGAGGGGTGGGACTAGACAGCATACGGGAAAACAAAGTCCAGATGCATCCCAGTTAAATTGAAAAAATGAAATTACAGGAGTATGCATAGTGCTAGAAGAAAATAAAAACCTTAAAGCAGTACACCAAGAACAGAAACCATAGAGGAAACGATGGCTGTTTTTTGACTACTTATATACTTAAAACTGTGGTATATTAAAAAACTAGAAAAGGCCGGGTGCAGTGGCTCATACCTGTAATCCCAGCACTTTGAGAGGCCGAGGCAGACAGATCACCTGAGGTCAGGAGTTTGAGACCAGCCTGGCCAACATGGTGAAACCCCGTCTACACTAAAAATACAAAAAAAAAAAAAAAAAAAAAAAAAAAAATTAGCCAGGGGTGGTGGCAGGCGCTTGTAATCCCAGCTACTCGGGAGGCTGAGGCAAGAGAATCTTTTGAACCGGGGAGATGGAGGTTCCAGTGAGCCAAGATTGTGCCACTGCACTCCAGCCTGGACAACAGAGTGAGACTCCATCTCAAAAAGGGAAAAAAAAAAAAAAAAAAAAAAAAAAAACTAGAAAGAGGGTTACAAATGGGGAGAAAGTTTTTTAAAATCCAGTTTGTTCCCATAAAAGGTTAGTATCCCTCAGAGATGATCTAAAAAGAGCTGTCTCGACTCAGCCCCAGCACCTCGGGTCTAGCCTTACTCCTGGCCACGTGGGTCCTTTCCCACCAAAGCCTCACCCAGGAGCTTGTTAGCAACGCGGAGCTTAGCCCTACTCAGCCCTGTTAGAGCAACCCGCACTTTCACAAGATCTCAGTAACACTAACTCTCAGCACCACGGTTGCTGACATAAAGCCCACATTTCCAGCGTAACTGGGGGGAATGTTCTTTCCAAAACACTCTGAATCCTCCAGAGTTCACCACAGTCTATTCCCGGGCTGGATAGAGGACATTTAAGACAATTGTGCCAGAATCGGTTTACATGGGATTTCTCCCAGCCCCATCTGTGGTATAAGGTGAGGTATATCACAGCAAGATTTGCAATGAATTAGTACTTCGGAAATTGTTAGCATTTTTAGGAGTGCATTTTGGTTTCTTCTGCCAAAATAGTCAGTTCCCCGCAGACAAGGCAGGAGGGGTTTGAGCAGAGTTGAGTTAGGAGGAGCGGGCGCAGTCCTGGGCAGGAACTGCAGTCCCCAAGAGACTTGGGCTCTCACCTGAATCCCAGATCCCCCGGTCCCGCGGGCTTCATTCGCTGGGTTTTCACACTGCCGGGGGGAGAAAGGGGAGGCTTTCCCTCAGTCCCCTCCCAGACCAGTCCCAGCCCCCAAATGGGAGCATTTTAACCCTGGGGCGAGCCTCTTCCGCTCCACCTCCGCGGCCATCCAGCCCCATCTCCGCGGAGCCTTGGCTCCTCGATCCTGCAAGTGACATCAGCTGCTCTCCTTTTTCTTCCCGCGGTAGGTGGGAGATTCACGCCAGTCACTCACCCCGGGTTTATGTCCGTTTCCTCCGCTGCTCCCACCGTGGTTGCCGGAGGAGGAGCCGGTACTGGATGCCTGCAGGGGAAAGGAAGATTTCAAACGCTGTCCTAAAGGACCTAAAGGGGACCCAGTCGTTCCCAGCGGTGTTGCAGATTTGTTGGAACCCCAATCAGATTCCAGTCATCTTTCTAGCCTCCACACCTTCCCCGTCTTTAGCCTGTTGGTCGCTGCAGGAAGTTATTCTGAGCATAGAGAAAGCCAGGTGTGGCCGAGGGTATTCGAAACTATGCAATGATTTGGGGAACCTAAGCTGCAGCCCACCGCAGGCCAAGGGTGGGAACCCCTGGAGCCCGGCCGCGCAGTAGCCGCGATCCTGCCACCAGGGGGCAGCAAGTGGAAGAGCCCTCACCTGGGAGCTGCCGGAGCTGCCTTGGTCACCATTCCCAGAACTGCCCTAGATGGGGAAGAAGAGGATTGTACGGGGAGCAGGGCATGAGAGCAGCTCAGGTTATTTGGCGTCTTGTGTTCACGCACCTCCTCCTGTCTGTCACCTTTCCCAGACCCCCGAGGAAGCCAGATGTGGCTCCCTCTCCAGCTAGACTCCAAGACACGGGATGGGAGATGCCATCAGCCAAGGGATTGGACAGGCCATTGGCCCGGAGGCTGGAGGGACTGCCGGCTCTGGAGTCAGTGAGGCCTGGGGCCCTGGGGTGGCAGCTGCGGGGTCACAACGCCCCTTCCTGCCCTCACACTCATCATGCAGGGGCCCCGTGTGTGAATGTCGTCTGCACCATCGCTCTGTCAGCGTCCATAGGTCTCCCAGATCACAGTCCTGCCCCCATTCTCCTGGAAGCTTCCGAGACACGTGTCATATTCTCCCATGTCCCCCTCTCTTCTCCACCACCCCAGGATCTCCTGAGACTTGCCAAGTGGACTTGACTGCAAGAGCTTAGACAGGTGGGATAACGTCCCCACCATCACAGAGTGGAAAATAGGGATACAGAGTCAGAAGCAGTGGGGTGGCTCTGGCAGAAATGATAGTGCACGTGTCAGGGGCACAGCATGGGTGGGGAACAGGAGGCTGAGGGAACCCCAGGGTGACGACTGCCGGGGAGACTGCCCATCCTGGGGCAGCGGCAGCTTTCAGAGAAACTTGGAGCCCTCTCCTGGCAGGGACCACTAAAGCCTTACCCCATCTCAGCCTTCCACAGAGGTGCCAAACTCACCCAGGAGGACTCACTGCCGCTGTCACCTCTACTGCCACCATTGTTGCTGCTGCTGCCACCATTGTTGCTGTTGCTGCTGCCGCTGTTGCCACTGCTGCCACTGCTGCCACCACCATTGCCACTGCTGTTGCCACTGCTGCTGCCGCTGTTGTTGTCATCACTGTTACTGCCACTGCCACTGCTGCCCGACTGTGAGCCGCTGCCTCCCTGAAGGGCAGGAAGGGATCAGGGCCAGGATTAAAGACAGAGCACCAAGACAGGCCCCACCTCTCTCCCTCTCCACCCAGGCCAAATTCCATGGTGCCCAGTCTAAGGGGAGCAGAACTTTTCCATTTCCTCCTGGTGTAAAACTCCCGGGTTGCCCCTCTCCACTCACCCCAGAGTTGCTTGAGCCTCCGCCTGAGCCAGATGGTGGGGGGTTGGTGCACTGCAGAGGGAAGAGGATGGTGAGTTTGGAGATGTCGGCCTCGGGCATGGACACAGGCCAGGCCTCTCCCGTTCTTTAGGGCTTGGCTTCCTTTCCCTTAACGTGTTTCTCCCACCTCCCCTTCCCATCTGCCTCCTCCCCAGGCCCAGACCCAAGCCCGTCTCTTCTTCCTTTTTTGTTTTTTTTGTTTGTTTGTTTGTTTTTGTTTTTGTTTTTGTTTTGAGACAGGGTCTCACTCTGTTGCCCAGGCTGGAGTGCAGTAATGCGATCTTGGCTCACTGCAACCTCCATCTCCCAGGTTCAAGTGATTCTCCTGCCTCAGCCTCCCAAGTGGCTGGGATTACAGGCGCATGCCACCACGCCCAGCTGATTTTTGTATTTTTAGTGGAAACAAGGTTTCACCATGTTGGCCAGGCTGGTCTCGAACTCCTGACCTCAGGTGATCTGCCTGCCTTAGCCTCCCAAAGTGCTGGTATTACAGGTGTGAGACTCCTCGCCCAGCCCCATCTCTTCCTCTCACCCCAATCCCTCCACTTCCGCATCTTGCTTTCCTCTTTCTCTTTCCCCAGCTCTCCGTAGCCTGCACCCAGTGGCTTCTTCGTTCATTCGCAGCCCCTTCCTCTTACCCCTTCATTCTGGTTGCCGCTTCTCACTGAACCATAGCCAGGCTGGGCCACAGCTCCCTGCAGAGAGGGTGAGACTGAGTGTAGGATCCAGAGGGACCAGAGAGGCACGTGGAGTGTGTGGGCTTGGAGGGAGGGAGGTGGCAGGTAGCAGGTCTCGGGGATGACTTTACCTGAGTGTTGGTCCCAAAGTTTGGTGGCCCTCCATTGCCTCCTTGACCCCAGGGGGCTCCCTGAGGGTTGGTTCCAAAGCTGCCTGCTGAGTTTCCAGGGTATCCCTGGCTCCACGGAGTCCCCAGACCTCCAGGACTGCCCTGGCCCTGGCCTCCAAGACCACCTTGAGAGCCAAAGGTGCCATGGCCTCCAGAAGTTTCCTGCAAGAATAACAAACCTGCACTTAGTGGGACCATCTCTGACCCTGACAGAGAAGAGCCAGAGCAAATTGTAGAGAGACCGGGAGAGAGACAGGCAGAGGGACTCCAGGGTGGCATAGGAGAGGGGTATAACGTAGAAGAAAGCTGCCCCAAAAGGCTGCAAGTAAGAGATCCATCCATCCTTTCAACCATTTCCCAAGAATCTCAACCCAGAAGCCCACAGCCTCCCATTTCCACACCTGGCCCCACAGCCACTCACCCAAGCACCGTTGTGACCGGGTGCCCCCTGCCAGGAGCCGTGGACAGCATCTGCTCCATGTCGAATGACATCCTCCACCTGTCTACCAATCTCATGCCCACTGTTTCCCAGAGCATGGGCTGCTTCCCCGACCCTGTTGCCCAAAGCATCTGCTGCACCAAGGCCTGGAACCTGCCTGACCCCAGTGCCGACTGCTTCTCTGGTCCCTTGGCCAAGGGCCTCCCCAATATTTGTCCCAGTGCTTTCCCCTCTGCTCTGCAGGGGGCCAGCCTCCCCACCGCCCAGGCAGAGGGCCAGCAGGAGGCAGGTCAGGGACCCCTGGAACTTCATCTCTGCCCAGCCCCCTCTCTCTCCAGAGTGTCTTCCTCCCACCAGGGTCTCCTTGCCGCCCTTGCTCTGCGTCTGTGTGCCCTCCTCTGTCCTCCTCCTTCCGACTCCTTGTCCTCCCTCCCTCTGGGTCTGCAGCCTTCTCTCTCCTGTCCTCAACTTCCCGGCCTTCCCAGAGTCCACCTCCCTGTCACTACTCCTTATACTAGGTTGGGAGAAGGTGACAGGGCTGGGCAACCTGAGGTCCCTCCCCTCAGTGACTCAGGGCCCAGCCACCGATAGGGTAATGAGCGGTAATTGTGAGTCTGAGAGTCTCTGTCGAAACAGAGAGTGAACTGCATCAGGGAGGGAGGGAGAAACGGATGAGGTGATGCAAAAGCGCTCCCATTTCCCAACCCCAGGCATTTGGGGCTCTGGGTGGGGCAGGGGCATCCAAGGAGACAGGTTGTCAGTGGCTCCTGGAGGCGGTGGGGTTGGGGCAGACTTAGAAAAGAGGAGTTACTGGCAGGACCCCACCAGGGGAGTAAGGACAGGGAAGCCCCAGGGGACAGGACCCACCCAGGCTCAGCCAGCCTGGCTCAGGGGCTCCAGAGTGACAGGCATAGCCCATCGTCGGCCTTTTCTGGTTTCAGCACCTCAGCCTCTCCTCTCCCTCTCCCCTCCCGTATTACCACCTACAGGTCACTGCTCTCTTGTTCCTCCACACCTTCCAGCCCGCAGAGAGAGACTGGCTGCGTGTCAGCTTCTGACGTTCTGGAGAGAGCCCCCGGGGGGGACCCTCAGTGTTGGGGAGGGAGGTGGCTGTCGCCCTTTGAGTGGTCAGCAGGGTGTCTCAGCGTTCGGGCTGCTCCCAGCTGAGAAAGCTGGGCGCGGAGCAGGACAGCCGGGCACGCCAGCCACCCCCGGGGAACAGTGGGAGGGAAGGCCAAGGGAGGGAGTCACTGACCCAGGCGCCCATCCTGTTTACGCAGCCCTGGAGGGGCACGTGTGAATATGAGCACCTATGAGGGGCGGGACTGGGCCAGCTCACCCCACCCATCCCCCAGGCCAGGGGCCAGGGCAGCAGTGGGAAACGAGGAGAGGGTAGCACAAGGTCAGAAGCCATCCGTGAGTGCCACAGCCCTCTCCCCAGTCCCAGTTCGCGATACAGAACCTGGGAGCCTCCCCCCGCCTCACCTCTGCCCGGCAAATGTGGCTGCTTCTCTATTCCCAGGGGCCACAGGTTCTCCCACTGTCTCATATCACTGGGGTTCATCACCCAGTTAGGAGGGGCCAGTTTCCATCAGCCTTTCTCAATGTCTCTCAGTCTCTCCCTCCTCTCTCCACCCCAATATCCGCACCCCAGCTTGTAACATCCAACACTTCTTACCTTGTAAACACAATCCCCATCTGTCCTCCTCAGCTCCTACTTCCCTGTTATTCCATCTCTTACTCGTTAATGATGATAATAATAATGGTGGTAATAATAACAACAATAATAATAATTACAGCTCCAGCTTATCAGCGGTTCTCTATGTACCCAGCATTGGACTAAGCACAAGCAGTTTAAGAATTATACAACTCTGGGAGATAGTTCTTTTTTTTTAGAGACAGGGTCTTGCCCAGGCTGGAGTGCAGTAGCACACTCGTAGCTCACTGCAGCATCAACCTCCTGGACTCAAGCAATCCTCCCATCTCACCCTCCCAAGTAGCTGGGACTACAGGTGCACACCACCACACCCAGCTAATTCTCTTTTTTCTCTTTCTGAGACAGAGTCTTACTCTATTGCCCAGGCTGGAGTCCAGTGGCGCAATCTTGGCTCACTGCAACCTCTGCCTCCCAGGTTCAACTGATTCTCCTGCCTCAGCCTCCCAAGTAGCTGGGGTTACAGCCGCCCGCCACTATGCCGGGCTAATTTTTGTATTTTTAGTAGAGATAGCATTTCACCATGTTGGCCAGGCTGGTCTTGAACTCCTGACCTCTTGATCTGCCTGCCTTGGCCTCACAAAGTGTTAGGATTACAGATATGAGCCACCGCGCCTGGCCTCCAGCTAATTTTCTAATTTTTATTTTTGTGGAGATGAGATCTCGTTGTGTTGCCCAGGCTGATCTTGAACCCCTGGGCTCATAAGATCCTCCTGCCTCAGCCTCCCAAAGTGCTGGGGTGACAGGCATGAGTAAACAGTGGTATTACATTATACTTGCTGCAGCTCCTGCACTCTTTGTTTTTTGTTTGTTTATTTGTTTTGTTTTGAGATGGAGTGTCCCTCTGTTGCCCAGGCTGGAGTGCAGTGGCACGATCTCGGCTCACTGCAACCTCCACCTCCTGGATTCAAGCAATTCTCCTTACTCAGCCTCCCAAATAGCTGGGATTACAGGTGCACACCACCATGCCCAATTAATTTTTGTATTTTTAGTAGAGATGGGGTTTGACCATGTTGGACAAACTGGTCTTGAACTCCTGACCTCAAGTGATCCGCCCACCTCAGAGTCCCAGAGTGCTGGGATTACAGGCGTGAGCCATCGTGCCCAGCCATGTGCCGTGTTTGTCAAGAAGGAGATTAGCAAGGATGAAAGAGGTGCTCTGGCTCACCAGCACAACTGGGCATGGGGTGTTTCTCAAAGGTAGGTCCAGGCCTCAAGAAAATAACACTAATAATAAATTTTTTCAAAAAATAAAAATAAATGAAGTCTTTCTCTTTAACATAGTCAGAGAGCTTAAAATAAAATTGAGAAGAAAGTAAGTTTCTCCCTGTGTGGTTCAGTTATTCAAAGCTGTGTCCACGGATCACCTCAATTCTCCCACGCCACCAACAGGCCCGTGTTCTACTGCCAGGAAAAAATTGCCCTCAGATGTCGCCGGGCCTGAGGAGCCACTGCAGGTCAGCCCTAGGGCATCCTTATTAAATACCTAGTGTGAACCAAATAAAATATTAGGTGCTTTCACATACATGATTTCATTGAATCCTCAACATGACCACAAGAGGTTAATATTATTTCCATTATACAGATGAGGTAACTGAGGCCCAGCATCACACACAAAATCATATGTGAAAAGACTGTGGTAAAATGGAGTTGTCGGCCGGGCGCCGTGGCTCAAGCCTGTAATCCCAGCACTTTGGGAGGCCGAGACGGGCGGATCACGGGGTCAGGAGATCGAGACCATTCTGGCTAACACGGTGAAACCCTGTCTCTACTAAAAAATACAAAAAACTAGCCGGGCGAGGTGGCGGGCGCCTGTAGTCCCAGCTACTTGGGAGGCTGAGGCAGGAGAATCGTGTAAACCTGGGAGGCGGAGCTTGCAGTGAGCTGAGATCTGGCCACTGCACTCCAGCCTGGGCGACAGAGTGAGACTCCGTCTCAAAAAAAAAAAAAACCAAAAAAAAAAAAATAGAGTTGTCAAAACTTGAGCCAGGCACTTTGGGAGGCTGAGGCAGGTGGATCATCTGAGGTCAGGAGTTCAAGATCAGCCTGGCCAACATGGTGAAAACCCCATCTCTACTAAAAATACAAAATTAACCGCGTGTGGTGACAGGCACCTATAATCCCAGCTGCTCGGGAGGCTGAGGCAAGAAAATTGCTTGAACCTGGGAAGTGGATGTTGCAGTGAGCCAAGATTGCACCATTACACTCCAGCCTGGGCAACAGAGCAAAACTGTCTCAAAACAACAACAACAACAAGAACTTGAGCCGGGTCAGTCTGACTCCAAACAGCTTTCTCTCCTCCGTCACCATGCCACCCGCGTTCTTATGTGTGATGGCACCCACAAATCTGACATGCCTATGTCATGTCCAAGGCCCTCTGGTCTCAGTTCTTCTTGTTAATTCACCACATCATTCATTCAGCAAATATTTATGACTACCTGCTCCACGACACGCCTATTCCGGACACTGGGGATACAGCCTAGAAATCATTCTCCAGCTAAGTGACACCTCATAATCCCAGCTCATGCCTGCAATCGCAGCACTTTGGGAGGCCGAGGCAGGTGGATCACTTGAGGTTAAAATTTCGAGACCAGCCTGGGCAACACAGAGAGACCCCATCTCTAAAAAATGTTTTTGAAAAAGTAGTTGGGTGTGGTGATGCACGCCTATAGTTCTAGCTACTCCAGAGGCTGAGGTGAGAGGATCGCTTGAGCTCTAGAGGTTGAGGCTGCTATGATCGCACCACTGCACTCCAGCCGGGGTGACAGAGTGAGACCTTGTCTCAAAAAAAGCATTCTCCTTGCAGAGCTTACATTCATGGTGGGGGAAGATGGGCAATAGGTGACAGAGAGGTGTTTTAAATAGGGTATTCGGGAAAGGCTCTTTGAGATGTGACCTGTGAGCTGAGCCCTGCCGGGAGTGGAAGAGTGAGCCGTGGGGATTAGCTGGGGCTGGTGGATTCCAAGCAGCGGGAACAGCCATGCAAAGGCCTGGAGGCAGGAGCTTACCTACTGTATTTGAGGACCATTGTGGCTGGAGCAGTGTCGGGATGGGAGAAGCTAAAGTCAAAGAGGGAAAGATCCTGGGGTCGTGGGGACTATTAGGAAGACTGACTTTTTTCTTTTTTTTTTTTTCTTTTTTGTCGCTCAGGCTGAAGGTCAATGGCACAATCTCGTCTCACCACAATATCCACCTCCAGGGTACAAGTGATTCTCCTGCCTTAGCCTCCCAAGTAGCTGGGATTATAGGCGCCTGCCACCATGCCTGTCTAAGTTTTGTATTTTTAGTAGAGACAGGGTTTCGCCATGTTATCTAGGCTGGTCTCAAACTCCTGATCTCAAGTGATCCACCCACCTACGCCTCCCGAAGTGCTGGGATTACAGATGTGAGCCACCACACCTGGCCAACTTTGACTTTTATTTTTACTCTGAATGAGGTGGAACCAGCCAAAGGTTCTGAGCTGCCACAGGTGCTAACAGCGTTCCCCTGGGGAACACATTGTTGGGGGTTGTGGAGTACAGAGACCAGGGAGGAGGGAGATTGGAGGCTGGGCTCAGTCTAGTGGGAAGATAAGGCCTTGGGGGTGGGTGATGTCTCTGCTCCCTTCTGTGGGATGCCAGGTCTCAAACTGGCACCTACAGTCTCACCTCTTCCACGGTGCCTATCCCAGAGCCTACATTCAAACCCTAGCTCCACCGCTTACTAACCATGATCTTAACCCATCTGTGCAACAGTTTTCTCATCTGTAAAGAGGAGTGAATGTGAGGATTAAGTGAAGTAACACAAGTAAATTGCTTAGAGAAATGTCTACCAGTCATAAGCACTCAATATATTTCTCGACAGTGCTGATCACATTGCTGTGGCTGGAATGCTTTCTTGGCAGTTGTTTAATCTTGAGACACACACATGCACACATCCTGAAAATGCCAGATACATGGCTCACGCCTGTAATCCCAGAACCTTGGGAGGCCAAGGAGGGAAGATTGCTTGAGCCCAAGAGTTCCCAACCACGCTGGGCAACATGGTGAGACCCCATCTCTACAAAAAATACAAAAATTACCAGGGTGTAGTGACATGTGCCTGTAGTCCCAGCCACTTGGGAAGCTGAGGCACGTGGATCACTTGAACCCTGGAGGCAGAGGTTGCAGTGAGCCATGATTACGCCACTGCACTCCAGCCTGGATGACAGGGCGAGACCCTGCCTCAATTAAAAAAAAAAAAAAAAAAAATGCCAGATACAGAAACTTACTTTTAAAGAACACTCATTTGGAGCCAGAACGGGGCAGCTCACACCTGTAATCCCAGCACTTTGGGAGGCCAAGGCAGGCAGATCACCTAAGGTCAGGAGTTCGAGACCAGCCTGGCCAACATGGTGAAACCCCATCGCTACTAAAAATACAAAAATTAGCCAGGCGTGGTGTGCACCTGTAATCCCAGCTACTTGGGAGGCTGAGGCAGGAGAATCTCCTGAACCTGGGATTCGGAGGTTGCAGTGAGCCAAGATCGTGCCGCTGCACTCTAGCCTGGGCAACAGAGCAAGATTCTGTCAAAAAAACAAACAAACAAGACAACACTCATTTGGATGTAGCCCCCTCCCCCTTCCTGGGAGTCGCAAGGGCAGCAGGCCACCTCACTGCTAGAGATGTCCAGCAGGGAAGTGCCCTTGAACAGGAGCCTGGCCTTCACCACTTACTAGCTGGGTGGCCTCAGGCAACACGCTCCCTTCCGTGCACCTCTTCTTCAACATCTGTGAGGGCGATGACCACGGTACTTGCCTCCTAGGTAGTTGTGGGGATGAAATGAATCATGCCTGTAAGTGCTTAGCACAGACCCTATAAAAGATGCCCAGTGAGAGCCACACCCAAACTCCTCTCCCTGTTCTTCAACATCTTCAGAAACCGGCCCTTCCTCTCCGTGTTTCTCCCTAGCCTGGCTCCACCCGTCTCAGGCAAAGCAGCCTGTGTCTTGCTCACATTCATTCCATGGGCCTTCCCAACCTGCTCACTCCGGTGGCTTCCCTTCTGCTTTTGGCAGACATTGATGCCTGGCCTTGACATCACTGCTTGAACCTCTTCGTCTGGGGGGAAATGGATAGGGTATTTGTAATATGATTACAGATTGTCGTAACCAACAGGAAAAACAAGATCAGGGCTATGAGAGAGCGTGACGGGGTGGCTGTAGCTCAGGTTGAGCGGTCAAGGTAGCTGAGATGCAAAGGGTAGGGAAGAGCCAGTATGGGGGGCCGAGGGGCATGGAGAGTGTTCCTAGCAGAGGGAGCAGCATGCAAGATCTTCAGACAGGAGAGAGCCCAGCCTCTTTTACCCTCAAAACAGACTCAAAGCTCTGCTTTTTCAGAGGCCTCCCAGGACTGACTCAATGTCTATCAATTATCTTGTATCTCTTTGGTATTTTCAGGACCCCCATCCAAGCAAACCCAGCAAGAAAATGTGCCTGAAAAATAGTCAATCACCTGGGTGATGGCCAGGCACGGTGGTTCACACCTGTAATCCCAACACTTTGGGAGGCTGAGGCGGGCGGATCACCTGAAGTCAGGAGTTTGAGACCAGCCTGGCCAACATGGTGAAACCCCATCTCTATAAAAAATATAAAAATTAGGCCAGGCACGGTGGCTCAAGCCTGTAATCCCAGCACTTTGGGAGGCCGAGACGGGCGGATCACGAGGTCAGGAGATCGAGACCATCCTGGCTAACACGGTGAAACCCCGTCTCTACTAAAAAATACAAAAAACTAGCCGGGTGAGGTGGCGGGCGCCTGTAGTCCCAGCTACTCCGGAGGCTGAGGCAGGAGAATGGCCTAAACCCGGGAGGCGGAGCTTGCAGTGAGCTGAGATCTGGCCACTGCACTCCAGCCTGGGCGACAAAGCCAGACTCCATGTCAAAAAAAAAAAATATATATATATATATATATGTATATATACAAATTAGCCAGGTGTGGTGGTACGCGCCTGTAAGGGAGGCTGAGGCAGGAGAATTGCTTGAGCCCGGGAAGCAGAGGTTGCAGTGAGCTGATATCACCCACTGCAATCCAGCCTGGCTGACAGAGTGAGACCCTGTCTCAAAAAAAAAAATTATATATATATATATATATATATATATATGTGTGTGTGTGTGTGTGTGTGTGTGTGTGTATGTATGTGTATATTTTTTAAATAAAAATAAATAAAGTCAATGAAAGCTTTTACTTCACAAAAGAAAGAGTCCCTTGAATTTTGCCTTTTCAAAAGCCACCACTGTAGGATTCCTTTAAGTAGAGCCTCCCCCAATACCTGTGAAACGATGTCCAGCACAGAGCAGACCCTCACTCAGTATGTGACATGAATGGAAGGTTCTATTTACATCAGTGCAGCAAGCAGCTGGGTGCTGTGGCTCACACCTGTATTCCCAGCACTTTGGGAGCCTGAGGCAGAAGGATTACTTGAGCTCAGGAGTTCAGGACCAGCCTGGGCAACATGATGGGACCCCCATCTCTACAAAAAAAAATTTAAAAATTAGCCAGGCATGGTGGTGTGTGCTTGTAGTCCCAGCTATTTGAGAGGCTGAAGTGGGAGGATTCCTTGAGCCCAGGAGATTGAGGCTGCAGTTAGCCATGACCCTGCCACTGCACTCCAGCCCGAACAACAGACCAAGACTCTGTCTCAAAAAATAAATAAGACAAAATGCAGCGAACATAATGTTTACAGTTTACTTTGAAATGCATCAAAAATGTTTGATATGGGGCTTTGAAATGCACAGATGTGTGATCAAGCAAGTATGGTAAAATCTAAGTGGTGAGAATGTTGTTGTTCACTATAAAACTCTTTCATCTTTTCATGATGTTTGAAATGTTTTCAAAATAAAATATCGCGGGGGAGGGAAGGAGCATATGTAATGAAATTATGGTATTCCACAGAATAAGGGAAAACGCAGTGACTATAAAGTGAGGAACCTCACATTTTTTGCACAAATGTAGGCCCCTCCCCTTGCCAGTCATTGAGCTCTTATTGATGTGTGGCTTTGTGGGTTTGCATTCACATTCTGTTTATAGGCCTTGCCTCCGAGGAAGGCTGTGAATTCCCCAAGGGCAAGAACACTGTCTCTGATTTCCAGTCCCCCACTGAGGGAATATTGGAGCTGGAAGCAACAGTTGTAGAATCCCTGCCTCCCTTTATACAGGAGGAAATCGCAGCCCCCAGAGGGGAAGTACGCTACCTTCAGGCATCTTGCTCCTGATTGGAACGCAAGTCTCCCAGCACCCAGGCTAGTGCCTGGAGTGTTACAGAAACTTCACGGGGAACCATGAGAAGTCAGGTGCTGGCGATAGACGGAGCCAGACCCAGGCCTGCTGTTTTCTCTGTGGGTGCCCTTGTCCCACTGAGCTGCAGCGTCCTCATCCACACAGTGGTGACGAGAAGAGGGCTTCTGCCTTTGGGTTGTGGGAGACTTAAAGAACATGAACAGGCCAGACTAAGTGGCCTTGCCTGTAATCCCACCACTTCGGGAGGCCAAGGCGGGAGAATCCCCTGAGCCCAGGAGTTTGAGAACAGCCTGGGCAATATAGTGAGGCCCTGTTTTGTTTTGTTTTGTTTTTGAGACGGAGTCTCGCCCTGTCGTTCAGGCTGGAGTGCAGAGGCGCAATCCCGGCTCACTGCAACCTCCACTTCCCAGGTTCAAGTGATTCTCCTGCCTCAACCTCCTGAGTAGCTGGGATTACAGGCACCCACCACGCCCAGCTAATTTTTTGGTTTTTTTTTTTTGTATTTTTAGTAGAGACAGAATTTCACCATGTTGGTCAGGCTAGTCTCGAACTCTTGACCTCGTGATCCACCAGCCTTGGCCTCCCAAAGTACTGGGATTACAGGCATGAGCCAGTGCGCCCGCCAAAAAAATAATTTTTAATTAGCCAAGTGTGGTGGTGTGTGCCTATAGTTCCAGCTACTCAAGAGGCTGAGGTGGGAGATTCCCTTGAGCCCAGGAGTTTGAGAACAGCCTGGGCAATATAGTGAGACTAGTGAGACCCCATTTCTAAAAAAAAAAAAAAAAAAAAAAAAAAAAAAAAAAATTTAATTAGCCAAATGTGGTGGTGTGTGCCTGTAGTAGTTCCAGCTACTCAGGAGGCTGAGGTGGGAGGATTGCTTGAGCCCAGGAGGTCGAGGCTGCAGTGAGCCATGATCGCATCTCTGCACTCCGGCCTGGACGAAAGAGCAAGACTCTGTCTCAAAAAAAAAAAGAGAGAGAGAGAATATGAACAACTCTGTACATGGTACCTTGAGTCTAGCAAGTGCGCTATACTCAGTAATTGTAATCGTTGTTCCTCTGGGCTTTGAATGGTGCACAGATCTGAAAATGGGGCCTTCTGTGCCCCTACTCAGGTGGCTCCTGTCACCAACATGTCTTCCACCTGAGCCTTCCATCCTTCCCCCTCCTTCCCCTGAGAGGATCCCCAGCCCCATCCCGTGTCTCACTTTTCTTATTCACCGATTCCCCCTCTCCTCTGATGCCAAAGGGCAAAGACCTCTGTTTTTCCAGAATATCCTTTGTAGCTCTTCACTGTTTCTCTCCCTCCACTCACTGACTGTGTAAACTTGGTCATGTTTCTTAATGTGTGCAAGCCCCTACGTGCTTCTCTATAAAATGGGGCAATAACAGTCCCTTTCACCTAACTGAGTGGTTGGGAGGAGTCAATGATGTCATGCAGGTAACGCTCCTGGCAGGCAGCCTGGCATGTCTTAACTGCACAATAAATACAAGTTATTGTTGTTATTCTTTTGGCGCCCCACTCCCTTGACTGAGGATGCTACCTCCTGGACCCAGACCATTCTCTCCCGGTATGTCTGTCCCCACCAGTGGCTGGCAGTGCTTTTCCCTGCACGAGTCCTCCTGCCAGTAGCCAGCACGAATCTTTGCGCCCCAGTAAAGTGTAGTTTGCCCCCATTACCTGCCCTTTTACGGCTGATCAGCCTGAAATCTCCAGCTCAACCCACCCTGTGTATCAGACACCCCGACTCCTTCAGCAAAGTAACAAGAAAAGACAAGCCCCTCCCACCTCCCTGTCCATCCCTGCTTAGGGAGCCCAGGGGACCACGATGAGACAGCATAGTGTATCGAGTTTATTCACAAATCCCAGTACAACCCCCTTCAGGGACTCCAGAAACCTGTCCCCCACCCACAGCCCCTCCAGGTCATGTCAGCTGATGTGACAACGGCAACATTAGTCTCCCAGCAAGGGCGGGTGCCCATTTAGGGCATGATGTTGGCGACGCTCTGGAAGAGAGAAGGAGAGCAGGGTGAATGCTGGGTCCACAGTCATGACGAGGGCCTAAGACCTCAGCCCCACCCCTCAGGAGAAGCGCAAGGGGCACTGGCTGCTCTGGCCCCGGAGTTATGTTCTGACGAACAGCTTCAGGAAGACAGCATTCAAACGTAAGAACACGAGGAAGCCAGCCCCCGCAGCCAGAGGGGCTGGGGCCTCTGCAGGAACCAGCAAGCCTCGTGTGTTTAGCCTCAGAGGATGCTCTGCAGCCCCCATAGCCCGGGATACACAAGGGTGGGCCTTCCTCCTCCATGACACACCCTCACCCTGGCCTGCACCCAGTCTCAGGCAGCAGATATAATAAATGCAAAAAAAAAGCGTGGGTGCGGAGGCTTATGCCTGTAATCCCAGCACTTTGGGAGGCTGAGGAAGGGGGGATCACTTGAGATTAGGAGTTCGAGACCAGCCTGGCCAATATGGTGAAACCCCCGTCTCTACTAAAAATACAAAAATTAGCTGGGCATGTTGGCGCGCACCTGTAATCCCAGCTACTCAGGAGGCTGAGATAGGAGAATCACTTGAACCCAGGAGGTGAAGGTTGCAGCGAGCTGAGATTGCGCCACTGCACTCCAGCCTGGGAGACAGAGTGAGACTCTGTCTCAATAAATTAAAATAAAGAAAGAAAGTCAGGAGGTTACTTTGAGCCCCAAGTGGGAACAAGGATTCCACAGGAGCCTCTACACTGGGGTGACCTTGCACCAGGGAGAGGACAAAGGCACAGGCTCCTCCTCTCAGCATGAAGCAAAGGCATTTGCAGCAGGGTGGGGACAGGAGGGAAGTCAGTCAGGAATGAGGACAGGGAGAGAGAGGGAGTGAGCACAGTCAGCAGCCCCTCCCCCCTCCCTGGCTCCCAGGGGCACCAGGGCCCCTGAGGTGTTTTCTGCCAGCTGGTGTTTGCCTTGGTGGAAATGAAAAGCACCCAAAAGATGAGGGCAGGGTGCAAAGGGGAGGGAGCAGGTGGAGAGAGGGAAGCCCAGGACTGGGTATCAGGTTGGAGGGTCCAATAGACACTGGGAAGGGGTCGGGGTGAGAGTGTCTATCAGGACGCAGAGCAGAAAGGAGACACTGCGTGGCACTCACCCTCCACAGAGCGGGAAGGTTGATGAAAGGCGTGTTGACCGAGGCCTGCAATCCAAGGACAAGAAGGTCAGTTTCCAGCGTCCGACCCACAGCCATGCTAGGAACTCCCAGGGGCCTTCTCTCCCCTACCCTGGAGTCCGCACTTACCCCAGAGGCTAACGGCGTGGTTGTGGCCCCTCCTTGATGGCCGGAAGATCCGCCTTGATGGTTGCCCTGTGGACAAAGCCCAGACTCTTGTTACAAACCCTTAATCCCGGGGGTCTCCCAGTTCCCTTTCCCCAGTGACCTGGTCCCCTCCAGGGTGACTGGGGCTGGGGTGGGAGGCACAGCTTAACCCACTGCCTTCTCACTATCCAGAAGAAAACTCAAAGCCCATGCTCCCGTGGGCATTCTGCCTCCTGCTACCTTTTCTTCCCCAAAGCCCCTTTTAATTTCCTTAACAAAGTGCCCTCAGTCACGGAGGAGGGGCTGGTGGAAAGGGAAGGTAGAGGACCCATGCCATTATCAGGACCTAGTTTCACCTCAGCCCTGACCTCAAATCTACTCTTCTATGCCCTGTCTAGCCGCATCCCTAACTCCCCTGATCCTTGTCCTTAACCCAGCCCCAGACACTCAGCCATGCACCCCAGCAGCGCCCCCAACCCCGGTTGCTGTTGCGAGCCCCAACTCCCACAGTGCACCTCTGCTCGTGGCACCCTGCAGCCTGCCATTCCCACTCCTCTACTGCACCGTTCCTCCCCACCCTGGCTCTGTCTGGCGGCCGATGTGGCTCTGGGCTTTGAGTTTGGAGCCAGTCACATCTTGCAGATCCCAGGACCCCTTATGGAGCCTGGAGAGTGAGGGCGCACAGAAGTCCACCCTCTCCTGCTCCCCATGCTCCCTTCTTGGTGTCTGTTCTGTTGTGAGTGGTGCTATTTGCCTGCCTCCAGTCTCTGTTCCCTCTACATATTTTATTTTATTATTATTATTTTTTGAGACGGAGTCGCACTCTGTTGCCCAGGCTGGGGTGCAATGGCACGATCTTGGCTCACTGCAACCTCCGCTTCCCGGGTTCAAGGGATTCTCCTGCCTCAACCTCCTGAATAGCTGGGATTAGAGGTGCCCGGCACCACACCCAGCTAATTTTTGTATTTTTAGTAGAGATGGGGTTTCACCATGTTGGCCAGGCTTGCTCTTGAACTCCTGACCTCAAGTGATCAGCTTGTCTCGGCCTCCCAAAGTGCTGGGATTATAGGCATGAGCCACTGAACCCGGCCTCTGTTCCCTCTACATAAATGGGTGAGAGAAACCTTCCAGAAAAACTCTCCTGGCTGGGCAGTGTAGGGGAAGAAAATCCTGGCCTGCCCTCCGCCAAAGCTGGGCACTAGCCACAGGACCTTGGCACGTCCCCTAACTTCTCTGAGCCTTTGTTTCCTTATCTGAGAATCAGGGCGCCAGCAGCCTCATCTTGACCACATCAGAGGGTAGTTATGGAGATTGCACAGGCCAAGGCTCATCTGCAAAAGCTGTTCCTCATGCTCACTCTCCTCACCAGGTTTTCTCCACACTCAATGCCTTTGCATTGAGTGCCTATACTAGATCTTGATCTCAGGAACTGTTTCCCATTCCCCAGGAAGGGCTTCACAGTCCCCACTTGAGGCCCTCTTAACCAGGAGGGCAGCTCCCTGAAGGTGGGACGGGGTGCCCGCCACCCTGTCTGATACATGCTTTGCAGATAAGGTGGCTCACCCCATCTGACCAGCTACCACCAGCTCCTCTGTAAGGGAGATGGGGAAGGGGGAGAAGCACAGTGATATAGCTGCCCAAGCTTCTTTCACCAAACGAAGACTACATGGACCCCCCAAATGTCCCAAGGGTTTAATCTTTCCCTCCCCCAACCCCCCGTCCCCCATTTCCCCATCCCTGTTCACCTACATTCAGCAGCTGGTTGGCCTCCTTGCTGGCTTGGTTGACCCCATTATGAGCATTCTGTGGCTCCTTCCCGGCCTGGCCAGCAGCATGGTGGGCACCTTGGCCAAGCTTCTCCACTTCCTTTCCAGCCTGGTCAGCAGCATGGTTGACCCCTTGGCCAAGTTTCTCTGCTTCCTTCCCAGCCTGGTGGACCCCAGTGTGGAACCCTTGGACCGCTTTGTCTGCTTCCTTTCCGGCCTGTTCAAGGGTATGGTGAACTCCCTGGCCAAACTGCCCGGCCTCCTTCCCGGCCTCGTGGACCCCGGGTTGGACACCATGGACTGCTGTGTCTACCTCTTTCCCAGCCTGCCCTGCTGCGGAGTGAATGTTTTGGCCAAACTGCCCCGCCTCCCTTCCAGCCTGACTAATGCCATGATGGAGGCCTTGGACCACTCCGTCTCCCTCCTTCCCCACCTGCGAGGCAGCATGGGGGACTCCCTGGCCAAACTTCTCTGCTTCCTTCCAGGCCTCATTAACCCCATGGTGGATCCCATGGCCGAGCTTCTCTGTTTCCTTCCCAAACTGACTGGCAGCATGGTGGACCCCCTGGCCTAACTTCTCTGCCTCCTTCCCAACCTGACCAGCAGCATGGTGGACCCCCTGGCCTAACTTCTCTGCCTCCTTCCCAACCTGACCAGCAGCATGGTGGATACCCTGGCCAAACCTCCCTGCCTCATTTCCTGCCTGCCCCACAGCTGGGTGGGCCCCCTGGCCGAGCCTTCCTGCCTCATTTCCGGCCTGCCCCGCAGCATGGTGGATACCCTGGCCTAACTTCTCTGCCTCCTTCCCAACCTGACCAGCAGCATGGTGGGCCCCCTGGCCAAACTTCTCTGCCTCCTTCCCAACCTGACCAGCAGCATGGTGGGCCCCCTGGCCAAACTTCTCTGCCTCCTTCCCAACCTGACCAGCAGCATGGTGGGCCCCCTGGCCAAACTTCTCTGCCTCCTTCCCAACCTGACCAGCAGCATGGTGGGCCCCCTGGCCAAACTTCTCTGCCTCCTTCCCAACCTGACCAGCAGCATGGTGGGCCCCCTGGCCAAACTTCTCTGCCTCCTTCCCAACCTGACCAGCAGCATGGTGGATTCCCTGGCCAAACTTCTCTGTTTCCTTCCAGCCCTCACTGAGACCATGGTGGGCCCCCTGGCCAAATCTCCCTGCCTCATTTCCCGCTTGCCCTGCAGCATGGTGGGCCCCCTGGCCAAACCTCCCTGCCTCATTTCCTGCCTGCCCCACAGCTGGGTGGGCCCCCTGGCCGAGCCTTCCTGCCTCATTTCCGGCCTGCCCCGCAGCATGGTGGATACCCTGGCCAAACCTCCCTGCCTCACTTCCCGCCTGGTTGACCCCGTGATGGACCCCGTGGTGGATCAGTTTGTCTGCCTCCTTCCCAACCTGTCCAGCAGCGTTGTTGACCCCATGGCCAAACTTCTCTGCTTCCTTTCCTGCTTGTCCAATACCATGGTTGATCTCATGGGCTACCTTGTCCATTCCGTGGTTGAGCCCCTGGACGCCTTTGTCCAACTCCTTGCCGGTGTGGCTCCCCATGTTGCTAAGTCCGTTGAAAACCTTCTCCACTTCCCTTCCAGCGTGTGTGATTCCACTGTTGATGCCATCCAGGGCCTTGCCCACCTCTCTCTCTGCATTGCTCAGCCCTCGGTTGATCCCTTCAATGACCTTCTCAATGGGGTCATCGCTGGCCGCCCATCCAGGCAGGGCCCCCAGTAGCAGAAGGAGGGAGCAGGAGCTGACCAGATGTGCAAGATGCATATTGCTGGGAAGGTCGGGGAGGATGCAGAGAGGAGCCTGGGAAGCCACACTGCTATTTATTCTCTCTCCCTCTAGCCCTCTTCTCCACCCTTCATGACTCAATTACCCCTGTGAGGCACTGACTTGATCCTCAGTCAAGGAGGTGTTTCCCAGGGAGATTTGGAGTTGAGCAATGGAGAGGAGGAGGAAGAGAGGGTGAGTCATGGATGGAGAAGAACTCTGGCATCTTTGCTTCTTGCCCTCCACCCCAGAGATGGGTGTCTGCCCTTCCAACCACCTCGTCTTTTCATTCCTCACCCACTGTCCAGGCCTCCTCTCTCTCAAACCAACCTTCCACACTCTCTGGGATGCAGGGGATTCCTCAACACCTCACTCCTCGCAGGCATCTAAGCCTCCAGCTCCCCCAGCAGTGAGGGGCTACAATGATGGGAGGCACTGTCTGGAGAGGGAAGAACCCTAGGGGGTTTGAGGGAGTTATCAGACCTCATTCTTGTGGGCCGGCCCCTGCCCTTCACTCATTCTATTCCAGCCACACAGGCCTTCTCCCTGTTCCACAAACAAACCAAGCTCATTCTTGCTGCAGGGCCTTTGCACATGCTCCTCTCTCTGCCTAGAATGCAGAACCCAGATCTTCACATGGCTGGCTCCTCCTCATCCATACTTGACTTAAATGCCAACTTTGAAAGAAAACTTCCCCTGACCATAACATGACATTAATTATATACTCTGTAGTATCACCCTTTTGTTTTCACAGCAAAAAAAAAAAAAAAAAAAAAAAAAATTCTGAAATTATCTTTATTTTTTATTGCCTGTCTCACCTACTAGGAATGTAAATTGGTCGTGTTGGTCACTGCTATATTCATAGCTTCTTGAACACTGCCTGGGGTTCAGTAAATATTTATGGACTGGACAAATGGATGGATTCAAGGAAGCCAAGGGAAGAGACTCCAAGCCCAAATCTGGGTTTCACAGAGTGCTGGAGGGAAGGGTGCCTGGGTTGCCAGGACAGCATAGGGTCTCTTGGGGAGTGTCGCGGATTTTGGAGGGGGGATCCCATTCCTGTCACAGAACCCAGACCGCCTGCCTCCCAGCCCTTGGGCAAGGGCAGGGGGCTGATTGGCATGAGCTGGAACAGGACGCAGTGTCTCCTGAAAAGCCGGTCGAGGCAGCCACAGGGAGGGGCTGAAGACCCGGGGCAGCAGGAGCCTGTGAGACAGAACCTGGGCTGGGGCCAGGCGCTCACCCTTCCTGCCCTGCCTGCATGGGCCCTCCTAAGCCCCAACCTGAAGCTCCAAGTGTTGACATTTTGGCTCAGGTTGGAGGGGAAACAGCTGAGAGTCTGACCTTGGGCGTGAAAAGGCATTGGAAGGAAGGGCAGGTGGTGGTGGGCAGGCTTCGGGCAGCAGATGGATCTAGGAGCCAGTGTGGAGGAGGCTAAGACCAGAACAAGAGCCAGTGGGTGGCTACAGTGGGTGCAAGGGTGAAAGATATTTGGGTTTTGGTGCCAAGGGGAGAGACTGAGAGAGGGGTGGAGGTGGGATTGCTGGTGGGAAGGCCAGGCAGGAAGGAATGTGCAGGGTGTGAGCAGCTGGAGGTGGCAGAGCTATGTGTGTGGGTGCCCAGGTGTGGCAAGAATCTGCTCGTGTTTTCAGGCTTTGCTCAAACAAGGGTGCTAAGGCCCACTCCCCTCAGAGGACCCAGGGTTCCTCTCCAGCTCCTGGACACTTGACTCCACCCAAAGACAGGCATCCCAGGACAGATACTCAGAAGCTTCTGCCTTCTCTGGGCTCTGCCTATAGAGGGTGACTAAGTGTGCCACCTCTCCAAGCTTGAGTTCATCAAATCTGTTCCCCGGTTTCACACTCCAGGGAAACTTCCTGGGCAAACTCAGGTGTGGTTTTTCTGCCCTGGTCCAGGGCCGAAATGATGGAGTTTCCCACACCAGGAGGTGGCTGGGCAGAGAAGCGTGGGTGATGAGTGTCAGAATCCTAATCCACCCGGAGATCAAGAGGTGGGGTTTCTCCCCCTTTGAACTATGTTCCATCTTCTTTTTGTTTTTTTTGGAGACACAGTCTCGCTCTATCCCTCAGGCTGGAGTGCAGCGGTGTGATCTCAGCTCACTGCAACCTCTGCCTCCCAGGTTCAAGTGATTCTCCTGCCTCAGCCTCCTGAGTAGCTGGGATTACAGGTACACGCCACCACACCTGGGTAATTTTTGTATTTTTAGTAGAGACGGAGTTTCACCATGTTGGCCAGGGTGGTCTCAAACTCCTGACCTCAGGTGATCCACCTGCCTCGGCCTCCCAAAGTGCTGGGATTACAAGCGTGAGCCACTGCACCCAGCCAAAATCAGCCCTTTTTTAATCCTGGTTTTGTCAATGTTATATTTTTCACCTCCTTGATTGTACACCAAAATGTAGCCCCCTTTGTTTAATTAATCATCTGTGTTTTGGTCTCGGTTCATTAAAACCTCCTCACCTGTACACCCAGTTTACTTTCTTCTCCCAGGCTATCAAAGAAGGAGAACCTCACCCTGCCCCAGTCCCATGGCAGGTGCTTGGCAAATGAATTTCCCATGGATGTTGGTGGAAGGAAGAGGTTATGTCATTCTGCCCCTTCTTGCATCCATCCCTCTCTGGGATGGTGACTCCTTCCTGGTGCAAACCCCGACTCCCCCTGAATCTTGGTCACAGCTGCGTGTCAACCTGCTGTGCAGGTGAGGGTGCCTGCCTGTGAGTCACTGAGGTGCAAGCAAACCCCTACCCCGGGGCTGCAGGGGAGGGAGCTGTTTGTCCACTTGTTCTTTGTGTTGTTCTAAGTGCTGGAGGCACAGTTGTGAACAAACAAACAAGAACAGGAGCCCTGTGAGGGGCTTAGAGCCCAAGGGAGAGACATAGAACAAATAAACCAATCAATAGATCATGACAAACTACATGAAAAGCTACAAGGAAAAGAATGGGTGCTGCCAGAAGATGTGACGTGAAGAGTGTGGTAAGATTGGCAATCAGGGCCGGGCAAGGTGGCTCACGCCTGTAATCCCAGCACTTTGGGAGGCCCAGGTAAATGGATCACCTGAGGTCAGGAGTTTGAGATCAGCCTGGCCAACATGGTGAAATCCCATCTCTACTAAAAATTAGCCAGGTGTAGTGGCACATGCCTGTAGTCCCAGCTACTGAGGAGGCTGAGGTGGGAGAATCGCTTGGATCCAGGAGGCAGAGGTTGCAGTGAGCCAAGATCGCATCATTGCACTTCAGCCCAGGCAACAAGAGAGAAACTCTGTCTCAAAAAAAAAAAAGAAAAGAAAAGATTAGCAATAAGATGAAACCTGAGGAATTGACATTTATTCATTCAGGCATAGTTTATTGGGCTAATGTCTTTTTCCGATTTTCAGACAGGGTCTTGCTGTGTCACCTGGCTGGAGTGCAGTGACACAATCATAGCTCACTGCAGCTTTGACCTCCCAGGCTCAAGTGATCCTCCCAGCTCAGCCTCCCTAATAACTGGGGCGACAGGTGTGCACCAACACACCTGGCTAATTTTTTTATTTTTTGTAGATACAGGGTTTTGCCACGTTGCCCATGTTGGTCTCAAACTCATGGGCTCAAGTGATCCTCCCACCTCGGCCTCCCAAAGTGTTGGGATTACAGGCATGAGCCACTGCACCCAGCTCACAAACACCTTTTAAGTGCCAAACACTTTTCTTGTCAATGGGATATAGAAGTGATATAGATGACGTCCCTGGTCTCTCAGAGCTTACAGTCTGGTTGGCAAAGACAGTTGGCAAGAAAACAATTTTTAGAGAGACATGTGCTCTAAGGAAAATAAAAACATAGACAGTGTAGCCCTAGAGAAATTTTGCACATTGGAACATAACCCAGAATGGAGAAGTCAGACAAGGCTTCCTGGAAGATGGGCAGAGATTGGGGGGAAGGGGGTGACGGCTGACAGTGACAGAGAAAGGAGGGAACTTAGATGGGGAGTCTAGAAAGCCTCTCTTAAAGAGTGGGAAACCAAGAGGCAGCCAACGGAAGCCCTGGGTGGGTTTTCCAGGCATATGGAGGCAGCTAGAGTCACTCCGGGGGAGAAGCCAAGGAACAGTATGGAGCCTGTGTACTTCAGGAGACGGAGAAGAGGAAAAGGCTTTCAGGAACGGTGTAAAAGGTGGAATTCCAGGCTGGGTGTGGTGGCTCACTCCTGTAATCCTAGCATTTTGGCAGGCTGAGGTGGGAGGATCACTTGAGCCCAAGAGTTCTAGACCAGCCTGAGCAAAAGAGTGAGACTCTCTCTCTACAAAAAAATAAAAAACAAAAATAGCCTGCCGTGGTGGCTGCAGCCACTGGAGCTGGTGGCTCCAGCCACTCAGAAGGCCAAGGCGGGAGGATTGCTTGAGCCCAGGAGTTCAAGGCTGCAGTGAGCCATGATTGCACCACTACACTCCAGCTTAGGAGACAGAGTGACACCCTGTCTCAAAATAAATAAACAAATGATAATTTTAAAAAGTGGGATTCCACTCCAGACAGCAGTGCGTGGCCATGGAACGGTGGTGCATAGCATGCTGACGTCCCATGCCTCTACGGGGATGGGATGTGGTGGTCTCAGGCCTCTGGCTTGGGCACCGCCTCCTGGGTGGCGTCACTGGATACTGTGACGTCACTGGGTACTGTGACATCACTGGGCACTGTGACATCACGGCAAGAAGCCCCGGATCCACCAGCCCTGGCGCTCCGCACGCACCTCAGTAACATCGCGGCAGGTCCCAGGGCAGCCAGGCCAATTATAACCTTATAAGAGGCCATGTCGAAGCGAGACATCGTCCTCACCAATGTCACTGTTGTCCAGTTGCTGCGACAGCCGTGCCCGGGTAAGGGAAGCAGCGGAGGACGCGGGGGAGGGGTGGAAAGGGTAGTGGGGAGCATCTGCACCCTCACACCTGTGCCGCATCCCGACCGCCCTTCCTGGCGTGTGCACCATCTAGGGACAAGGGGATCGTCTGCCCTCCCTCCCTCCACACCCGCCACTGTGCTGGCAGAGTGGGGTCTACCGCGATGGCGGGGAGACCGGGCCTCCGCCCCCAGGGCTGGGTAGGCTTTGCGCCGCTATCACGCGGTGGAAGGAGCAGAAACGAGGGCGCATCGGAGGCTGCAGCCTAAAAGTGGCGGAAAGTGGGAGGGCTTAGGAGGGGCTTATGGAGAACCCAGGGGTGCTGGGCTTCCACGTAAAAGTGATGTTCATGGCGCTTTGCGTGAGGTGGGCTTTGCCCTCCCTGTGATGCACAAAACAAGGACACTTGCAACCTTGCCGGGGACGTACTGACCACTTCGCAGGCGAGAGCTCAGGGAAGCCTCACCACCACTTGAGAAGGCCAATGTGTGCCCGCAGTTTGCAGAGCGGACAACAGAGGTTAAGAAAGGGCAAACTACTTCGTTAGTCTCTCAACTAGGGCGGCACGCGCGCACACACACATACACGCAGTCATTTTAGCCGGAGGAACCGGGTCTTCCGGGTGGGCTGTCCCCATTCCCACGCTGTTCCCTCACTTCCCACGGGCGGCGGTCGCAGGGGTAGGTGGGGCCGGGATGGGCGCAGGGCTTGGGTCCAGGAGACCCTGGAAGACATAGGAGCAGACAGGCTTAGCAGCCATAACAGCCATGAGACTTGAACCCCTGCCCCGCGCATCACTGCTCCGCGGCCTCGGGCTTCATTTTCCCCTCTGTAAAGTGGGTTTATAGCGCATGCCTCTCGGGATTCAGTGGGAGGGCAGCAGTGAGGAGCTCGGCACAGCACCCAGCTAGCCCCCAGGCTTTTCTCCAACCCAGGGACCCCACCCCTACAGTGGAGGGGAAGAAAGTGCAAGGCTGGGGGTGCTGAGAGAGGAGGAGCATCTGAGTTTTCTTCGGAAAGGTCACCCATTGGGCTCAGATTCCCACCCTGAACCAGATGTACAAATCCCCTTCCTCCGATAGCAGAAACAACCCCCAGGGATTCTAACATCCTCAAGTTCACCAATAAACACTAACACCTTCATGAACTTGGACAGCCACTGGAAACACCCATAGTCCAGCCTCAGGCCACAAGGTCTGTGGCAGCAGGGAGAGGTCAGGGAGACAGACAGGCCAGCTGGCCCCCAGCTCCCAGCCCCACCACCTCCCAAACGCCTTTGATGTGGTGACGAAAACTTGGACTCCCACTATCCCCTTCCAGCCCCTCTCTACCTACCCTCTGCTGTCTCCCTTTCCTCGTGAATCTGCGTAGGATCAGACTTCCCTCCTCTATTAAAATCAGCTCCTATGTGTGGGCCTCAAGATCTCACTGAGCCCTCACAGCAGCCCCAACGTGGAGGATCAGCCCCGAGAGGTTCATTAACTTGCTCAAGTCCACAGAGCAGCAGGTCTGTGTGGACTGAGCCAGGCTTGACTTTCCAGCTTGAAACTCTCTGCCACCAGGACCCCTGAGTCTCTACTTCTCCCCTCTTCTCAAGCCCTCCTCTGTAGCTCAGGTGGCTGCTACCTCCAGGCACAGGTGTTTGTAAGTGCAGTCTGGGAGTGGCAGTGTGTGTGGAGAGGTGGGAGCCAAGGCGAGCTTCCATGGGCTTCACAGAGTATGATACACGGCACTCTCTAAGCTTCCCTGGGGATAAGAAATGCCTGGAGTACTTATTTTATTTACTTATTTGTGTGTGTGTGTGTGTGTGAGAGAGACAGAGTTTCGCTCTTGTTGCCCAGGATGGAGTGCAATGGTGCAATCTCGGCTCACCGCAACCTCCTACTCCCGGGTTCAAGCGATTCTCCTGCCTCAGCCTCCCAAGTAGCTGGGATTACAGGCATGCGCCACCACACCTGGGCTAATTTATTTTGTATTTTTAGAAGAGACAGGGTTTCTCCATGTTGGTCAGGCTGGTCTCGAACTCCTGACCTCAGGTGATCCACCCACCTCGGCCTCCCAAAGTGCTGGGATTACAGGTGTGAGCCACTGCTCCTGGCCTGGAGTGCTTACTAAAAACAGGATTTCTGGGCCTCCATACAGACCTACGGAGTCCAATTTTTCTAGGAAGAGCCCTCCTCAGGTGATTTTTTTTTTTTTTAGACAGAGTCTCACTCTGTCGCCCAGGCTAGTGTGCAGTGGCACAATCTCGGCTCACTGCAACCTCTGCCTCCCAGGTTCAAGAGATTCTCTTGCCTCAGCCCCACTAGGAGCTGGGATGACAGTATTTTTAGTAGAGAATGGGTTTCTCCACATTGGTCAGGCTGGTCTTGAACTCCTGACCTCAAGTGATCCACCCACCTTGGCCTCCCAAAGTGCCAGGATTACAGGCTTGAGCCACCACGCCTGGCCACTCTGATGATTCCTATCATTGGAACAGCTTGGGGACCACTGGGCTAAATCAATTATTGGACAAGTTCGGGGAACAATCTCCAAAATACTAATGCATGTCAAACATTTCCTGGGCTTGGGCATAAGCACTCCATGTATTACCTCATTTAATCCTCACAACAACCCTCTAAGAAAAGTACTATTATCTCCCCTTACAGAGGAGGAAACTGAGGCACAGAGAATGTCACCCCAAGCAATCTGTGTTGAAAGTACATACCCAGGCCGGGTGCGGTGGCTCACACCTGTAATCCTAACACTTTGGGAGGCCGAGGCGGGTGGATCCCCTAAGGTCAGGAGTTCGAGACCAGCCTGGCCAACATGGTGAAACCCCCATCTCTACTAAAAATACAAAAATTAGCCAGGCGCCATGGCAGGTGCCTATAATCCCAGCTACTTGGGAGGCTGAGGCAGGAGAATCGCCTGAACCCAGAAGGTGGAGGTTGCAGTGAGCCGAGATCAGGCCACTGCACTCCAGCCTGGGTGACAGAGCAATACTCCGTCTCGGGGGAAAAAAAAAAGAAAACGAAAGTACATACCCAGTGAATTAGAATCTCAGGAAAGAGCCCTTGGGATTGATATTTTAAACAAGTTTATTCTGTAGAGAAAGTGGGTTTGGGAAACACTGGGCTAAATGGTTAGTCACTAGGGGCAAGGAACCAGCAACAGACTCTGGGCAGCAAAGACAGTTTGTTCTCTTTCACTTTGGTGGCCGGGCAACCCATTTTCCCTCCCTTCCCCCGCATAGTGACTGGAGCAGTGCCTCCACCTGAGCCCAAGGTTGAAATAGAGCCCCAGCCCACACCAGTCAGGGATGAAATAAAGCCACCGCCGCCACATCACCATGTGCCCCGGGAGCTGACTGTGGGCATCAACGGGTGAGTCTACTCCAGCCCCTGATCAGTCTGAAGCCTTAGAGCCCAGCCCTTCCTCTGGCTGCTAACTGGGGGCACCTCCACATTGGCCCCCATCAATGCTTTCATTCCGACGACCCTGGAGAAATAGCCCGGAGTAAGGCAGACAGGGCCCCATGCTCAGCCCACATTCTGGTGGGGAAGACAGTAATCAAATAAAGAAATGACATTGTTCAGTAGAGTGTGCTGGGAACAGCGTAGAACCCAGTGGAAAAGTAAGGCTGGAGAGGGCAGCCTCTGCCAGTGATCAGGGAAGGCCTCAGGGAGAAGGTGTCATTGGAGTTGGATCAGAGTGATGAGGTGCAGCCAGCTCTCAGGACACCTTGCTGGGGAAGGTGTCTTCCAGGCAGCAGGACAAGCAATGATTCTGGGGCAGAGGCGAGTTCAGTGTGTTCAGGGACAGCCAGGAAGTCACAGTGGCTGGTGTCCACCAAGCAAAGGGAAAAGGAGGGAGGCCGGTGGGAAGCCCAGCGGGGGGCTGCTACACCACAGTGAGGAATGTGGATCTTGTTTTACTAATGGACAGTCGTGGATGTTTTCATGCCAAGAGATGTAATCTGTCTTGAAGCTTTAAAAGATCCATCCAGGCTCACACCTGTAAACCCAGCACTTTGGGAGGCCAAGGCAGGAGAATCCTTTGAGACCAGGAGTTTGAGATCAAGTGTTTGAGGCCAGTGTGGGCAACATAGCGAGACCCTGTTTCTACAAAAAAAAATTTGTAATTGTTTAATGAAAAAATAAAAGATCCATCCAGCTACAAGGTTAAGAATAGGGGTTAGGAGCCAGGCACAGTAGCTCAGGCCTGTAATCCCAGCACTTTGGGAGGCTAAGGCAGGTCTATCAACTTTAGGTCAGGAGTTCGAGACCAGCCTGGCCAACATGGCGAAACCCCGTCTCTATAGAAAATACAAAAATTAGCCAGGTGTGGTGGTACACGCCTGTAGTCCCAGCTATTTGGGAGGCTGAGGTAGGAGAATCATTTGAACCCAGGAGGCAGAGGTTGCAATGAGCCCAGATAGCACCACTGCACTCCAGCCTAGGCAAAAGAGCTAAACTCCGTCTCAAAAAAAAAAAAAAAATAGGGGTTAGGGAACAGATTAGGAGAGGGAGCTGAAAAAGCAGTGAAAGGGCTGGTGAGGTCATCTTAGCAAGAGATGACCGTGGCTGGCACAGAGGTGGTTGCCTTCTTCCCTTGGATTAAGGATTCCCAACCAGCCTCCTCGCCATTACCCCCTCTCTCCCATCCCTTCCTCTGTCTGTCCCCGGCCAGATTTGGACGCATCGGTCGCCTGGTCCTGCGCGCCTGCATGGAGAAGGGTGTTAAGGTGGTGGCTGTGAATGATCCATTCATTGACCCAGAATACATGGTCAGTAGCTGGCAGGGGGCAGGAACAGCAGGGTGGGACTAGGGTGGGAAGGGGGCTTAGGGAAGCTGTATGGAAGGCTCTCAGCTGCAATGTGAGACCTTCGCCAAAGAGGGGACTCTCTAGGGATCCTCGCCCTGCCACCCTAAGACTGGGAGCCATTCCATCCCCCACAGGTGTACATGTTTAAGTATGACTCCACCCACGGCCGATACAAGGGAAGTGTGGAATTCAGGAATGGACAGCTGGTCGTGGACAACCATGAGATCTCTGTCTACCAGTGGTAAGGAGAGCATCTGTCTGATGCACGGCTGTGACATATTGAGACAGGGGATGTGGAGGTGGCTAAAATGGGATTCCAGCCTCTCACATGGGGTTCTGAAACCACCCCCAAAATTGCATGTGCATGCCTCTAGGTACTAATTTGAAGAGGGGAGTCTCAGATAGGTCCTTCACCCCTAAAATGGTTAAGAAGCACTAATCTAAAAAGATGTCTCACTGTACTCAAGAATGCTTTTTATTTTTATTTTTTTTAGGGACGAGGTATCACTCTCTTGCCCAGTGTGGAATGCAGTGGTGTAATCATAGCTCACCGCTATGAGACCTCCCGAGCTCAAGTGATCCTCCCACCTCAGCCTCCCGAGTAGCTGACACAAGCCACCACACCTGGCAAATTTTCTGTAGAGACGAGGTCTTGCCATTTGGCCCAGGCTGGTCTCAAACTCCTGGTCCCAAGCAATCCTCCCACCTTGGCCTCCCAGAGTGCTGGGATTACAGGCACGAGCCATCACATTTTGCTTTAACACACATTTGTATGTTTTCTTGGGGGCATATCAACATGTCCAGAACTCAACTCTTGATTTCCCTTCAACCCCACACCTATTCAGCTCCCACTGACCACTGCTGGTCAACTGTGCCTGAAATCCAAAGGGAGGAAGGTATAATGAGGCTTGTGCGAACATCCGAACATCCATTCCCATCACGGCCTGAACCAGTGTTTCAGGTTTACTTTAGAATGCCCTGGGCCGAGAGAAGGGCTACATTCAGTTAGTTGGGAGAGCTTAGAATTTTATTTTTGGCTGACATTCACCTTTCTAATGTAAACTATTAGCCACACCTGGCTCTGTGGCTGCCTGGGGCTTTTACACACACACACCCACAGGCACGCACACATGCACATACAGGCACACTAGTGAACCCTGTCCTGGCCCAGGCAGGGTCTGCAGCCTCCCCAGCGCCCCTCCCCACAGATCTAATCTCAGCCCTTCTCCTTGCAGTTACTGGGGGTAGGGTGAGAGATAAAGGAGCAGGGATGGGTGCAGGAAGTTTGCGGGCAGGGGGCAGAGACTGGAGAGTCAGTGAAAATGGAAGAAAGCTGCTTAATCCAAGTTTGAAATCAAGACAGCAGAAACAACTCCAGCACCGTAGTTATCATGCAGACTTCAACATGGCCACCACCATTCCTGCCACTTGGAGTCATCCCCCTTCCCCACCTAGCTGCCCCCTCCATCCACGGCCCCAACCCGGGTGTTGCCTTCTCTGGTCACTCATGCAATGCAATGCGGTTCCCCGCCCCTCCAGCCTCCTCTCCATTCCTGCACTGTTGGGCTGCACAAGCCAAGCTGTGTGCCTGCACTCTGACCTGTGCTGCCGCTAGCTGGCTGGGTGACCTTGGGCAAGGGACCAAACTTGCCTGAGCCTCAGTTCCCCACTGTGATGGGGAACGCACCACAGCAGTAGCTGGGAGCACGAGTGGAGTGAACACGTGATTGTGGACACTCAAATGGGCACTTCCCACAAGGCCATGGCCTTCCAGGGAGGGCTCTGTCAACTGGTGCCACCACAGTTGCTCTGGCATTAGGATGTACAGGCCCTGGTAGACATTCAGAACTTCCTTTGAATGAATGAATGGAATCCTCAAAACAGCCAGTGGGCAGGAGGCTGGGGCCCATGGCAGCCTTGGGGAGGGCCTGGGGTCTTCTGGGGCACATTCCTTGCCTCAGGCCAACTCAGCAATTGCTGCAGAGGAATCGGAAGTGTCCTGAATTTGGAAGGCAGGAAAGGGGGGTAGCTGAGAAGAGCTAGTTGGGCCAGATGATGGAAGGCGGACTGACAGAGCAAGAGACAGGAAGAGGATAACCATGTACTATGGCCTTGCGGGGCGGCCGATTCATTCACTCATTCAGGCAGTGGAAGGAGGAGTGCAGACACGAGCTGGGGCCAGCCACCTGCACTCCAGCAGGCTCTCCCTCTCACTCCCCTCCGCCCTGATAGCAGTAAAAAAAATGCAAAAAATGACAGTGGTAGCACTTCCTCATTGGGTTATGAAGATTACATGAGTTTAATACAGGTAAGGCACTTAGAATATGGGCACATGATAGGTGTTCAGTAAACATGTATAAAATGGCTAAAAAAAAAAAAAAAAAAAAAAAAAAAAACATGAGGCCAGGTACAGCAGCTCATGCCTGTCATCCCAGCATTTTGGGAGGCTGAGGTGGGAGGATCACCTCAGGTCAGGAGTTTGAGACCAGCCTGGCCAACATAGCAAAAACCCATGACCACTAAAAATACAAAAAACAACAAGAAAACTAGCCAGGTGTGGTAGTGCACGCCTGTAACCCCAGCTACTCAGGAGGCAGAGGCAGGAGAATTGCTTGAACCTGGAAGGTGGAGGTTGCAGTGAGCCAAGATCGTGCCACTGCACTCCAGCCTGGGTGACAGAGTGAGACTCTGTCTCAAAAACAAAACGAAACAAAACAAAACATAACAAATAAACAAAGAAAACCCATGAGGCCAGGCACAGTGGCTTACACCTATAATCCCAGCACTGTAGGAGGCCAAGGATCACTTGAGCCCAGGGGTGCTAAAGCACCCTGGGAAACAAAAGTGAGACCCCATCTCTACAAAAAAAATTAAAATTTAGCTGGGCATGGTGGTGTGCGCCTGTAGTCCCAAGCTGCTTGGGAGGCCAAGGCAGGAGGGTGGCTTGAGCCAGGAAGATCAAGGCAGCAGTGGGCTCTGATTGTACCACTGCACTCCAGCCTGGGTGACAGAGGAAGACCCTGCCTCAAAACAAACAAACAAACCCCACAAACATTGATTGAATCCCTCATTGAGGGGAGCAGGCTCAAGGGCAAAAGAAACAGACCGACACGACCGAGAATCACAGAAGGAAAGCACTCGGTTACTCGTGATAAACCTGGGAAGGAAGAAAGCGGAATACAGTTTATTCACTTAATGCTTATTTGTAAAGCCAAGTAGATAATGGCAATACTAGATGTTTAATGTGCTTCAAATACAAACGTCTGTCAAAATACCAAGTAAAAACGTAAATTTATAAAACAGGAAACCAGAAACCTCCCCCTACTTACCTTTCTAATGTAAACCATGAGCCACTGCTGCCCCAAGGCGGCCTCAGGCTTCAGGTGTCCTCCGGGAGCTTTTTCTTTAATGGCAGTGTCTGTTTTCAGGGACTCTCCTGGCCCTTGGCAGCCAGCTTCCTCTTGCAGGAACTGAGGGTCTAGGAGGGTTCGTGGCGAGGTTGTCGGGGTTGGGGACCAGAAAGCAGCCAGGCAGGCCTCACAGTCACAGAGTCCACATCCCGGGCAGCATACGGAGAAAGGGTCTGAGCTGGCTGACAGCAGTCAGGGTTGGCGCCTCTGAGGAGGATGAGGGCTGAGTTGGGGAGGTCACCGCCTGTATCCAGGCATAGCAGAGGTGGTGCAACCAACAAAGGGAAGGTGGTCCGAAGTGGGGCAGTGGTGAAAAGCTAGGCCAGCGGAGTGGAGCCCATCTGGAGCAAGTAAGTATGTGGGTGGGAGATGCAGGTGGTTGCAGGTGGGCTGGCACCTGCTCAGCCTTTCAAATGGTGAAGGCTGTGGACTATGAAGGTGGGGCTCAAGCAGGGGAGACTGACTCAGCCCTGCCACTACCCCACAGCAAGGAGCCCAAACAGATCCCCTGGAGGGATGTCGGGAGCCCCTACGTGGTGGAGTCCACAGGCGTGTACCTCTCCATAGAGGCAGCTTCGGTAAGCCGGGGAGAGGTGTCCAGGGCCAGCTGGGGGGATGATGGCGCCAGAAGCACCTGACACCCATGCTTCCTCCCCAGGACCACATCTCAGCAGGTGCTCAACGTGTGGTCATCTCCGCGCCCTCGCCGGACGCACCAACGTTCGTCATGGGTGTGAATGAAAACAACTATAACCCTGGCTCCATGAACATTGTGAGGTAAGGGGGCCAGTGACATCCTGCAATGTGTGGAAGGGAGGGTAGACTCGTCCTCTCCACTCTCAGCCCCACTGGATTCCTGGTCACTCCTGGCTTCTGCTTCTCCTTCCTGAAACTATCTGCTAAAAACGCATGACTTCTGGAGGACAAGCTTGGGGAGCCTCCCCAGCTGCATCTCAGTGCCTCCTTCAGTCTGACGGTGTCCGCACAGATCCCTCTCACCCTCATCCTGACGTTTCACAAAACCAAGTCTGCGTGCATACCCCAAGAGGGGTAAGGGTGGAGGGGTGGCTCTGCAACTCACCTCACAGTGCCTGTGCACACCTTGGCTGTTGCAGCAACGCGTCCTGCACCACCAACTGCTTGGCCCCCCTTGCCAAGGTCATCCACGAGCGATTTGGGATTGTGGAAGGGTTGATGGTGAGTTGAGGATGAGGGGCTGGGGCAGGATGGCAGGGAAACCCCAACCTCTTCTTCCCAGGCCTTGCTTACTGTATGGAGTTAAGAGGGAGAGACTGGTTTCAGGAGGAGAGGCCCACCAGTGCAGAAGTCTTTTAAAACACTGTATAACCCTCAGGCAAGGCTGGACCCTGGCCTGAACACATCCCCTCCTGTGGTCTGTGCTGGTGGCCCCACCAGTCTCCACACCTAGGCCACCACCCTAGTCCTGGAAAAAAGAGGTATGGGAGCTTAGGAGCACGAAGGCCTCATCTTGGTCCTTCTCTTCCCCAAGACCACAGTCCATTCCTACACGGCCACCCAGAAGACAGTGGATGGGCCATCAAGGAAGGCCTGGAGAGATGGGCGGGGTGCCCACCAGAACATCATCCCAGCCTCCACTGGGGCTGCGAAAGCCGTGACCAAAGTCATCCCAGAGCTCAAAGGGTATGAGGACAAGGAGCTGCAACCAGGGTGGGGGCATACCCCGGGAGGACTGGACTGGCCCTCAGTCCTTAAGGGGAAAGCAGGAGCCTGGCCCGGCCACAGGGCAAGGGGAAATGGAGGGCAACATTCCTAAGTTCTGACTCCTGTTCTTCATGGGGGATTCTCCAGGAAGCTGACAGGGATGGCATTCCGGGTACCAACCCCAGATGTGTCTGTTGTGGACCTGACCTGCCGTCTCGCCCAGCCTGCTCCCTACTCAGCCATCAAGGAGGCTATAAAAGCAGCAGCCACGGGGCCCATGGCTGGCATCCTTGCCTACACTGAGGATGAGGTAGGGGCTGAGGAGAGGAGACCCTGGGAAGAGACCTCTGGGGAGGGACATGATTTCCACTTGCCAGGGAGCTGCTCTCAATGTGTCAAGACAGAAACTGCAGGGCGGGAAGGAAGATCTCCCTGCCTCAGGGCCTTTGCACTTGCTGTTCCTTTGGTCTGGAATGCTTGCCCCCCCAGATGACCACACAGTCTGTCCTTACTTCCTCCAAGTCTCTACTTCAACCTCCCTCTTCAGCAAGGCATCCCCTCAAAAGATGTTCTTTCTGTGGCCCTATTCCCTCCTGAAATTTCTTGTCAGTCACTGTTGACCCCAATGGTGTGTGCATTCCAAGAAAACAGGGATTTAGGGGCTGCATTTTCACTTTTGTGGCTCCAACCTGGCATACAGCAGGTGACCAATACATGCTTAGTGAACAAAACAGTTCTCATTTTTTTCAATACTTGTTCAGGGCCAGGCCATGGCCAGGTGCGCCTTCTCTGTGAGGAGTGGATGCCATGGTCATGGTGGACCCCTGTATGTCCACCTTGGTGCTGTCTCCCTGCATTAACTCCTGCAGGTCCACTTTCCCACAGTCACCAGGATCTTTTGTTTTAATGGAATCACACTGCATCACCCGTTTTCAGGAGTGAAACACTCCTGTGGCCTTTCATGACACTAGGGCTAAAACCCTCAGGTTCTCCATTCCTGCAGCTCCTTCCACCTCAGACACTGTGTTGAGGGCCAGAGCCAGTGAGATCTTCCTAGTCATCTAGACCCAGGCTCATGGCCACCCCTCAGAGAGGCCCTCCATACTGGCCCATTCCAAATGCTTGCATTATTCCTAGGAAAGGGATGTACTGGTACAGCATGAGGGTGTTTGTGACCTGTGCCCTTTGGTCAGACCCCAGTAGAGTGCCTTGGTCCCTGTCCCCAGAGACTGAACACAGTAGGGCTACATCAAATATAGATGAGTGCATGGATGGGCGATAGAGCTAAGAGCTCTGTCAGCTCCTGGAGGTCCTTGCTCTGCCGGACACACTTATCTTTGAAATTCTGACGCCCAGGTCGTCTCTACGGACTTCGTCGGTGATAGCCACTCGTCCATCTTCGATGCTAAGGCCGGCATTGCGCTCAATGACAATTTCGTGAAGCTCATTTCATGGTAAGGGGAAAGGAGCTGGAGACTTGCAGGGGAACTAAGGGGTGGTCGGAAGGAACCCCCTTGAGCCTGCCAATCCCTCCTCCACAGGTACGACAACGAATATGGCTACAGTCACCGGGTGGTCGACCTCCTCCGCTACATGTTCTGCCGAGACAAGTGAAACGGAAAGGTCCCTCCTTTCCTTCCCAGGGGCCAGGGACGGAACATGTGCCTCCCGTTCCTGCATCTGGCTGCCCGGGGGAGGAAGGGCACCCGGGGCGGACGCCCCACGCCGCTGGGTCCATGGTGAAATAAAAAACAGTGCTCACAGCTGCGTCTCGTATTTCTGCGCCGGTCACGGCGGGTTCTGATCCGGGTTTGAGGCCCACCCCACCCTTACTCGATCTTCTGCGCCCACGGGCGAGGGGTCGCGCTTGACACCAAGCCGGGTTCCACTTCGGGAGACAGAGACAGCGATGGTAGCGAGAGAGTCCCCGCATGGCCGGAAGTCACTCCCCACAGCGCTGGGCCGGGAGCGCTGGCAACCAGGCCGGGCTACGGGCGCTCTGACGTCACTGGGCGCGACGCCCCGCGCCGGGACTACGGATCCCAGAAGGTCGCGCGCGGGCCCCCGCCAGTCAGGTGGGCACCAGGTCCTGGCCGTGGCGAAAGTACCGGCGGAGCCGGAGACTCGCTGCCGGAGACGCCGCCTCGCGATCCCCGCGCGGGCGGGACCGGGCGGCCGGCGTCATGACCCTGTTTCACTTCGGGAACTGCTTCGCTCTCGCTTACTTCCCCTACTTCATCACCTACAAGTGCAGCGGCCTGTGAGTGCGGGAAGGGCGCAGGGCGGAGAGGGCGCGGGGCCCGGGCCGATCCTCACCTCCCGCTTCTCCAGGTCCGAGTACAACGCCTTCTGGAAATGCGTCCAGGCTGGAGTCACCTACCTCTTTGTCCAACTCTGCAAGGTAAGGGCCGCCGGACTCCACGTGTTCTGGCCCCCAGGCTCTGCAGACCCAGGGACCCGCCCCCGTTGCGTATCCCCCGCCACGGTGGGAACGCCCTCGGGACTCCGCATAGGGAGGCGTCAGGATACCTAGAAAGGATGGACTTTAAAAAGGGCACGACCTGAGAAGAGGCCTAAAAGCAACTTTTGCGTCACACTTAGTAAAACTGAGAAAACGTCAGTAGTGTGGTTGGCTAAGAGGTGTTTTCTTTTGGTGCGATTAAGAATGATTACTGATTCCCTACATGCTGTTAACACTGCCCAAGGAGCAGCACCTTCAGACCTGACTCAGATGCCCTGTGATCACCCAGAACTCAAACTTCCAGCCCCCTCGGGGACCCGGGTACCTATCCTCTATTTCCTCCATTCCTGTAATCTTGCCACCATCTGGTGGTTCCTCTTCCAGATGGGTCCCCAGAACCTGTCCTGCCCTCCTCATACCCACGAACTTCCCACAAATCCCACGTGGTTTATCTTGATCCCCTCACCTTGAAGTGACCTCTTTCTGCTTTCTGTTCTCAGATGCTGTTCTTGGCCACTTTCTTTCCCACCTGGGAAGGCGGCATCTATGACTTCATTGGGGTGAGAGGGGCCAGGGAAGGGCAGGGAGTGCAGGAGTGGGGCTCCCTGTCCCCTGTGCTTACTTAAGCTTCAACCTGACCCGCAGGAGTTCATGAAGGCCAGCGTGGATGTGGCAGACCTGATAGGTCTAAACCTTGTCATGTCCCGGAATGCCGGCAAGGGGGAGTACAAGATCATGGTTGCCGCCCTGGGCTGGGCCACCGCCGAGCTTATTATGTCCCGGTGCGTGCAGCAGCCTGGAGCCCAGACACCTGAGAAGGAACACCTGGGTTCCACGGGGGTGCTGGAGGGCAGGGGCTCAGAGCCTGGTACTGAAGGTGTCTGGGTACTGGAGAATCCCATCCTTTGCCTTCCTCAGCTGCATTCCCCTATGGGTCGGAGCCCGGGGCATTGAGTTTGACTGGAAGTACATCCAGATGAGCATAGACTCCAACATCAGTCTGGTAGGCACTCCTGCTCTCCCACACACACATTTCTGCTGGCGGCCATACTCCTACCGAGGCCTGGCCCCAACTTTCCGCCTCCCTCCAGGTCCATTACATCGTCGCATCTGCTCAGGTCTGGATGATAACACGCTATGATCTGTACCACACCTTCCGGCCGGCTGTCCTCCTGCTGATGTTCCTCAGTGTCTACAAGGCCTTCGTTATGGAGTGAGCTGGGTGGGGTTTAGGGCTGGGTCCAAAGTGGGGTGGGTTATCTAGTCTTCCCTCCCTCATTGTGACATTTTCCTGCAGGACCTTCGTCCACCTCTGCTCACTGGGCAGCTGGACAGCCCTACTGGCCCGAGCAGTGGTAACGGGGCTGCTGGCCCTCAGCACCTTGGCCCTGTATGTCGCCGTTGTCAATGTGCACTCCTAGGCTTGGTGTCTCAGATATTGATGTACCCTTTCCCTGCCTCGCTTCAGGTTTTAGTGAAGTAAATAGTATTTGGAAAGTTGCTTCTGCCTCCATTTCTCTCTCTTGGGAACTGTCTCCCAATACCGTGCCCACCTGGGTCCCAGAGGCCCTGGTTCTGGGTCAGGAGCCAGGTAGACAAGCTGGAAGCTAGCCAGTCACTGACTTGTCCCATATCCTGTTCCTCAGGCTCCTAGTTTGCCAGGAGTAGACAATGTTTGGATGATCTTTGAGCAGTGGCAGAGGCCAGGGCCCTCAGGGAACAGGTGATAGAGGGGAGCTAGAATCCAAGAGAAGGCCCTTGGGGCTCTTCCTCTCCTCACAGCCTCAACCTGGGCCTCCCCACATGGGCCCTTCCCAGGCTGGTTACCTCCGAGGCTCCTGGCCCCAGTGTCCTCCTCCAGTCCATCCTCTGTATGGCAGCCAGGGGATCTATCTGAAACCCATCTAACCGGGTCATCCTCCCGCTTGCAACCACTTGCAGCCCCTTGTCATACAGCGGACAGTCCAATTGCTCGGCCTTTGGTTTTATCCAACCAGCAAAACCAGCTTTTCTGAAACTGCTCCCTAGAATAATTTGCCCAGCCAGATTCTTAACATCGTTCAAGCCATGGGGTCAGCATGAGGCTGGGGGGAGAGTTGTGACTGTGAGCTCCTCAGTTCTATGGCCCTCAGATCAGATCCCAGCCTGAGCCTTCTCAGGGTGGAGTGGAGAGACAGCTGCAGCCAAGGAGCAGAGCAGTGGGGCCCCCAGCTTCGACATTGTCCTGGATGCCCCCCTCCACCCTCAGCCTTCCTTGGTCCACTGAAGCCAGCTCCCCGCCTCTCTCTGAGGGGGATGTGTCAGAAGTTTTGAATGTCATGTTTAAGCTCCACTTTGATGCACACCTTCCCCACTCAGGAAGATGCTCCCCAGCCCTGACGTTCCCAGTGGAGTGCCCCAGGGAGTAGGTTAGGGCAGTTGCCCCTCCTCTTCCTCTAGGCTGTTGAGGTTCCATATGATTTTTTTCTTTTTTTTTTTTTTTTTGAGACAGAGTCTCGCTCTGTCGCCCAGGCTGGGGTGCAGTGGCGCAATCTCGACTCACTGCAAGCTCCGCCTCCCAGGTTCACGCCATTCTCCTGCCTCAGCCTCCCGAGTAGCTGGGACTACAGGCGCCCGCCACCGCGCCCGGCTAGGTGTAATTTCTAGTAGAGACGGGGTTTCACCGTGTTAGCCAGGATGGTCTTGATCTCCTGACCTTGTGATCCGCCCGCCTTGGCCTCCCAAAGTGCTGGGATTACAGGTATGAGCCACCGCGCCCAGCCCATGATTTTTTTTTTAAGGTTAGGCCTAGGAAAGCTCGCTATGACCATCTCAGTGTTTCTGGAGGGAGCATTTGCCCTCAGACAGAGCAGCTGCCATCTAGGCCCATTCTTTCTCATTGTTTGGAGTAAAGACAGGGTCCACGGGTGTCGGGAGCTGGGAGTGATTGATCGCCTTGACTTAGATGTGGAAACGAAGTAGATAGGGCAGTCTATCTGGGTGGACTTGTGACAAGGTCACTTTCTCCCACACTTCCATGCCCCACATAGCTCTTCACACATATTGAGACAAGTGTAGGTTGCAGAAATTACCAGCTGGAATAATCCCAGCTTACATGGGGTTCAGGGAGAGAGACTGGAGTGGTAAGGGCTGAGTTGGCAGAAGATGGTGAAGCCTGGGCAATTGGACTGTGGGGATCCAGGCTGCAGGTGATCAGGGTTATGATGGGAAAACATTGGGTTATGGGGATCCAGAGGAGCCACCTGGCCTGCCGTGGAAGCAGTGCGGGCTTCCCTGAGCAGAGGACGTGAGCTGAGACCTAAAGAATGAGTGATTGGGGCAAGGCAGAGGTAATGGTCTTGAGGTCAGAGAGGGGGCCTGTTTTTCCCAAGGGAACATCACTGGTTGGAATGAGTTCAAGGAGGCTTGTGAGACTACAGAAGCTGGCAGGGGTCAGATCACAGAAGGCTTTGGGAACCATGGAGAGCTCTAGGCAGAGGAAGGACAAGGTCAGATTTGGCTTTAGGAAGCTCTGCATGGCTGTTGTCTGGAGTGGGAAGGCTGAGGCCAGGAGGCCAGGGCTGGACCAGCAGGGCTGGTGGGGTTAGGGTAGCGACTGGAAGCCAAGCGGAGGTGTTGGTGATCAGTGGGCTGTGTGTATTTCTTTACCGGCAGGGGGCGCCGTGGGGTGGTAACAGGTAAGGGAGGAGCAAAGAGTTCCAGGATAACTGGAGTTTGGGGCCTGTAAGCCCAAGGGTTTACCACGTTTCCAAGGGAGAAGGGACCACACTGATGAGACAGTGGGACTATCAGATTGGGTCAGTGCATGGGTACAGGTATGGGGGGTAGGGAGGATGATGAAGAGACCAGTGTAGGTCACCTCTGACACTGGGGGAAGCTGGGGACAGATGTGGACCTCACGGCAGAAACAACTGAAGCCATGGGGGTCTGGGGGGCTGTGGTCACGAGGAAGGAGAAGCCCAGGACCTAGCCAGAGAAAGCTACATAAGAAAGAGGAAGAGAAGTGAACAGAGGGGCTGGGAAAGGAGCAGCAGAGGTGGGAGGTGGGGGGATGGGGTTAACCTTTCAGGTGAGGGGTGTGAGGAGGGCACCTCCAGGAGTTGTTCAGGAACTGGCCATTTCTGGGACAGAGGAGTAAGCAGGTAGGCTCAGAAAGGAGACACCGGTGGGGGGTGGGGGATGCTTGATGTGGAAATGACTTGGGCCCCCTTGTGTCTGGGAGCCCCCAGGAGGGAGAAGGGTGCTAAGAACAGAGAAAGCCCAGAGGTGATGGGGGGTGCCTGTGGTGATGGCCCAGCTTGCCTTTAGATGCCATGACCCTGGGCAAAGAAATAGGAATCATTTCCCCAAGGCAGGTTTATTGAGCACCTACTATGTGCCAGGCTGTGTCCTAGGCACTGAAGGTATAGGTGTAGGACTGTGGAAGATCATAAGTGCTAATGAGAGACGCTGAGGACAGCGTCTGGCACCGGATACAGCACAGTCAGCGTGAGCTGGTTTTATTACCATCGCCCAGGACACAAGCATGTCTTTAACGAAGGGCCCCTGGGCAGCCCTCCTGCCTGGACTGGAGTCCTGAGGACAGAAACACCCTCCAGGAGCGGCCAGCTGTACTCCCTGTCAGAGCCCCACCGCCACGGCAGGTGGGGGCTTTCCCAAGGCCAGCTCAGAGGACTGCCCAGGTGCTGCTGCTCCGGGAGGTGCAAACTTGGGGATGGGGGAGGGGAGTGGGCAGGTCCCTCCAAATGTGGGGTGCCGTGGGCTGCAGAAGCAGATACTGGTGGGGCTGGGACTCTTGGTTGCTCAGATGACTTGGTGGCTGGCTGTCTAGAGGCTCCCACGAGCCCCGCCCCCACCTGCTGTGGCAGTTGCAGGGATGCTTGAAGGCTGCTCTCCCTCTAATAGTAGAGTTCCTGGTCCCACCAGCCTGGGAGAGAGAGGGAGAAAGGAGACTCAGTGCTGGGGGTGCCACTTAGGCAGGGCCAGGGGCTGAGAGGTCAGAGATTGGTGCTGGTTGCTATGGAGGGTCAAGGGCTTGGAGGCCAAGTGTTGAGGATCAAAGGTGGGTGCAGCTGCTCGAGGCCCCCGCCCCCAGGCCCTCAGTCTCCACACTCACTCCCTGGGCAACAGCGAACTCCAAGCTTCCGGATCTCATCATAGACGAAGATGAGGATGCCGTAGGGCAGGGGGACCAGCCACCACTGGAACCTGAAGGCACATGGCAAGGTGAAGGCCATCCCAGGCCTGTGCCCCACAGCCCCCTCCCTCTCCTGACCCCTCACAGCCTCTCACCGAATGGGCATGAAGTTGAAGATGTTGGGCATCCCGGGGCAGTAGCACAGGAAGCAGCCGATGCAGACCTGGAACACGATGGCGATCACCAGGATCTTATTCCTGGGGGTGGGCAGGATAGGACAGGCCATTAGGAATTGGGGACGTGATGCAAATCAGGATACTGTGCGTCAAAGTAGGTCAGATGTCAGCAGCAGCAGGAAGGTGTTCTACACACTGAACACTGGAGTGGCCCAGGCCTCTCAGCACCACCCCTTTAGTGAAATGAGGGGGCTGTGGCGGGGAGCTGCTGGTCAGTTAGAAAAGTTTTTTGGCATGTCAGCATCTGGCACCGGCACCCGCTAGCATTTGCCGGCTGTTCTAAACCACAGTCAGGATCTGATGGGAGTTGGGACCAGGGGTTGGAGGGCAGGAATGGGGCCCGCCAGGGACACCTGAAGAAGCCTTGCTGGAAGGCGGAGAGGCGGCGCGTCTTGCGGATGAGGACGTCGGCGATCTGGCACACCTCGATGCTGATGAAGAACACGGTATAGCAGGTGTACTGCTGGTACAGGCGCTGCCCGAATGTCTGCAGGCCAGGGGCAAACGGAAACAGCCTGAGTCCAGCCTGAGTCCCGGCAGAGAACCTCTGCAGCCCACCGGGCATAGGGTCCCAGGGCCGTGAACCCCTAAATGCTCTCTCTGCCTTGCATCAGAGGGTGGGAGGTGGGGGGAAGGTGAGAGGCAGAGTCTGTCAGGTGTGCAGGACCCCAAACTGGGGCCCAGAAACCTCAGCCTAGCAGAGCTTGGATGACAGTGCCCGGGAAAACAGTAGGCTGGGCCGACTGCTTTCGTAGTGGAAGGGGGGAGGCACCCAAAAGAAAGGGCCTGGGAAAGGGGAATTGAAATCCTCAGATGGGATTTGCAAAGTCCAGTGACTCCAGGGGCCAGGCGGATGGCAAAAATAGGTGAGGCAGGCACCGCGGGCCTTTCGGGAACAGAGGGCACGTGCCCAATTTAAAGGGGGCAGCCACTATGCAGCCCATTTCTTCAACACAGCTACTTCTTTTTTTTTTTTTCTGAGATGGAGTCTCGCTCCATCACTCAGGCTGGAGTGCACTGGTGCGATCTTAGCTCACTGCAACCTCCAAATCCCAGGTTCAGGAGGTTCTCCTGCCTTAGCCTCCCAAGTAGCTGGAATTACAAGCATGCGCCACCATGCCTGGCAACACAGCTCCTTCTAATACCAGCTAACTGTGGGGATCCCCGACTGCTCCAGGTACCGAGTGTTGCACGCGCATTAGCTCATTTAATCCTCTGGGTAACCCTAGGAGGTAGATCAATGGTGCTGGAACTTGAACATGCATGAGAATCCCAGCAAGGGCTCCCAGAGGGCTGGGATAGAGCCTGAGAATTTGTGTTTCAAACAAGTTCCCAGGTGATGCTGATGCTGCTGGTCTGGGAACAAACTGAAAACCACTGAGGTAGACTTTGGTATTCTCTCCACTTTGCAGGTGAAAAAACAGGCACAGCAAGGCAAAGCAACCTGCCCAGGGTTACACAGCTTGTGAGGAGCAGTACCAGACCATGAGTCCAAGCGGTCTGGCTTCAATGTCTATCTTAACCATGACAGAAAATGTTTAAGGGAAATATCCTCATCCGTATGGAACTCTGCAGGTGGACTAAACACATCTGCTGGCCAAATCTAGCCTCACTGTGCTCCACACCTTCATTAAAATGGGCCACATGTGCAAATACCCTGTGGGAGTGATGCTGTAGGGAAAATAGCAGAATAGAGGCCTGGTTCCATGTCTGAGATGATTCATTAGTGTCAGGGCGGAGACACCCATCTGCAGCTGCCATCATCAGTAGCAGGAGTTTGCAGCTGGAGATGGTGGGAAAGGCCCTGGCCCCCAGAACTGGCAGGGAGTCTGGGTGTCCAGGATGCTCTGGCTGAACTCAGTCACATGTGGAGGAACAAGTGGGCTGCACGTAAGGCAAGTGGCCCTGGGAAGGAGGGAGCCCAGGGATGGGAGGGGGTGGGGCAAGGCTCACCCACTCCTGGCCGTAGCTGTCCTGCAGATCTTGTAGGTGGTGGTCCTCCCACTGCGCCCGCAGCCCCACACACAGCAGTGGGAACCAGCCCTCCTGGGCCATGGCCGTGAAGTAGTCGGTGAAGCCAGCAAAGGACTGAATGGCACCTGGAGAGAGGCAAGGGGACACAGGGAGACAGAGATGGACACAGAGACAGGGACATGGGAAGAGAGGGACATGGAGAGACAGGGACACAGATACACAAAGGTCAAGGACACACAGAGACGGACACAGGAAGAGAGACAAGGACATGAAGAGACAGGGACACAGATACACAAAGAAGGTCAAGGACACAGAGACAGGGACGCAGAAACAGACACAGAGGCAGAGAGAGACAGAAGCAGGGACAGAGAGAAAAAGACACATCCAGGACCGAAAAAGACAGAAACAGGCAATGACTCAGAGACAGGGTCATGGAGAGCAAGGTCAGAGACAGAGCAGGGATACAGTGGAACCAGAGAGATCGTCACAGATAGAGACACGGAGGACAATGGAGACCCAGGACCAAATGCAGACACCGAGGTCCGGAACCAGCCAGAGCCCAAGGCAGAACCTGGGGCAGGCAACCTGCCCAGCGCAGAGCCCCCCACCTCCAGGCTCCCTGGCCCATGGGCACCCACCAATCTGGAAGTAGGAGTAGGCAGCCAGAGGCTCGTTGACCAATCTGTCGCGCTTTGGGTTGCGTGGACGCAGGTGCATGATGTCGCTCTCGGCTTTTTCATACGCCAGGGACACAGATGGGAACTGGCCAGGAGTGGAAGGAACTGGGACTGAGAGTTTGGCTGGGCCCCTGTCCCCTCCACTCTGGGTCCCCCTTCCCCCACTTGTGGGCAGGAACAGGACTGAGGTTAGCAGGCAGGACCTGCAGGGACAGCACAGCCACACCAGCCTGGACAGCCTGGGCCCCACTGGCCCCTGGGTGTTGGCATCCTGGTGTCCATCTTCATAAGAACATCTACTTTTATCTTCTCCCTCTGTCTCCCTCTCTCTTTTTCTGTTCCTCACTCTGTCTGTTTCTCTGTCCCTGTCTCTGGTGTAACTCTCTTGTGACTGTATCTCTGCTTTTGTGCATTTCTGCGTTACTCCTTATCTCTGTGTATCTTCAGTCTCTTGGTGTCACCGTGCCCCCTTATCTGCTTGTGCCTAGAGTGGCAGCAGAGCATACTGACCACGACCACAGGCTGTGGGACCTGTGACTGCCCGGACTCAAGGCACAGCCAGGCCACTTATTTGCCCAGTGACCTAGGACAAGCCACTCTACCTGTCTATGCCTCGAAGAGCTCATCAGTAAAGTAGGGGTGATAGTAACAAAACTCATAGCGTGGTTATGAGTACAATATTAAGGAAATGATTGTGTGTCTGGCCCAGAAAAAGCACTATGTAAATGTTACCGAATAAATACCTGTCCACCCAGCCATACCTCTGTCTGCATTCATGACTGTATCTGTGGCTCTTTTCTATCTGTCTGCCATGGGGTCTATCTGAGGGCGTTTACTTGTCCATGTCTGTTTAGGAGCACGTGTCTGTGATTCAGGTTTGGCTAGATACCTATTCTGTTTCCATCTCTGTCTGAGTATCTGTATCTGAGTCCCCATGTGTGCATGTCGGCCCGGGCCTACCTGAGTGTCCGCCTGTGTGTGCATGGCTGTAGGTCTGTCCATTTAGGTCTGTCCACCTGCCTGCCACCCGTGTGTCCTGCACTGGCTGTCATTGCACACACAGGTCTTGTCTGTCACTCTGTGCCCAAGAGTGTCTGTGGTGGTCTCTGTCCCTCCTGTCCATCTGTGGGCAAGTATCTCTGGGCACCCTGTGGATGGGTACCCTGGGCTATGGACTCACAATGTCAGTGCAGAGTTCAATGAAGAGGATGGTGATGCACCCAAGGGGCAGGGGCACACTGACAGTGATGTAGATGAGGTAGGGTGTCAGCTCCGGGATGTTCTTGGTCAACGTGTAGGCAATAGACTTCTTCAGGTTGTCAAAGATCAGTCGACCTGTGGGGTCGGGCAGGCACCTCAGCCTCCTCACAGCCCTCTCCCTCCTGTGCCCACACCGCCTACCCCCTCCCTGGCCTGGCCCGGACCCTGCTCCACGCCTGTCACAATGGAGGCGAAGTTGTCATCCAGCAGGATCATGTCAGCTGCATTTTTGGCAGCATCCGAGCCAGCAATGCCCATGGCTACTCCGATGTCTGCCTTCTTCAGAGCTGGGGAGTCATTCACACCATCCCCTGTGACGGCCACAATCGCACCCTGCAGGCAGTGGGTGCAGGCGGGTGGGTGGGTGGTCAGTGAGAGGCCGGCCCAGGACCAGCCCCGCCCCTCTGCCCACCTGCCGCCCTCATCAGCAGGGCTCACCAGCCGCTGGCAGCTCTCCACAATCACCAGCTTCTGCTGGGGGCTGGTGCGCGCAAACACCATCTCGGGGTGGGTGCGCAGGGCTTCGACCAGCTCTGATGGGTCCATGTCCTTCAGCTGCATGCCATTGATCACACAGGCACGGGCCTCCCTGGGGAGGAGATGGGAAGACCTCACTAGGACCTTAGTCTGTGCCAGATGTGGGGAGAACCCCAGGAGTCTGGGGGGGACTTACTTGTGATTAACCTGGTCCACGGGCACACGGAGGCGGGCAGCGATGTCCTCCACTGTCTCGCTGCCTTCCGAGATGATGCCCACACTGGCTGCAATGGCCTTAGCGGTGATAGGGTGGTCACCCGTCACCATGATCACCTGTAGGTGGAACCAGCGGATCCCTGACCCCTTCAGATCAGCCCAATCCCCCTGTCCTCCCTGGGAGACATCTGCTGATACACGTGTTCATTTACTTGACCAAACGTGACCACCTGCTACATGTCTGGGATATAGCAGAGACAAAAGAGACAAAAATCCCCGTCCTTGAGGAGCTGACATTCTAGTGGGGGTGACAGAAAATAAAGAAATGAATTATATAGAATGCTACAAGGTGGGAAAAACATATTAAGCTTGGTGGAGAAAATGGTGACTCGATTTTAAGTGTACCCAGGGAAGGGCTTATTGAGAAGGTGACATCTGAGCAGAGACCTGTAAGAGGCGAGAGAGTTGGCCACGTGGAAAGCTGGGGGAAGAGTGCTCCTGGCAGAGGGAACAGCAGGTGCAAAGGCCCCGAGGTGAGGACAGGCCCAAACTGTCGGAGGAACAGCAGGGAGGACAGCATAACCGCAGAGGAGTGAACAAGGAAAGAGGGCCAAGGAACGAGCTTAGAAAGGTAACAAGGCCCTGATCTAACAGGGCCTTAGAGACATGGGAAGGGCTTGGGCACTGCCTGCCTGGCCTTGGCTTTCCCACCCTTGTTTTGTGTTTGGGGAACCATTCCTCTCCCCTAGACCATCGGTTGCAGTGAGGTCCCTGGCTAAGACTGGGCAAGAAAGCCCAGACCTGGCCAATCAAGGTCTTCCATCCCCCAGCCACAGTGACTGGCTCAGGGATGAATGAGTGACCCAATCTGGTGCTACTGAAAAAGAGGCACTCTCTTTTTGTGGGGTGGCTAAACAAGTGGGAGTTAAGTTCAAGCTGCTTGAGCAGGGGTGTGTGTGTCCCCAAGTGGAGGGAGTGCTTGCAAATAAAGCCAGCAGAGAGAAGAGCAGAGCTGAGACATGGAGAAAGGAAAATTCCTAATGACACTGAGCTCCTGGATCCAGCTATACCTGAAGCTTAATTCCCCAGAATTTTTCAGTATCATAAAACAATGCATTTTTGCTCAAGCCAGTTTCAGGTGGGTTTGTCATGGGGTTCTTCAACCCAAATCCCGCTGCCATCTTCTGTCCTCACCCCACTTGTTCCTCCCCACAGTGGCATACCCGGATGCCTGCTGTGCGACACTTGAGCACAGCATCAGGGACAGTGGCCCGGGGTGGGTCAATCATGGATACAAGTCCCGCAAAGCAGAGGCCGCTAGATGGAAAGTTCATGTCCTCCATGTCGAAGGCATAGCCGGGTGGGTAGTCCTTCTCATTCAGGTAGAGCTGGCAAAAGCCTGGCCGGAAACGGTGAAGTCAGGGAGGAGCCCTGGGCAGACCCTTCCTTAGCAGGGCCAGGAAATGAGTAAAATAACCAGGCCCCTTGCACCAAACACCTATGGATGCCTGACCCTGTGCTGACCCCTTCACTCACATTATCTGAATCTACCCTCACAACCACCCTGTGAGGCCTATTCTCATCTTACAGATGAGGAAACTGAGGCTCAGAGAGGGGACATTTCTTGCCAGAGGTCACACAGCAAGTAAAAGGGCCAGAATTGGACCACAGATCTGTTTTCTAGGGTAGAGGCAGGGAAGTTTAAGGCGTCAGGACAAAAATTGGGAGAGGTCAGAGATCAGGATAAGGATGAAAAGTCCAGGTGAGGACTGGGGTCAAGATAGAAAGTGAGGACAGACAGGGGTCAGGACTGGTACAAAGAAAGTCAAGGGTAAGGCTGTGGACTAGGTCAGATCAGCCAGCAGCCAGGGATGAGGACGGTCAGGGCTGGGCGGGGAGGGGTGGGCAGGGTCTGTGCTAGCTCCTCCTCCCACCTAGAGTCTCCTCACCTGCCCAGGGATCTCACCGAGCACGCGTTCGCCCAGGCCTCCCAGGCTGAGGTAGGCGGTCTGGAAGGCCTCGCGCCACTGCTCGTCCAGCGGCAGTTCCTGGCCCTTGATAAGGATGGAGCTGCAGCGCTCCAGCACGCGCTCGGGGGCGCCCTTCATCACCAGCAAGTGTCGCGGGTCCCGCGGGTCCTCCAGCGTATGGATGGACAGCTGTGGGCGGGGAGGGGCGGGGATGTGGGCGGGGGAACAGGGCGGGCCTGAGGAGATGGGCGGGGCCGAGAGCTCGGTGCGGCGCCTGAGAGCTGCGGGGAAGGGTGAAGGTGGGCGATGTGGGCTTGTGTAGAGAGGTCCTTCGTAGAAGGTGAGCGTTAAGGCGGGGCTAGGCGCATATTTGGAGTCCTGGGCGCAGGGAATGAACAGAATTAGGGTGCGGAGTTGCAGGCTGGGGGCGGAATTTGGAGAGCGAGGTGCTCCTCATGGAGAGTACCGACGAGGAGAAGCTGTGGGCGGGGCTGGGTGATGAGCGGGACCTTGCCTCTGGTGGGCGGGGCCATAGGCACACCGGGAGATGGGGTGGGGTTTGGCTGCGGAGAGAGGAAGCTGCGAGCGAGGCCCCGCGTGGCCCGCCTGATGTGGGTGTGGCCTGGGGCTGGGCCCGAGGTGGGCGGGACCAGGCCGTGGGCGGGGCCGGCTGCGCACCTGGAACTTGTTGGTGGAGTTGAAGGGGATCTCGCAGACTTTTGGGAAGCGGTCACGGTAGCCCATGGCGTTGCCCAGCGTCAGCTCCGAGAACTTGAGCAGCGCCGTCTCCGACGCGTCTCCGATCACGATGCGCTGGAAGCGGGGGCCGGTGTCAGGGGCGAAGCCGGCTACACTTGCCTCCCGGGATTCCCTGGGGGCCCCCTGGCTCTCACCTTGGGCACGGGCACTGCATCCTGGCCGGACTTGAAGGCAGCGCGGTTGCACAGGGTGAGCACCCGGCACAGCGCCCGCCATGTCTCCGAGGACTGGTCAAACGTCTGCCCTGCAGACCAGGTGTCCAGGCTGGGTCCCGCATGGCGGCTCTCCCGGACCAGAACAGAGCCCCCTCCTCCTAGGCTCATGTCGCGTGCCCCCTCCCCAGACCTGGGTGGGATTGGGTTCCACCCAACCCTGAGGGACCCAACCCCAGGATGACCCTTCCCTCTACACCCAGTAGCGAGTCTCCTTTGAGACCTGGAGCCGAGCCGCCCTGCCTTCGTACAGAGCCCTCCCTACCCCCCTAGCCCCCTTCAGGTCTCCACCATCCACCAGATCCTGCCCTGGCGCCTGTGCCCTCCCTGCCCCACACCTGACTGGTCTTCTGTGGTGTCAGCTGTGTGGATGTGGTTGTCAAACCACAGATGGGACACAGTCATGCGGTTCTGAGTGAGAGTCCCTGTCTTGTCTGAGCAGATCACTGAGGTGGAGCCCAATGTCTCCACCGCCTCCAAGTTCTTGACCACGCAGTTCTTACTGGCCAGGCGCTTGGCTGTCAGGGACAGGCAGACCTGGGGAAGGGGTGAGCACCACAGGCTAGGGATCCACCCTTGCTTCCAGTCCTCTTCCCCGCCTCACAGAACCTGGAAGGCTTTACCCCAGCCGCGGGGCTGCGTGTGCAACGTGCTTCTGCAAAAACCAGGTGTTTGTTTCTTGGCCCCAGCTTTTGTGGAGCCTGTGCTTTGTTTGAGACTCCTTCCCCAGTCTGCCCAGATACAGTAGCCAGGCCCCTCTCTGAGCTGTCCCAGCCGAGATTCTGAAAATTCTCTTCACACAATCAAAATGAGAAGAGGAAACTTCCCCACACCTTCCCGGGGGCTGGTCTGGGGCTGGGTGCTGACTGTGGAAGGCCCTGTGACATGCTGGCTGCCTGCACAGGACCTCAGCCTCTTCCGGTTAAGGACCTGGCCTCATCGTCTCTGTGCCCTCAATGTGTGGCAGGCTTGCATCGGGATGCACTTGCTGAATGAGTGGATGATGGGAAGGTGGGAGAGTGGATGGGAGCTGAGTGAACAGATGGACAGGCAGGGAGGTGATGGGGGGACTGTGGAGGAAAGAACAGATGGTTGGGTAGGCCCCTCAGCTCCCTGCATTCCCGCCTGCCCCCACTCACTGTGACAGTGGCCAGCAGCCCCTCAGGCACATAGGCCACCACAATGGCCATGAAGAAGACCATGGCCCGCAGGAAGGTGTAGCCAATGCACATGGCCACGATAAAAAACGTGGCACCGAAAAGAATGGCCAGGCCCGCGATGATGTCCACAAAATGCTCGATCTCGATAGCGATGGGCGTCTTCTCATTTTCCACCCCCGATGCCAGCGACGCGATGCGCCCAATGATGGTGCGGTCGCCTGTGTTCACCACCAGGCCCTGCGCGGTGCCTGCAGGGGGGCCAAGGAGTGACTCAGGGATAGGGGGCAGCAGTGGGGTGTGCACTGCTGTGTGAGCTGACAGTCAGTCACCGCCAGTGGAAGATGTGACCTGGGGAGAAGGGAGCGACAGTGGGAGACAGAGAAGCAGTGTGCCCCGGGAGGTGGCAGTCATGCAGGGGAGAGATAGGGAGACAGAAGCCCCCTGTCCTAGAAGGTAGCAGGAGAGGGACCGGTGGAGGCAGCAGTTACTGGGCAGGCAGGCCCAGTAGACAGACCCTCCAGGCACATGGTGGAGAAGAAGGCGATGTTGCGGGTCTCCAAGGGGCTCTCGTGCGTGCACTCGGGTGAGCGGGTCTGCGGCTCGGACTCCCCCGTCAGTGAGGAGTTGTCCACCTTGCAGCCCTGGGCCGCCAGGATGCGGATGTCAGCGGGCACTCTGTCCCCGCCTTTCATCTCCACCAGGTCGCCCACCACCAGCTGGTCAGCGTTGATCTGGAACTTGTCTCCATCGCGAATGACAGTGGCTTGCTGCGGGGCAGGGGTGCCAAAGTTGAGGTGGACTTAGGGGGTGGGAGCTGCTGCACATGGGGAGGTAGAGGATGGAGAGAACTGGGACCCATGGGGAAAGATGGAAGCCACGGATGAGGGGCAGGTTGGACCTGATGGGAGGAGGCTACCCGAGCAGTCTGGAGTCTCTGGGATCTGGAGTGGTTGGGTGCTGGGGAACCCACCTGTGGCACAAGGTTCTTAAAGCTGGCGATGATGTTGGTGCTCTTGAATTCCTGGTAGTAGCCAAAGCAGCCAGTGACGACAACCACAGCAATGAGAGCGATTGCCAGGTACAGCTGGGGACAGGGACAGGGCTGGAGTTATTCAGAGGGGCTGGAAGCTGCCTACCTGAGGCCACCCACCTGCTCCCTGGTGCCCTGGTGTTCTTGGTTTTCCCCATGCTTTTCCCTGCCTACTAGGAAGCTCATGCACCATTCCCTGTAGCCTTTAGCCCCCTTCCCACGTCCCTCATACCCCACACTCGGCCTGCCCTGTCTTCTCAGTGTCTTATGTTCCTGTGTATATTTCATATCCTCTGGCCCTGAATCCTCAATCTTCCGTGTCCCCATATCTGTGACTTGTGCCCCAAATCACTGTGTGCCTTGGTCTGACACGTTCCCTTCTCCTGTGTCCCCAAGCCTTGCATTCCCCATGTCCACTGTCCCATGTCTCCTCCTGTCCCCATGGCCTGTATTCCCTGTGTCTCCAGTTTCACATCCTGGATTTTCCATAATCTGCTGCCACCTTTGTGTCCCCTGGGCCCCCTTTTCCCTGCGTCCTCACATCCCCATCCCTGCATGTGCTGTAGACCTTGTGCGTCATGGTTTGTGTCCTCCGTGGCCACGGCCCCCGTGTTCCAGCTCCCCAGTCACTGTGTCCCGTGTCTCCCATGTCTGCGTATCTCCAAGTTCCCATCCTGTGTCCCACGACCATGACTTTTCGAGCCTCTGTCTGATGTCACATGTCCCTGAGTCCCCATGTCCCTTGCCCTGATCTCTGCCATATGTCCAATGTCCCTTGCCCTACACCTCCATTTCCTCTCTGTCTCTGTGCTTCTATGTCTCATGTTTTGTGTCTCTCCATGTGCTGTGTCCTGAGGCTTGTATCCCTGCCGTGGTGTCCCATGTCTGAGTCCCAGGGTCTCCTGTTCCCCATGCCCCAGTCTGTCCTGTGTCTGCACTGCATGTCCTCTGCTTCCAAGTCCCACCTCTTTTTTTTCTTTAAGTCATAGTCTCACTCTGTCACCCAGGCTGGAGTGGCAGTGGCACGGTCTCGGCTCACTGCATCCTCCACCTCCCGGGTTCAAATGATTCTCCAAGGCCAGGAGTGGTGGCTCAAGCCTATAATCCCAGCACTTTGGGAGGCCGAGACGGGCGGATCACGAGGTCAGGAGATCGAGACCATCCTGGCTAACACGGTAAAACCCCGTCTCTACTAAAAAATACAAATATCTAGCCAGGCGAGGTGGCGAGCACCTGTAGTCCCAGCTACTCGGGAGGCTGAGGCAGGAGAATGGTGGGAACCCAGGAGGCAGAGCTTGCAGTGAGCTGAGATCCGGCCACTGCAGTCCAGCCTGGGTGACAGAGCAAGACTCCGTCTCAAAAAACAAACAAACAAAAATGATTCTCCTGCCTGAGCCTCCCGAGTAACTGGGATTGCAGGTGCCCGCCACCATGCCTGGCTAATTTTTGTAATTTTAGTAGAGATGGGGTTTTGCCATGTTGGCCAGGCTGGTCTCGAACTCCTGACCTCAGGTGATCTGCCTGCCTCAGTCTCCCAAAGTGCTGGGATTACAGGCGTGAACCACGCTCCTGGCCTCCAAGTCCCATCTCTTACGTATTGCATTGCCATACTCTTTATGCCCCCAACTATGTCCCGATACCTGAGACTCACCCCAGTGTCCCTGTGTCCTTGAGTCTGCCCCATCCATATCCCAGTGTCCTCCACCCGCCGTGACCCCTGTCTTGAGACTGCCTTTCATGTTCCTCTATCCCCATCCTCCTCTGCCCCTCTTGTCCCAAGTCCCATTCTCAGTGTACTCCTTTCCCAGGTCCCCATGTCCCAAGCCTGCCCCCGCAACATGACTCACATTGTCGTCGGTGGTGAGGTCCCCCTCACTGGCCTGGATGGCAAAGGCGATGAGGCAGATGGCGGCAGCCACCCACATGAGGCACTGCAGGCCCCCAGCCAGCTGCCTCGCGAACTTGACATACTCTGGGGTGCCCCGTGGTGGCCGCAGCGCATTGGGCCCGTCCCGCAGCAGCAGCTCAGCAGCCAGGCTCGCAGACAGGCCCTAGGACAGAGGGGTAGGGCGAGGCAGTGCTGGGGGCTTTCCTCCACATGCACACCCTGAAGGAAGCCCCCTGCCTCGGTTTCACTTCCCCAGCTCGGTCTGTCCTGCTCCTTCTCATCTCTTTGTCTCTTGGTTCCTGCCCACCCCCCGCCCCGTCTCTCCCTCCCTCCTTCATCTTTCCCTTTGTCTGTCTCTCCTCACTCACCTTTCTGTGTGTCTCTCTCCTGCTGCTCTCTCCGTATTTGTCTCTGCCTTTTCTGTGTTGCTATCTCTTTTCATCTACTCTTCTCTCCATCTCTGTGTCTAACCCTTTCTCTCGAATGCTTTCTCTCTTCTCTCCCTCTCCCTCTCTCCATCTCCCTCCCTGTCTCTTTCCTTCTTTCCCTCTCTCCCTCTTTCTCCCCTCTCCATCTCCTTCCCTCTCTCCTTCCCTCCCTCCCTCCTTCCCTCTCTCCCTCTCTCCATATCTTCCTCTCTCCATCTCTCCCTTTCCCTCTCCCTCTCTCTCTCCCTCCCTCTCTCCATCTCTCCATATCTTCCTGTCTTCATCTTTCCCTTTCCCTCTCTCTCCCTCTCTCCCTTTCCCTCTCTCTCTCCCTCTCTCCCTCTCTCCATCTCCCTCCTTCCATCTCCTTCTCCCTCCCTCTCTCCCCCTCCCCTCTCTGTACCCTCCCAGTCTCCAGCTCACCTTGGTGGCACTGGTCTGGTATTTCTGTTCCAGCTCCGCCACTGATAGCTGGTGGTCATTCTGTGTGGTGGGGTGGGGCAGGATGCTTGTTCTGGGCTCTCCTGGCCCCCTCCCTGCCCACTTGTGTGGTTACCAGCCCACCCTCCAGCTCGCGGCCCTCCCCAGCCAGAGCTCACAATCTCCATCTCCTTCTTCATGTTCTCCAGCTTCTCCTTCCTCTTGCCGCCCCCGCCACCCGCCTTCTTCTTCTTGCTCATCTTGGCAGCCATGTCCCCGCCAGGGCCAGGACCCAGCTCCACCGAGTAGAGCTCGTAGTTCTCCTGGGGATGGATGGGATGGAGGGAGGGAGGCCTCAGATTCCACTGCAACCCCTGTCCCCACCACACCCCAGACTCCTGGGCCCCACTCACGGCCTTCCCCATGGTGCCCGGTGCCTGTGCTCCCACCCGACAGAGCCTGGGCCCGGACCAGTCCTGATATACTCGGGGAGGGCGGGAGGTGGAGCAGAACCGCCTGACCACAGCTGATTACGGGGCTCCTTGGGGCGACCTCTAGGCCTGGGTGCCTTAGGCATTCCCTCCTGGGCTGCTCCCCCCGCCCAGATCCCCCCATGTCAACCTGCCCTGAGATCGGGGAGCCCCTGGGAACAGCCCCAGCAACAAGAAGAGCAAACATAAGGTTTGCTCCAGTGGGCATTGTGCTGAGGGCTTCTGCGTGCTAACTTATTTAACCTTCCAATAACCCTTTCAGGGGACAAGACCCCTTACAGATGGGGAAACTGAGGCATGGAGGGGTTGAGTCACTCTCATATGGCTCCATCACAGGCTAGGATGTAATGGAGTGAGAACCAGATCGGCTGGCTGCAGAGTGTCCTCTTTCAGTTTAAATAGCACGTGCCTGAAGAGGCATGGAAGAGGAGGGTGCTCCCACACCTTTTTTTTTTTTATTTGAGTCTCACTCTGTCACCCAGGCTGGAGTGCAATGGTGCAATCTCGGCTCACTGCAACCTCTGCCTCCCGGGTTCAAGCGATTCTCCTGCCTCAGCCTCCTGAGTAGCTGGGATTACGGGTGCGCACCACCACACCTGGCTAATTTTTGTACTTTTAGTAGAGACAGGGTTTCACCATGTTGGCCAGGCTGGTCTCAAACTCCTGACCTCAGGTGAACCACCCGCCTTAGCTTCCCAAAGTGCTGGAATTACAGGCAGAAGCCACCACACCCTGCCATGCTTACAACACTCTCTATGGTGGCTGAATGTTTACTGAACTCTGACTATTCACTATGGGCTGGGTATGCTCTGTGTGTCACTGGAATGGTTTCCTTAGCATCTAACAGCAGCCCTATAAAGCGATGTTCTCTTGGCCCCTACCAGGGACTTTGCAGAAGATTTCAACATCTAAGAATTAGGGACAGGGTTCCAGCCCAGGCTTGACCCCAGAGCCTGGCTCTTGTATGGCACCACCAATGGAAAAAACCGAACTTCACCACAGCAGCACCGTACACATGCCATGTTCTGCACGTGTGACCTCACGGGTCTTTGCAAAAAAACCCTGTACAGGCGGCACTATCATTCTTGTCGTGCAGAGGGGGAAACTGAGGCTCAGAGGGACTCACATATCCAGCTAGAGCCTTTACAGCTCTCAACCATTCCCTGTCCCTACCCCAGATGGGGAAACCAAGGTGCAACGTGGGGAAAGGATGTGTCCGAGGGTCTTGGCTTGAGCTTGGTGTTTGGTGACAGATGCCAGGAAGCCTGGGGACTCCCTCCTCATCCCTCAGGTAGGGACCTCCATGGGCAGTAGTGAGGGGCTAGGCCAGTGGAATGGTGGGGACCTTGGTATGTTACGGGGTGGGCATGTCTCCAGGAGCAGGTGAGGGTGCACCTGATAAGATAACTGCGCTGCTGGCAATGTCCTTCTCCGCTGGGGCAGGTCACCTGGGAAACTCAAAGTTGCTGGGCAGCCGGAGCTCCTCCCCGCACCCACATGGCTGGTCATCCCCAGCCTGCTAGAAGAAACCTCCAAAGAGGAGGTGGCGTGGGGCCGCACACTGTCTTTGCAGTGAATCTACCTGCTCACTGGGCGCCCATCAGCTCTGAGCCGTGTTAGACAGCTTTTGTCACCCCTCTGCTTACAACCCTCCAAAGCCTTCCCTTCCCACTCACAATAAACTCTGCACTCCTTCCTGCAAGATCTGGCCCTGGTCACCTGTCCTGCCTCCATCGCTACTAGGTTTCCAGGGGCACTGGCCTCTCTGCTGCACTTTGCACAGACCAAGGTCGTTCCTGCTTCAGGACCTTGGCACTTACAGTTCCTTCTGCCTGGGCCCCCTTCCTTAGATGTCTGCACTGGCTTTCTCACCTCCTTCAGGTCTCAGCTCAAATGTCACCTCTTCAGAGAGTCCACTCTGTAATACTGCACCCTACTGTGTTCTGTTCCTTTACCCAACTGTATCTATACCTCTTACTTCAACCCAATACTGTGTCTCCTTTTTATTTGTTTGGTGTTCGTTAGGAGGACTGGGCCAGGCACTGTGGCTCACATCTGTAATCCTAGCACTCTGGAAGGCCGAGGCGGACGGATCACCTGAGGTCAGGCGTTGGAGACCAGCCTGGCCAACATGGTGAAACCCTGTCTCTACTAAAAATATAAAAATTAGCTGAGCATGGTGGTGCACACCTGTAATCCCAGCTACTTGGGAGGCCGAGGCAGGAGAATCACTTGAACCTGGGAGGTGGAAGTTGCAGTGAGCCAAGATCGTGCCACTGCACTCCAGCCTGGGTGACAGAGTGAGACTGTCTCAAAAAAAAAAAAAAAGATAAAAAGATAAAAATAGATAATAGATGTTAGACAAATAGATGGATACATAAATGATAAATGATAGATGATTGATAGATAGAATTGTTTTTTTTGAGACAGTCTTTCTCTATCGCCCAGGCTGTAGTGCAGTGGCATGATCTCGGCTCACTGCAACCTCTGTCTCTTGGATTCAAGCAATTCTTGTGTCTCACCCTCCTGAGCAGCTGGGATTACAGGCACCCGCCACCATGCCTGGCTAATTTCTGTATTTTTAGTAGAGATGGGGTTTCACCATGTTGGCCAGGCTGGTCTCGAACTCCTGGTCTCAAGTGATCCACCCGCCTCGGCCTCTCAAAGTGCTGGGATTACAGGCGTGAGCCACCATGCCTGGCCAAAATTCTTGAAATTTTTGGCTGAATCATTTGAGAGCAAGTTGGAGACAGGATCCCCTTTATCCATACTTAGGCATGTGTCTTCTATGAAAAAGGACATTTCCTTACATAATCCCAGTCTAATGATCAAACTCAGGAAATTAACATTAATCAAACACTAATAAATAATCTAGAGCAAGCTTGTCCAACCCATGGCCTGCGGGCCGCACGTGGCCCAGGACTGCTTTGAATGCTACCCAATACAAATTTGTAAACTTGCTTAAAACATTATGAGATTTGTTTGCGATTTTTTTTTTTTTAGCTCATCAGCTAGTGATAGTGTTAATGTATTTTATGTGTGACCCAGGACAATTCTTTTCCAATGTGGCCCAGGGAAGCCAAAAGATTGGACACCCGTGATTTAGAGAATTTATTTGAATTTCCCCAGTTTTCCCACTAATGTCCTTTTCCTAGCGCGGGATCCAGTCCGGGACCACACCTCACGTTCTGTTGCTGTATCTCCTTGGCTTCCTCCATTGCGTGACGATTCCTCCGTCTTTCCTTATCTTTCGTGACCTTGGCGTTTTGGAAGAGTATGAGTCAGTGATTTTGTAGACTTCGCTCGGTGTGGGTTTGCTGCTGGTTCTTCGTGATTAGGTTCGGGTTGTGTGCTTTTGGCAGGAACACAGAAGGCATGTGTGTCCCCCCAACCTCACCGTGTCAGGCCATGCCCCATTTTTGAGTCTGTAACTTGTCTAGAGCAGGGTGGACGTGGTGGGGAGGGGTCTCAAGAGCCTTAGGGAGTGATCAGGAAACCATTCTATGCCCTCTTTACTTTCTACTCAAAACACTGCCACAGCCAGGGCTGGCACCCAGCTGCCCTGGTGGTTAAAGTAACTGAAATACAACCATTGCCTGAGCCCCCAGCACTTCCCCTAAGACTCCAGACCTCCCACACCTGACCCCTTACAGTGGATGCCTGTGGCAGCCCCAAGGCCTCGTCCTTTCTTTCTTTCTTTTTTTTTTTTTTGAGACACAATCTTGCTCTGTCGCCCAGGCTGAAGTGGTGGGATTTTGGCTCACTGCAACCTCCACCTCCTGGGTTCAAGCGATTCTCCTGCCTCAGCCTCCCAAGTAGCTGGGACTACAGGCGTGCGCCACCACGCCCAGCTAATTTCTGTATTTTTAGTAGAGACGGAGTTTTGCCATGTTGGTCAGGCTGGTCTCCAACTCCTTACCTCAAGTAATCCACCCGCCTAGGCCTCCCAAAATGCTGGGATAACAGGCGTGAGCCACCACACCCAGCCACTTTTGTCCATTCTGACCGTCCCCTGCTCAGCTGGGTTCATGGGTAAATACTTTTACCTACTCCCTTGATTTTGTAGTCTTCAGATGGTACGCAAGTTCTGTGTTTTTGTGGGGAGGGTCTTTGCTTGTGCAATTTATTATTTCACCGTGTGTCTAAGCAATACTAACCCCTGTCTCTGGGAGGTGAACACAGAGGCCTTAGTCCACAGGCAGGATCTGATAAGTTGGGAAGTGTTCCAAATCTTTGGCACCTTGGAATGAAGCCTGGGTGGACCACACGATGCCATTTCAGGCAGATGGACAACCTCTAGCACAACTCAGGGGCAAAGAAACTTCTCACAAGAATGTTGCAAGCGTGACACGGTCCACAGTAGTGCAAGTTTCTCTGAGCCTGGGGCGCATAGAACATTGGAAACTTTTTTGAGAACAATTAGTGGTCAGAATTGAAAAAATTTTTTTTCTTGAGAAAGAGGGGGCAGAGGACAGACTATTAAATGGATGGTGGGCCAGGAGCGGTGGCTCATGCCTGTAATCCCAGCACTGGGAGGCTGAGGCGGGCAGATCACTGGAGGTCAGGAGTTCAAGAGCAGCCTGGCCAGCATGGTGAAACCCTGTCTCTACTAAAAATACAAAAATTTGGCCAGGCGCAGTGGCTCATGCCTGTAATCCCAGCACTTTGGGAGGCCAAGGCGAGTGGATCACGAGGTCAGGAGTTCAGGACTGAACAACAGGGTGAAATCCCATCTCTACTAAAAATACAAAAATCAGCTGGACATGGTGGCGCATGCCTGTAATCCCAGCAACTCAGGAGGCTGAGACAGGAGAATCTCTTGAATCCAGGAGGCAGAGGTTGCAGTGAACCAAGATCACACCACTGCCCTCCAGCCTGGGTAACAGAACGAAACTCCGTCTAAAAAAAAAAAAAGAAAGAAAGGTGGATGTTGAACATTACGTGGGTTTGAAGGGGAATTTGAACAATAACGTCCTAGAATTGTGGCCATACACACTCTTAGGGACCCAGAGCCCTGTAAACCTTGATGGAATCAGACCCCTGGCTATTCCTCTTCCTTCCCATGTTCCACTTTCCACTTTTCCCTTTCATGCTTTGGGATCCTGCCCGCCCAGGCCTTCTACTTTTCCAAATGATCATTTCAAAACCTCGGCACATGCAATTTCCTCTACCTGAAGCGTCCACCCTACCTCCTCCCCATGTTCAACCCCTCCTCACCTTTCCTGTTAAGCACAGACGATCCTTCCTCCAGGAAGCCTTAGACATCCCACCAGGCTGGGTCAGGCACCTCTCTGGGCTTCCACAGACCCCTGGGCCTCCCCATCACAGTCCCCACCTCCCTGCCTGTGCTTCCCCCATCCCAGTCCTGACAAGTCTGACCCTATAATTCCTCCATCACAGCCCTGACCACTCTGGGCTGTCATGTTTTGGTGACATTTCATCTCCCCCTCCAGATCCATGAGGGCAGGACCCAGGATGTCTCAGTCACTACTGTATGCCCTGCATTGCCCGGCCCGAGCTGGCCTTGGGGAGTGTTTGCCGAGTGACAGGAGTCATTGTGACCGTGACTTTGGGTACAGTGTTTGCGTCTCCCTGATAAGATAATGGGCCCAGCAATGCCCTTCACCTCCTGAGCAGGTCACCCTGCCCCCTCTACCCTGGGAGGATGAAAGCGAGGGGCTGGGCATGCAGGGACCTTGCTTCTCCCTCCTCTCCAGGCCAGGGGCAGGGGCAGGTGGTCAGAATTGAAAAAATTGTCAAGGAGTCAAGGAGTTGGCCCCCAGCCCAGCTAAGCTGGCAGCCAGGCCCCTGCATTCTGTTCCTCTCCCATCTTTGTGCAGATTGGAAAGGTCAGCCGTCCTGGGCTGGGTGCAGAGCCCTTCACTTCTTCAGGAAATTTCCAGGCCGTCCTCACTCTGGGATCTTAAAAAATCATATTCAGGGCCAGGCGCAGTGGCTCACACCTGTAATCCCAGCATTTTGGGAGGCCGAGATGGGCAGATCACCTGAGGTCAGGAGTTCGAGACTAGCCTGGCCAACATGGTGAAACCTTGTCTCTACTAAAAATACAAAAATTAGCCAGGCATGGTGGCACATACCTGTAGGCCCAGCTACTCGGGAGGCTGAGGCAGGAGAATCACTGGAACCTGGGAGGCGGAGGTGGCAGTGAGCCGAGATTGTGCCACTGCACTCCAGCCTAGGCGATAGAGTGAGACTCCAGCTAAAAAAAAAAAAAAAAAAAAAAAAAAAAAATTGCCGGGCGCGGTGGCTCAAGCCTGTAATCCCAGCACTTTGGGAGGCTGAGATGGGCGGATCACAAGGTCAGGAGATCGAGACCATCCTGGCTAACACGGTGAAACCCTGTCTCTACTAAAAATACAAAAAACTAGCTGGGCGAGGTGGCGGGCACCTGTAGTCCCAGCTACTCGGGAGGCTGAGGCAGGAGAATGGCATAAACCCGGGAGGCGGAGCTTGCAGTGAGCTGAGATCCGGCCACTGCACTCCAGCCCGGGCGACAGAGCGAGACTCCATCTCAAAAAAAAAAAAAAAAAAAAAAAAAAAAAAAAAAAAAAAAGTACCGGTGGAGAGACTTCTGCCATGGGATGGGGCAAGGGCAGGGTGCTGATGTCCAAATCCAAGCTCAAAAGTTCCCAGGGGAGCAAGGAGGCCTTGTGGTGCCTGGAACTGTGAAGGGTACAGGGCAATTACAAGAGGGCTTCTGGCTCATGGGTCTCCTGCTTCTGGGCTGTCTGCTGTCACAAGAACCTGCAGGATCATTAACAAGCTCAGAATGATGGCCCTGATGCTGAAGCCCAAACCCAGCTTGCAATTTCTCTTTGTACTGACGTTGTTTTCCAAACGGCTCACTATCCGTGCCTATGGAAGTGAAGACAGGCTGATGGGGGTGAAATTTTCTAAGAAGGGGTGAAATTGCCAAAGGGCCACCTGGAGTGAAACTGAAGGCCATGATCAGGGTTGGGGGAGGGAGGATTCGGCAAAGGAGAGGAGGAGGCAATGCAGGAAGACAGTGTGGGGGTCCTGGGCACGCCCAGGTAGGAGGGCTGGGAGACCTTGGGAAGAAGTGGGGTTGGCAGGACTGTGAACAAAGTGAGGACAAGTCCCAGAGCAGCGGAAGGGTGGGATGGAGAAGGGGTTGGGGCTGGTAACTAGAGAAGAGGGGAAGCTTCTGAGGCACCCGTGGAAAGGGGTACAAGATGGGGCGGGGGATGTTTCACTGTGGGGGACGGAGGGTCAGTCCCCACCCACCAAGCAGGATGGCACAGTGGCAATTCCCAGCAGGAAGAAACAAAAGACGAAAAAGATGCAGAGAGGCAGGCAGTCATTCACAGGAACACTTAAGGGCATCTTGTAGATGGTCGTCTCGAGACGACCATCTTATAGATGGTCGTCTCGAGATGTTCATCTTGTAGATGAACCCCAGTGGAGGGAGGGGCGGGGTCTGCAGAAGGACTGAGAAGGATTGGCAGACACCAAGGAATGGGGACCAATAGAATCAACCCCAGCAATAGGAATGTGCTGGGAACACTCAACCCACAGTGAACTTGGCCTTTCTTGTAGGAAAATAACCCTGCAATGCCCCAACTGACTCCTATAATACCCTTGCTGGCCCTATAACACCCTCAAAGTATCCTGTTGGCTGCTTTTTTTTTTTTTTTTTTTGAGACAGAGTCTTGCTCTGTCACCCAGGCTGGAGTGCAGTGGTGTGATCTCAGCTCACAGCAACCTCCCAGGTTGGGATCCTCCCACCTTAGCCTCTTGAGTACCTGGGACCACAGACCTGCACCACCATGCCCAGCTAATTTTTCTATTTTTAGTAGAGACAGGGTTTTACCATGTTGGCTAGGCTGGTCTCAAACTCCTGACCTCAAGTAATTCACCGGCCTTGGTCTCCCAAAGTGCTGGGATTACAGGCGTGAGCCACCGCACATAACCCCTGTTGTCTTCTGTCTCCCTAAACCATCCCTGTTCTCCAGTAAGCACTACCTCTTGGTTTGCTGATGCTTCCAGTTAGGTCTGGTCCTAGCAGGTTCTTCAGAACTCCCCTTTCAGTCTGAAAAATGCTCAGTTTGGATTTTAAATCCAGTCACTCATTGCTTTAATCCAGTCACTCAATGGGGATAAGTTCTGAGAAATCCAGTCACTCAATGGGGATAAGTTCTGAGAAATGCATTGTTAGGTGATGTCATTGTTTGAACATCATAGCATATACTTACACAAACCTAAATGGAGAGCTTACTGCACACCTAGGCTATATGATATAGCCTATTGCTCCCAGGCTACAAACCTGCACAGCATCTTACTGTACTGAATACTGTAGGCAATTTTTAACACAATGGTAAGTATTTGCATGTCTAAACATATCTGAACATAGAAAAGGTACAGTAAAAATACAATATAAAAGATAAAAGTGGTACACATCTGATATAATTTGGCCGTGTCTCCACCCAAATCTCATCTTGTAGTTCCCACAATTCCCATGTGTCGTGGGAGAGACCCAGTGGGAGGTAATTGAATCATGGGAGCGGGTCTTTCCCGTGCTGTTCTGTGATAGTGAGTAAGTCTCACAAGATCTGATGGTTTAATAAAGAGGAATTCCCCTGCACACATTCTCCCTTCTCTGCCACCATGTAAGATGTGCCTTTCACCTTCCACCATGATTGTGAGGCCTCTCCAGCCACATGGAACTGGGAGTCTATTAAACCTCTTCTTCTCTATAAATTACCCAGTCTCAGGTATGTCTTTATCAGCAGTGGGAAAATGGACTAATACAACATCTCTACAGGGCACTTACAATGAACGGAGCTTGCAGGACTGCAAGTTGCTCTGATGAGTCACTGAGTGAAGGGTGAGTGAATGTGAAGTCCTAGGCCATTACTCTATACCACCATAGACTTTACAAACACTATACTTAGGCTACACTAAATTTATAAACATTTTTCTTTCTGCAATAATAAATTGACCTTAGCTTACTGTAATTTAACTTCTTTTATTTTTTTTTTTTTTTTTTTTTTTTGAGACAGAGTTTTGCTCTTGTCACCCAGGCTGGAGTGCAGTGGCAGGATCTCAGCTCACTGCAACCTCTGCCTCCCACCACACCCGGCCTGATGTTCCTATTTCATTCTGTTTTTTCACCACCTAGAACTGTGCTTTCCAGTATAGTAGCCAGTAATACATGTGGCAAATTAAATTCAACTATAATTAAACAAAAAAATAGGTTGAGTTCTTCAGTTGCACTAGCCACATTTCAAGAGCCAATAGCCATGTTTGGCTGGTGGCCACCATATTGGACCAAGTAGATTATAGAAATTTCTATCATTGAAAAAAGTCCTGTTAGACAGCACTGACCTCGAATTATCTTGTTGCTTTATATTTTACTCTTTTTACTCTTTTTCCAGTGTCCTCTGAATATAATGTAAATTTTATGGAGGGAAATACCTCATCTGCCTGAATCAGCACTGAACCACTAAGGCTTAAAACAGTGCCCAGCACTGTTACCCAATAAATGTTCATTATATATATGAGAGTCCCATGGTACCTGGCAACGTGGACACACAGGAGATGTGAACATGTGGGCACACATACATGCACACAGCAGATGAATCAGAAAGTGGAAACCTCCTCATAAACTTTACTGCTCTTAAAAATGCTGATGGAGGGGGACTTCCTCCAGCACAGGCAGTTACTGATGTCCTAGTTCCAGGGGGAACAGTCCACTACTCACTGAGGGAGGCAGGCTTTCATATTTTCTGTTTCAAGCTTTTGATTACAATGGAGCAAATGATCACAATGCAGCCCACCAGGATGCTGGCGATGCTGAAGCCCAAAATCAGTCTGGAATTGATCCGTGCTTTTCTCTGATTCCCAAGGAAGTTGGCTTCCCGGGTCTGTGGGGGTAAAGGCAAGCTGGTGTGAATATTTCCAAGACGGGGAGGGGGAGGAAAATCCCTGGGGAGAGGCGAAGAGGGGAAGATCAGAGTGGTGGCATGAGGGCGGGCAGGGGGGCAGGGCTCAGTCTACCAGGGGACAAAGGAAGAAACCAGGGAGCCAGGATGAGGGAGTAGATCTGGGCAGAACACAGAGGGAGGAGCGGAGAGATGGCCCTAGAGAGGGGCAAGGGCAAGCAGATGGTGAAGAGGGAGGAGGCAAATCCCTGAGAAACCTGAAGAGGTCCCTGGGGAGAAGCAGGGCATCGGCAGGAAAGAGAAGGCAGATCTGGGGACAAAGAGAGTTTGTGGTAGCTGGGTGGTGCTCACCTTGAGGGAGAACACCAGAGCGGGGATTGCCAGCAGGATGCAGAAAAAGGATATGATGGCGAGCAGCAAATAATCTATTTCTGGAGGACGCAAGGGCATCAGGGTGACTGGTTGCATTGGGGTGAGCAGCTGCACTGGGATGAGTGGGTGCATCGGAGTGACCGGTGACTTCAAGTCCCTGGGGCTTGTTGCAGTAGCCATGGGTCTTGGCCTGAGGAGGAGATGCTGGGTGAGTGGAATCTGCAGACAGGGGTCATGGGTCCGGGAAGGGGACATCTGAGTCCCCAAGCAATTGAGACCACCCAAACCAACTCCTCTGGCTAGAAAGGTACTGAAAGTTGACACTGCCCCAAGCCAGGGGACAGCGCCCCAAACCAGAACTCACCACAGCCCCGTGCTCCTGTAGAGTAGCCTTGCTGGCTCCGGAACACCCATGCCACCCTCCTCTAGACCCCCTCCCTGCTCCCCACTGGCTGCTCCATTTTCCTCCTCTAAACTCTCCCTACCCCTCCTCACCCCCCAAACTCACACACCCCACTGTTTTCTGATAACCTATCATAAACGTAAATGTCCCTAGGGGTTCTCTTCACTGAGGCGGCTTTGGTGATTTCGGTCACAGGGCGTGGCCTCTATGGGCCACTCTTTCATTATGATTGGCTACTTCTTTTTTTTTTTTTTTCTGAGGCGGAGTCTCGCTCTGTCACCCAGCCTGGAGTGCAGTGGCCAGATCTCAGCTCACTGCAAGCTCCGCCTCCCGGGTTTACGCCATTCTCCTGCCTCAGCCTCCCGAGTAGCTGGGACTACAGGCGCTCGCCACCTCTCCCGGCTAGTTTTTTGTATTTTTTTTAGTAGAGACGGGGTTTCACCGGGTTAGCCAGGATGGTCTTGATCTCCTGACCTCGTGATCTGCCTGTCTCGGCCTCCCGAAGTGCTGGGATTACAGGCTTGAGCCACCGCGCCCGGCCGATTGGCTATGTCTTTATAGGCGGGTCTCCAGTGCTTCAATCTGGCTTCTGATTGGTACCATGTGTATAAAGGGGCGTGGCCCAGACACTTCCCTTTCTTCCTGCCCTCGGGATTGATTCCACGAATAAAGGGACTGGGTTGTAGAAACTTGTCCTTTTTAAATTTTTTTCTCGCTGTTTCCTTTTTTTCTTTTTTCCCTTAGAAACAGGGTCTCACTCTGTCATCCAGGTTGGAATGCAGTGGTGCAATCACAGCTCACTGCAGCCTCAACTTACTGGGCTCAAATGATCCTCCTGCCTCAGTAACTAGGACCACAGGCATGCGCCACAACACCTGGATAATTTTTTTTTTTTTTTTTTTTTTTGTAGCGGTCTCACTATGTTGCCCAGTCTGGTCTTGAACTCCTGGCCTCAAGCAATCCTCCTGCCTCGGCTTCCCAAAACGTTGGGATTACAGTCTTGAATCACTGTGCCTGGTCACTCCTTTTGTTGTTGCCAGTTTGAACGCCTGATGGGTTTAATATATAGTGTGTAGATTTCACATCCAGATTGAATATAAGTGTAATGGGCAGATTTATCACTATTAGGAGGTTACTGTACATTAGGCCCAGGCTAGCCCCTGAGGGCCACGTGGTAACTAAGGCAGTCAGGACCATAGCTATCCTGGAATTCTAGGTAGAGAAAGAAGGAAAACACCTAAATAATGGAAATAATAATTATCATATGATTATAATTATATTTAATACATATTATATTATAATAATTATTATTATTGAGACAGGGTCTCGCTCTTTCACCCAGGCTGGAGTGCAGTAGCACGATCTTGGCCCACTGCAGACTCCACCTCCCGGGCTCAAGTGATCCTGCCTCAGCCTCCCAAGTAGCTGGGACCACAGGTGCACACCACCACACCCAGCTAGTTTTCGTATTTTTTGTAGAGACAGGGTTATAATAGAAATTATTTCAGAACCAAGAGCTATGGAGGAAATAACTAAAATGAGGAGGGGAGAGGGACTCTGGAAGATCACAAGGAACCAGAGGACAAGGCTGAATAGACAGGAAAGGCCCCTCTGAAAAGAGAACATCTGAGCTGAGACTTGAAGTACAAGGGGAGACAACCACCAGGGGAAACATGGTGAAACCTTGTCTCTACTAAAAATACAAAAAATTAGCTAGGTGTGGTGGCACACACCTGTAATCCCAGTTACTCGGGAGGCTGAGGCAGGAGAATCTCTTGAACCTGGGAGGCGGAGGTTGCAGTGAGCCAAGATTGTGTCACTGCACTCCAGCCTGGGCGACAAATTTTAAAACAAATAAATAAAGGGGAATATCACGAGCAACGTATGGCAACAAATTAGACAGCTTAGATGACATAAAAATTCTTAGAAAGATGAATTACCAAAACCAACTCAAGAAGAAACAGAAAATCTGAGGAGATGTATAACAAAAAGAGATTTGTAATTTAAAATACTCCCACAAAGAAAAGCTCAAGCCTAGATGGTTTCATTGGTGCATTTCACAAAACATTAAAGCATAAGCAATATTAATTCTTCACAATCTGTTCCAAAATATAGAGAAAGGGAGCACTTCCCAGCTTATTATATGAGGTGAGTATTATCCTAATATCAAAACCAGACAGTAGCATCTCAAGACAACTAGAGAACAATCTCCTTCATAAATATAGATACAAAAGTCATTAGTAAATATCAGTAAGCCCAATACAGCAATATATAAAAAGGATTATACATCAAGATCAAGTGGGATTTACCCCAGAAATGCAAGATTGGTTTAAGTTCTGAAAACCAATTAATGTAACACACCATAGTAAAAGAATAAATTTTATTCATTTATTTTAAAGATGGGGTCTCACTCTGTCACCCAGGTGAGATCATAGCTCACTGCAGTCTGAAACTCCTGGGCTCAAACAATCCTCCTGCCTTGGCCTCCCAGAGTGTTGGGATTATAGATATGAGCCATTGCACCTACTCCTGTAAAAGAAGACACTTTTTTTTTTTTGAAATAGAGTCTCACTCTGTCATCCAGGCTGGAGTGAAAGACTAAATGCTTCCTGGCTAAGATAGAGCACAAAACAAGAATGTTCATTCTCACCACTTCTATTCAACAGTGTAGTGGAGATCCTAGCCAGTACAATTAGTCAATAAAAAGAAATAAAAGGCATCCAGGTTGGAAAGGAAGAACTGCTTTGATCCAAAGTTGACTTAAATTTGCATGTAGAAAATTCTAATGAATCCACAAATAACCACTAGAAGAAATGAGTCCAGCAATGTTGCACAAGACAAGATCAATATCCAAAAATGAATTGTATGTCAATAAGCCAGCAATGAACAATAAAAAAAAAGAAATTAATAAAATGAATTCATTCCCAATAGGATCAAAAAGAATAATAAATTAGGTCTGGACATGGTGACTTAGGCCTATAATCCCAGCACTTTGGTAGGCCGAGGCAGGCGGATCACCTGAAGTCAGGACGGACTTCAAGACTAGTTTGGGCAACATGGTGAAACCCTGTCTCTACTAAAAAAATACCAAAAATCAGTTAGGCATGGTGGCAGGTGCCTGTAATCCCAGCTACTTGGGAGGCTGAGGCAGGAGAATTGCTTGAACCTGGGAAGTGAAGGTTGCAGTGAGCCATGATTGTGCTACCGCACTCCAGCTTGGGTAACAGAGGGAGACTCCATCTCAAAAAAAAAAAGAAAAAGAAATTCAATTTAAAAAAAGTAATAAATTTAACAAAAGAAATACAAGAGTTGTACAATAAAAACTATAAATCTTGGCCGGGCACAGTGGCTCACACTTGTAATCCCAGTACTTTGGGAGGCTTAGGCAGGTGGATCACGAGGTCAGAGATCGAGACTATCCTGGCTAACACGGTGAAACCCCATCTCTACTAAAAATACAAAAAATTAGCGGGGTGTGGTGGCGGGAGCCTGTAGTCCCAGCTATTCAGGAGGCTGAGGCAGGAGAATGGTGTGAACCTGGGAGGCGGAGCTTGCAGTGAGCCAAGATCGCTCCACTGCACTCCAGCCTGGGCGACAGAGCAAGACTCCATCTCAAAAAAAAAAAAAAAAAAAAACCTATAAATCTTTCCTTTAAAGATTTAAAGATCTAAATAAATGGAGTGGCATCCCATGTTCATGATTTGGAAAACTCAATATTAGCAGCAAAAGGGCAGTACTCCCCTAATTGACCTAAAGAGTCAATGCAATCTTTATCGAAATCTCAACCGGCTTGTTTTTTTGCAGAATTTGACAAGTTGATCCTAAAAGTTGTGTGGAAATGCAAAGGATGCAGAATAATCTAGCAATGTTGAAAAAGTAAAATAAAGTTGGAGGACTTCCAATTCCCAATTTCAAAATTCATTCCTGATTACAACGCTATAAGAATAAAGATAGTGTGGTACTGGCATAAGGATGGACATATAGCTCAATGAAGCAAAATTGAGAGTCCAGAAATAACTTTTATATTTGTGGTCAACTGATTTTTGACAAAAGTGGCAAAAACATTCAATGTGAAAAGGAGATCCAACAAATGGTGCTAGGACAATTGGATCTCTCTTTTTTTATTATTATTTTTACTTTTTGGAGATGGAGACTGACTCTGTCACCCAGGCTGGAGTGCAGTGGCATGATCTCAGCTCACTGCAACATCTGCCTCCTGGACTCAAGCGATTCTCCTGCCTCAGCCTCCCAAGTAGCTGGGGCTACAGGTACCCACCACCACGCCCATCTAATTTTTGTATTTTAGTAGAGACAGGTTTCACCATGTTGGCCAGGCCAATCTTGAACTCCTGGCCATTATTTTCAAATGATTCTCACATGCTCTGAACCCCGCTCATTCATCATTATTATCTTTTTTTTTTTTTTTTTTTTTTCTTGAGACAGGTTCTCCCTCTGTTGCCCAGGCTGGAGTGGAGGGGTGCGACCATGGCTCAACACAACCTCACATTCCTAAGCAAAAGCAATCCTCCTATCACACCCTCCCAAGCAGCTGAGAATACAGAAGCCTGCCCTCAGAGCCATATATGCCATATGTATGTGTATGTATGTGTGTGTGTGTGTGTGTTTTCCTAAAGACATGGTCCCACTGTATTGATCGAGCTAGGTTTCGAATTCCTGGTCTCACACGATCCTCTCCCCTCAGCCATCATCATCTTACAGAGTGCACATTTTGTGCCATACCCTGTTCAAAACCACTTACAAACATTAATTTATTTAATCCTCACAATGAAATGAGAGAGAAATAATTATTATTCCCATTTTAAAGATGAGAAAACTGGTACACAGGTTTTGATTGCACAAGGTGATATTGCTAGTTAGTGGCATGGCAGGGATCCAAACCTAGGTAGTCTAGTTCCAAGGTGTGTTTATTCAGCCCATGTTTACTGAGCACCTACTACTATGTGTTGGGCTCTGTTCTAGGTGTTGGAGATGTAGACAGTACAAATGAACAACCTCACCCCCATTAAGACATCTCTCCTGGCTGGGTGCGGTGGCTCATTCCTGTAATCCTTGCACTTTGGGAGGTCAAGGTGAGTGGATCATTTGAGGTCAGGAGTTCAACACCAGCCTGGCCAACGTGGTAAAACCCCATCTCTACTAAAAATACAAAAATAAGCCAGGCGTGGTGGTGGGCACCTGTAATCCCAGCTACTCGGGAGGCTCAGGCAGGAAAATCGTTTAGAACCCGAGAGGTGGAGGTTTCAGTGAGCCAAGATTGCACCATTGCAGTCCACCCTGGGCAACAAGAGCAAAACTCCATCTCAAAAAAAAAAAAAACATCTCTCCCATATCTCCATTCTCTCTTATTGAGACATGGTCTGTCTCACCTTTCCCACCAAAAATTTTTTTTCAAAAAAGCAAAATCCTTTGATCACTCAGCCCCCTCAAGTTATGAATCTGATTTTCGGTTTTTAATTCCAGAGACAAAATGGGGCAGAACATAGACCATGCTACCATCTTGACAGTCTCTATCTCAGTTCCATATGATCAAGTCTCTCCTATCTTTAAAACAAACAAGTAAAATCATCATTCTCACCCTTTTGCGTCTACCCTAGTCCTGCCTTTCTTGGCTCTTCATAGGCAAACTTTTTTTTTTTTTTTTTTGAAATAGAGTCTCATTCTGTCACCCAGGCTGGAGTACAGTAGCACGATCTCGGCTCACTGCAACCTCCATCTCCCGGGTTCAAGCAATTTTCTGCCTCAGCGTCCCAAGTAGCTGGGATTACAGGCACCCACCACCACACCTGGCTAAAATTTTGTATTTTTAGTAAAGACGGGGTTTCACCATCTTGGCCAGGCTTGTCTTGAACTCCTGACCTCGTGATCCACCCACCTTAGCCTCCCAAAGTGCTGGGATTACAGGCATGAGCCACCGTACCCAGCCATAGGAAAAATTCGTGAAGCAAATGTGTACACTGTCTCCAGTTCCACACCTCACACTCAATCCATGGCTCTCTGAAACCAGGTGTTGGCTTACAATATTCCAGAAACTGGAACCCATGTTCTTCTCAGCTGTGGCACTGCTCTCCTTACTCTTTCACCTCCAAGCTCTTGGAATAAATGTCTACATTGTCTATACTACCCCCTTTTTGCTCACTGCCCGGATCCCTGCAGTATGGCCACTGCTTCTGCTGATCCTCTGACACTGCCCTTACCAAAGGAGCTAATTCATTCCTGCCTTCAGAGCTGGAGTACGTGTCTCAGGGCTTGACACATTTGTCCATGTGCTCCTTTCTAAGCCTGTCTTAGTTTGTTTGTTCCACCATCCAAGGGACTTGCCAGCAACCAATACACATGCTTTATCTCACGCAACCTTCACATGTTCTGTTGTCCTGGAATATCCACTTGGTCCTTTGAAAGGCTCTGAACCAATTTCCTCCATGAAGAATATCCTGACTTCCGGATTGCATGTGTTGTCACTGTTCTTCTAACTACTTCTAGGTCCAGGACTGGTCTTACATACACAGGTTGTGTCTTGGACAAGCCATACTGAGGTCTACATTTGTAGACTGCACAGTGTCATCTCCCACCCACTCCCAGCTTCCTGAAAAGTGACTCCTCAAACCCTCTACTCCCCTAGAACCATCAGCTAAAGGAAGCATCAGCTAAAACCCCACAGTATTAGCATTCATTAAAAGCTCCTACCTGAATCAGCAATTACCATGGTATTTGAAAATGTCTTCTAATGGTGCATAACAAATTCCCACACAGTTATTCACTCACAGTTCTGTAAGTCAGAATGACTGCTTCTCTGCTCAGATCTACCAACGCTAAAATTAAGGTGTCAGCTGGGCTGGGTTCTCATGTGGCGCTCAGGATCCTCTTCCAAATGAATGTGATTACAGCAGGATTCACATCTTTGCTGTTGCAGTGCTAAGGACCCCGTTTCCTTGCTGGCTGTCAGCTGGGAGCCATTCTTAGTGAGAGGCTGCCTGGATTCCTCCCTACGTGGCCCGGGCGACATCTTCATACCAGCAATGGAGACCTTTGCTTGGCTCGAATCCTCTCACACCTGAAATCTCTTTTGCCAGGAAGACTCAGTCCCTTTCAAGAACTCACCTCATTAGGTGAGACCCACAGAGGATATTCTTCCTACCTTAAAGTTAACTGATTTCAGACCCTACCTGCGTCTGCAAGACGCCTTCCCAGCAGCATACAGACTAGTACTTGACTGACTGGAGGAGTGTGTACACCAGGGAGCAGGAATCTTGGGGTCATCTCAGAGTTCTGCCTATCACATTGGCAATTTCCTGTTTCATTGTTCCATTAGGTTGTGTTCTACTTTAAGAAAGACCTTCCCGGCCAGGTGCGGGGGCTCACGCCTGTAATCCCAGCACTTTGGGAGGCTGAGGCGGGCGGATCACGAGGTCGGGAGATCGAGACCATCCTGGCTAACACGGTGAAACCCCGTCTCTACTAAAAATGCAAAAAATTAGCTGGGCGTGGTGGCGGGCGCCTGTAGTCCCAGCTACTTGAGAGGCTGAGGCGGGAGAATGGCGTGAACCCGGGAGATGGAGCTTGCAGTGAGCTGAGATGGCACCACTACACTCCAGCCTGGGCGACTGAGCGAGACTCCGTCTCAAAAAAAAAAAAAAAAAAGAGGCCGGGCGCGGTGGCTCAAGCCTGTAATCCCAGCACTTTGGGAGGCCGAGACGGGCGGATCACGAGGTCAGGAGATCGAGACCATCCTGGCTAACACGGTGAAACCCCGTCTCTACTAAAAATACAAAAAAACTAGCCGGGCGAAGTGGCGGGCGCCTATAGTCCCAGCTACTCGGGAGGCTGAGGCAGGAGAATGGCGTCAACCCGGGAGGCGGAGCTTGCAGTGAGCTGAGATCCGGCCACTGCACTCCAGCCCCGGCGACAGAGTGAGACTCTGCCTCAAAAAAAAAAAAAAAAAAAAGAAAGAAAGACCTTCCCCCTTTTCCCCTTCTTTCTCTATTCTTTCCGTCAGCATAAACCAAGGAATTCTTTTTTTTTTTTTTTTTTTTTTGAGATGGAGTCTCACTGTCACCCAGGCTGGAGTGTGCAGTGTGATCTCGGCTCACTGCAATCTCCGCCTCCCGGGTTCAAGCGATTCTCCTGCCTCAGCCTCCCTAGTAGCTGGGATTACGGGCACCCGTCATCACACCCAGCTAATTTTTGTATTTTTAGTAGAGACGGGGTTTCGCCACTTCAGTCAGGCTGGTCTCGAACTCCTGACCGCAGGTCTCGGCCTCCCGAAGTGTTGGGATTACAGGCATGAGCCACCGCGACCAGCCGGAATTCATTTTTAACTCAAGGCTTTACAATCCACTTCTGACATTACTCAGTTTCCTCCCCTCAGTAAATTTCTTACTCTTACTGGGCGTGTCTAGTTTCTCTCTTCAGCAACTCCTGGGAGACCCTCCTGACACCGCCCATCCGTGCGGCCTGCAGAGAGAGATCAGTGGGAGGAGGAGGAGACAAGAACCACCACTTAGGCTTCCAACCAATCCCTATCAGAGTGGGCGGAGCTCACGTCCTGATTGGCTGCACGCTCTGAGTCTTGGGGCGGGCTAGAATGGTGGGGCCATGCCCCCTAACTAGGCAGCCAATCAGGACGTGGGGTGCTGGTTTCTCCATTGTGAAGTTTCAGCCTTTGATGGTTTGGGTCCTGGGATTCTGGTTAGTACAAGGGGAAGCCTAGTGGGTCTGGCACTCCGTTTTCAAGACACTCGGAGTCCGTCTTTGTCTAAGGGGAAAGGTCATGGCCCCGAAACCTCCTCCTGCCACCCAGCCTGCTCCCAATGAGCCCCCTACCACAGGTGATCCAGGTGACTCCCCTACCACAGGTGGTCCAGGTGCCCCAGCTGAGGTGCCCAAAGAGCCGCAAGAGCCTACACAGACACCAGAGGAACTAGCGTTTTACGCCCCAAACTACCTATGTTTGACCATCTTTGCTGTACTTTTATTCCCTCCATTTGGATTGGCAGCTTTGTACTTCTCTTACCAGGTAAAATAATGCCCAAGTCATAGCCCCTGTCTTTTATTTTTATTTTTTTCCTTTGAGACCCAGTCTCACTCTGTCCCCCAGGCTGGAGTGCAGTGGTGCAATCTCGGCTCACTGCAATCTCTGCCTCCCTGGTTCCAGCGATTCTCCTGCCTCAGCCTCCCGAGTAGCTGGGATTACAGGCACGGGCCACAGCGCCTGGCTCATTTTTGTATTTTTAGTTGAGACGGGTTTTGCCATGTTGGCCAGGCTGGTCTCGAACTTCTGACCTCAGGTGATCCACTCGCCTCGGCCTCCCAAAGTGCTGAGATTACAGGCGTGAGCCACTGCACCCAGCCTGCCCTGTCCTCCATTTGGCCCCTGCATCTGCTCCTGTCCTGGGACCTGCACAGGGGCTTTCCCTCAGTGACTGCAGGTCTCCAACCGTTCTCCCCAGGGTTCCTAGACACAGAAACCCACATCTGTGCTTCCACCCCTACAGACTACGAAGGCCAACAAGAACAGCGAATGGGAAGCGGCTTACACCAACTCAGGCCGAACTGGTTGGCTCAGTGCATTTGCGGTAATGATCGGCTTAGGCCTCATTTATGGCTTGGTCCTATATTAATGAAGTCTAGGCATAGCAACCCAGGGGTCCGCTCCCCAACCGAGCCACTCACCAAAACACTAGCCAGCCAAGTCAGCCATCGAGCAAGAAACTCAACCGCTGAGACATCTAGCCAAGAAATCCTCCAACCAAGAAACTCAACATTCAAGAAACCCACCAACCCGGGAACACCCAGACCACCTGCCTGTGCTACTTCAACTCACTCAGCTCCAGAGCTGTCTTCATCCACCCTAGGGGTCCACACTTCATGCCCTAGATCCCTTTAACTCCTTGACAGTGGGTTGTTCTTTCAGAGGAATCTTTAAACCAAAAAACTGGAATAGAATGTTCTGGTTTCCTGTGGTGTGTGTGTGTGTGTGTGTGTGTGTGTGTGTGTGTGTGTGTGTGTCAACATGCCCACTATTGTTTTCTGTTTCTGGGTCAGTGACCAGTGTCTGTGTTTCCCTGGAGCTGTTTCCTAGACTGTGAAAATCAGAATGTCCCAATGGGGAAGCCCACAGACACAGAATTCAGGCAGATGGGGGTTAAAAACTTACCTCTGACACTGAAAAACTGTATAGCCCTGAACAGATGCTTTTCTTGAGCATAGTTCCTTTGTCTGTAAAGCAGGCCTAATTGCCAATGTGTGGATGATATTTAGAAATCTGAATTGACGTTTATTCTCTAGGAGTCTTCTCATTTGAGCTGGGATTGGAGATATCTAGTGTCAAAGAGCAGCAATAAGAAAACAGAAACCTCTTCCAGCTTCTGACATCCAAATGTCAAGCTCTTAGGGGAAGAATGGAAAGTCCCCAAGAAATGCAAATAGCTTTGGCAGACTAGCTGATGAAGACCACCTCTCCCCCACTCCAGAAAGGCATTTGTTCGCCATTCATGGAAAAAAGAATGTGGAGAGAGATTAGATAATAGTACATCCATAAGGTTCCTGGAACCTGCATCTGAGGAAGAGGGGTGTCAGAGACCCCAGCTGTTATCTGTATTCCCTCCTCACAGATAAGGCCGAGAAAGCCTCCAAGTTCTCAAAGAAGATATGCTACATGGTGTAGACATTTACAAAGAAATGATCTCAGACAGCCAAGGAGGATACCCCATGGCCCAGCCTAGTGAGAAGAAGGTGGGTTCCATAGGAATCCCAAGTGTCAGGTGGAGAGAGAACTATAGAGGAAAACTAGGGATAAGCAGGGAGCTATCCTGCATGAATCAAAACAGAGATCTAGACTGCCACTGTGGGCCACAGATACCCAGGGGCTGCTTCTGATGCCCAAGCTTCATGGACAACCCCAAGTTCAGAACCAGATTAATATTTAGCACAATATTTAGCAGAACTAAGTTCCCACCACCATGGAGAATGGGGATTCTCAGTAGAAATTCAATGGAGCTGCTGGGGAAGAGACTGCTCACTGTCCCCTAGAGCCCATCACCTCTTTGTCCTGGGAACATTGCCTGGCCACATCTCAGAGGTTCCCCTCTGCAGCCATGAAATGTGCTTTGGTCCTGTGGAATGTGAGCAGAACTGACATGTACCACAAACAAACCTGGCTTTTCAATGTCTCCTGGGACACTCCTCTAAACTCCTCCTCCCCTGGCCAGCGGGACAAGTGATACCCATGTGATGATTTAGAAGGCCACACGTTGTAGACATGGCAAAGCCCCCATTAGCCTGGGTCCCTGAATCATTCTGGGAACAGTATCCCTTCCCCCAACTGCCTCATGTGGTCAAGCAGAAAATAGGCTACCATGTCGACAAATGACATGCTTGGCCTGTTTCCACAGCCCAATCCACCCGAACCAGTGCAGATGCAGGAGGAGAGAGTTCTATTTCTTGCACATCTGGGATTACAGCTTCAAGTTCATGCACAATAGAGACAACCATCTTGTTGGGTGGTTTACAGGAAATAATAATAGAAGGAAACAACAAAGGCCCTAGTCCACCTTAATTGTAACTGTTGTGATGCTGAGTTTGTCTCCTCTGTGGGCCTGGGTGTCTGGGCCGTGTGTTTGTGGGACAATGCTCTGGGTTATGGGGATGCCTGGAGACAGGATGATGCCTAGTTGTTTGTCATGTTAGTGGATCTAGAGGGTTAGCTATCCCTGTCCTTCTCTAGATCCAGCCCAGGCCAGGCCTGTCACATTCAGCTGCAAAGCCATGTCAGGTTAGGATGGCCCATGTCAACATAAGCAGGCAGACGCAAGTGTCATCTTCTGCTACAGGCCTCGGAAAGCCAGCCAGCCTCCTCTACTTCAGCTCCCAGACTTCATCCAACCTGAATTTCACTCTCGGGTATCCAATTGGTATTTAGCACCAGGCAAACACAAAATGAGGCCAGGCACAGTAGTTTGTGCCTGTAATTTCAATGCTTTGGGAGGCTGAGAGAGGAGGATGGCTTGAGCCCAGGACTTTGAGACCACCCTGGGCAGCAAGTCAATAACTGTTTTCTACAAAATTTTTCAAAATTAGACAGGCGTGGTGGCACATGCCTGTAGTCTCAGTTACTCAGGAGGGTGAGGTGGGAGGATCACTTGAGCCCAGGATTTCGAGGCTGCAGTGAGTCATGATGATGCTACAGCACTCCGGCCTGGGGGACAGAGCTAGACTTTGTCTCTAAAATAGATAAGTGTAAAAAATAAGGCCAGGTGCAGTGGCTCACACCTGTAATCCCAGCACTTTGGGATACCAAGGCGGGAGGATCACCTGAGGCCAGGAGTTTGAGACCAGCCTGACCAACATGGTGAAACCCTGTCTCTACAAAAATACAAAAATTAGCCAGTGTGTTGGTACACACCTGTAATCCCAGCTACTCGGGAGGCTGAGGCAGGATAATCTCTTGAACCCGTGGGTGGAGGTTGCAGTGAGCTGAGATTGCACCACTTAACTCCAGCCTGGGCGAAAAAGTGAAACTCCATCTCAAAAAAAAAAAAAAAAAAAAAAAAAAATCTTATCTGACTTTGATTGCATTACAATAAATTTAGTTTTCAGTTTGGGGAGATTTAATATCTTTATGATAAGCCTTCCTATTCATAAATAAGACATATCAAATAGGACTTATACCTCTTTAGCTTTATTTTATGTATTATAAGCAATCCTATTTTCCATTACATAATCTAAATTATTATTGGGGTAGAAGAAAGGTACTGAGTTTCTCAATGTTGATATCTTGTGTGGCAAACTTACTGAACTTTCTGGGTGTAATAATTCATCATTTTACACGCTTAGATTGTCTATGCTAAATTTGAATTATTTCTTAACAATTTTAATACCTCATTATATATGCATTCTTTTAGTTCCTCGGCTAAACCTTTCAGCAAAATATAAATTAGCATCATAACCTCGTTTCCATCCTCGTATGGGATCGTTCTATTGTTTTACTATTAAGTCAGGCAGTTGATGTAGATTTCTGACAAAAATTTCATCTTTTTTTTTTTTTTTCCTGAAGCAGACTCTGGCTCTGTCACCCAGGCTGGAGTGCAGGGGCACAATCTCAGCTCACTGCAATCTCCGCCTCCTGGGTTTAAGCGATTCTAGTGCCTCAGCCTCTATAGTAGCTGGGACCACAGGCACGTACCACCACGTGGGGCTAATTTTTTGTATTTTCAGTAGAGGGGATTTCGCTGTGTTGGCCAGGCTAGTCTTGAACCCCTGGCCTTAAATGATCTGACTGCCTTGGCCTCCCAAAGTGGTGAAATTACATGCATGAGCCACCATGACCAACCAAAATTTCATCAATTTTGTTGTGTTTTCTTCTATTCCTGGCTTGCCAAGAATTTTTAAATTAGAATTTTATGTTGAGGCTAGGCACAGTGGCTCATGCCTGTGTCCCAGTACTTTGGGAGGCCAAGGCAGGAGAATCATTTGAGGCCAGGAATTTGAGACCAGCCTGAGCAACATAGCTAGATCTTGTATCTACTGAAAAAAAAAAAAAACAAAAAAAAAAATTAGCCAGGCATGGTGCCTGTATTCTCAGCTACTCAGGAGGCTGAGATGGGAGGATCACTTGAACCCAGGGGTTAGAGGCGGCAGTAAGCCATGATCACACCCTTGCACTCCAGCCTGGGCAACACAGCAAGACCCTAAAAATTGTGTTGAATCATATTAAATACTTTTCAGCATCTATTAACATGATCATATGAGATTTTAATTCAATCCTTTAACAAAATTATTCACAATGAACCATTCTTATACTCTTGGGAAAACTTTACTGGGTCACAATCTATTATTCTTTTTTTTTTTTTTTTTTTTTTTTTAGAGATGGAGTCTTGCTCTGTCACTCAGGCTGGAGTGCAGTGGCGCGATCTTGGCTCACTGCAAGCTCCGCCTCCCGGGTTCACGCCATTCTCCTGCCTCAGCCTCCCAAGTAGCTGGGACTACAGGTGCCTGCCAGCACGCCCAGCTAAGTTTTTGTATTTTTAGTAGAGACGGGGTTTCACCATATTAGCCAGGATGGTCTCGATCTCCTGACCTCGTGATCCACCCGCCTCAGCCTCCCAAAGTGCTGGGATTATAGGTGTGAGTCACCACACCTGGCCTCTATTATTCTTTTAATATGTGATGGATATGGTTTGCTTATGCCTTATTTGGGTCCTATATAGTTTTCATTTGGGGGCTGTTCTCAGTACTTTGCATTGGGGCAGTGCTGGCAATGCAGAATGAGTTGAGAAGCATTCTGTGTGTTACTGTGTTCTGGAAACATTTCTATGTCATGGGAATTAGTTGCTTCTTAAAAGTTGGAGTGGGCTGGGCGTGGTGCCTCATGCCTGTAATCCTAGTAGTACTCTGGGAGGCTGAGGCCGGTGGATCACCTGAGGTCAGGAGTTCGAGACCAGCCTGGCCAATATGGTGAAACCCCATCTCTACTAATAATATAAAAATTAGCCGAGCATGGTGGCACACGACTGTAATCCCAGCTGCTCAGGAGGCTGAGGCAGGAGAATCACTTGAACCCGGGAAGTGGAGATTGCAGCAAGCCGAGATCACACCATCGCACTGCAGCCTGGGTAACAAGAGCGAAACTCCATCTCCAAAAAAAAAAAAAAAAGGTGGGAATGAACATGCCTGCAAAATCTCCTGGGCCTGTAATCTTTTTCATGTAGTAGATTTTGAGTACTTTGTCTTCATAATGATGGTGAAAGCAGGAACTCTGGGAGTCAAGGGCAAGCCACTGTTATGAGCACCTTCGGAGTATTGATTCTTTTGATCTCCACACTAACCATATAGCCTGCAATCTTACAGACTGAGGATAAAGCACAGGGAGCTGGAAAGACACAGTGCAGGTCTCACAGGGAATCCACTGAGGGGCCAGGATTGGGAACCAGGAAATCTGCCACCAAAAGCCATGTTCTCAAGCACTGGGTGGACAACACTGCCTCCCATCGACCGTTAGTAGCAATTCAATCTTTTTACCTGCTGAAGTCACTTTTTAATAACTTACCTTTCTTTTAACAAATAATTTTCATTTTCGACATAGAAGCTGACTTGAAGGAGCGCCCACTGGCCCAGAGTGGTACAACCTGAACGTCAAAAATATTAATAGCGGCCGGGCGCGGTGGCTCACGCCTGTAATCCCAGCACTTTGGGAGGCTGAGGCGGGTGGATCAATTGAGATCAGGTGTTCAAGACTAGCCTGGCCAACATGGTGAAACCTTGTCTTTACTGAAAATACAAAAACTAGCCGGGCAAGGTGACGGTCACCTGTAATCCCAGCTACTCGGGAGGCTGAGGCAGGAGAATGGCTTAGAGGCCGGGAGACGGAGGTTGCAGTGAGCCAAGATGGTGCCATTGCACTCCAGCCTGGGCAATAAGAACAAAACTCCATCTCAAATAATAATAATAACTATAATAGATTTAAACACACCAAATACATATCATACTTAATGATGAAGGATGGAATACTTCCCTATAAGATCAACAAGAAGGAAAGAATGTCTGCTCTTGACACTCCTATTTGACACAGTGCTGGAAGTTCTAGTCACTGCAAGAAAAAAAGGCAAACAGTGCCTGGCGCAGTGGCTTATGTCTGTAATCCTAACACTTTGGGAGGCAGGAGGATCACTTGAGACCAGGAGGTCAAGACCAACCTGGACAACACAGCATGACCCCATCTCTACCAAAAAAATTTAAAAATTAGCCAAGCATGGTGGCACATGCTTGTAGTCCTACCTATTTAGGGGGCTCAGGCAGGGAGATCACCTGCACCCAGGACTTTGAGACTGCAGTGAGCTATGATCACTCCACATTGCACTCTAGCCTGAGGGATAGAGTGAGACTCTGTCTCAAAAAAGAAAAAAAAGGCACGTAGATTGGGAAAGAAGAAATAAAACTAAATCTGCAGGTGACATATATGTGTGTATGTGTGTGTGTGTGTGTGTGTGTGTGTGTGTGTGTGCGTGTAGCTGATGCAAAAATAATTGCGGTTTTTACCATTAAAAGGAATGACTGCTGGGTGCAGTGGCTGACACCTGTAATCCCAACACTTTAGGGGGGATTTTTTTTTTTTTTTTTGAAATGGAGTCTCACTCTGTCACCCAGGCCGGAGTGCAGTGGCGCGGTCTCGGCTCACTGCCAGCTCCACCTCCTGGGTTCACACCATTCTCCTGCCTCAGTCTCCCAAGTAACTGGGACTACAGACACCCGCCACCATGCCCAGCTAATTTTTTGTATTTTTAGTAGAGACGGGGTTTCACCATGTTAGCCAGGATGGTTTTGATCTCCTGACATCGTGATCTGCCTGCCTCAGCCTCCCAAAGTGCTGGGATTATAGGCATGAGCCACTGTGCCCGGCCTTTTTTTTTTTTGGAGATAGAGTCTCACTCTGTCACCCAGGCTAGAGTGCAATGGTGTGATCTGGGCTCACTGCAACTTCTGCCTCCTGGGTTCAAGTGATTCTCCTGCCTCAGTCTCCCTAGTAGCTGGGATTACAGGCGCCCACCACCATGCCCAGCTAATTTTTGTATTTTTAGTAGAGATGGGGTTTCACCATGTTGGCCAGGCTGGTCTTGAACTCCTGACCACCTACCTCGGCCTCTCAAAGTGCTGGTCTTGAACTCCTGATCCACCTACCTCAGCTTCTCAAAGTGCTGGGATTACAGGCGTGAGCCACCGCCCTGGATGGATGTATTTTCAATGCATGTCTTCATAATGCATGTGAAAGCCAACACATAAATGGGAGACAATGAAGGGACCAATATGGTGGAAGGTTTCCATATTCCACTTGAAGTTGCAAAATATTCAATCTAGGTAGACTACAAAATGTTTAAGTGTGTTTACCATAATCCCTAGAGCAATCACTTAAAACTTACAAAGATATATAGTGAAAATCACAATGAATAAATTAAAATGGAGTATTAAAACAATATTCAAATAATCCCAAAGAAAGGAGGAAACGGGAAAACAATGAACAAAACACAGAAAAGGGGAAATACAAAACAAATAATAGTAGACCTAAAGCAAAACATACCAATAATCACATTTAAGGCACATGATCTAAACACACAAGTTATAAAATATTTTCGTAATGCACTTAAAAAAAAAAAATAGCCAGAGCCGGGCGCGGTGCCTCACGCCTGTAATCCCAGTACTTTGGGAAGCCAAGGCGGGCGGATCACGAGGTCAGGAGACCATCCTGGCCAACATGGTGAAACCCCGTCTCTACTAAAAATACAAAACATTAGCCGGGCATGGTGGCGCACGCCTGTAGTCGCAGCTACTCAGGTGGCTGAGGCAGGAGAATCACTTGAACCCAGGAGGCGGAGGTTGCAGTGAGTCAAGATCACACCACTGCACTCCAGCCTGGACGACAGAGCAAGAAGAAAGAAAAGAAAGCAAAGAAAGAAAAGAAAGAAGGGAAGTGAAGGGAAGGGAGAACGAAGGAAAAAATAAAGGAAAGGAAAGGAAGGAAGAAAACAAATGATCACTTGCTTGGTGTTGGAGGGGATTGAGCGGGTGGGAAAAAAAGGGGGAGAACCCATACATTTGATCAAAGAACTCTTCTGTGTTGACTGTTGTGGTATGAGAGCAGAGAAAATGCACTGTGTTTTTCCTGAAACACAAGACTCGGAGGCCCACGTCACTCTTGCCCCGAGTAGTGTTTTTCTCTCAAGATGCTCGGAAGGAATCTTTAAACAAAGATGATCAAGTAAATGAAACTTATTTATAGGTCTATTTTGAAGGTGGAACCAGGGATTCCTCGATTGGCCAATGACTTGAGTGAGTAGGAGGTGCCGTCACCCCATCACACCAGTCAGAAGCCAGGTATTGGTTCCCACCCTATGACATACCACCTCCAATTGGCCAATAGAAGCAGAGAGACAGGCTAGGAGGTGGGGCCTGCCTGGCCGCCATGGTAATCACCGGTGGTTGGTGACCAAGGAAGAGCTTCCATGTAGCACTGGTAGTGCCAGATCCAGGTGCCCTCCTGGGAATGTTCGAGGAGGGCAGGAGGAGGAGGAGGAGGAGTGTTAGAGAGAGTAGAGGGGAAATGATGAGAGCAGAAAGGGTATCATAAAGGAACCTCAGGGGTGATATAAGTGGACAGAGACATATGTTAGAGGGGCAAGGGTTTAGAACAGGAAGGCTGTTGTACGTGGATGGAGAAGGAGTTCAAAAGGTCAGGAAGCTGGTTTCAGAAGTTGAGAGGTGTTAGAGGGAGACAGGGCAGGACTTTGTAAGGGGACAGAGAAGTAGAGACAGTGAAACCCTGTCTCTACTAAAAATACAAAAATTAGCCGGCCGTGGTGGCAGGCGCCTGTAGTTCCAGCAAAAGGAGTGAATAGGTGGTCAAATAAGGTCTTAGAGGAGCTAAAGGAGCAGGGAGTTCATGGGCGAACCGGAAAGGTTTACAGCAGGATTCACAGGGACGAAGTAAAGGATATTATAAAAGGAACAGTGAGAGAGCTAAGAGAAGTTTTACTTTGGGGGGCAGAGGTGGGAGGATCACTTGAGCCCAGGAATTCAAGACAAGCATGGGCAACATAGCAAAACCCCATCTCTACCAAAAGAAAAAAAATTTTTTGGTTTTTTTTTTTTGAGACGGAGTCTCGCTCCGTCACCCAGGCTATAGTGCAATGGCAGGATCTCGGCTCACTTCAACCTCCACCTCCTCAGTTCTGCCTCAGCCTCCCAAGTAGCTGGGATTACAGGTGTGCGCCACCACACCTGGCTAATTTTTGTATTTTTAGTAGAGACGGGGTTTCACTATGTTGGCCAAGATGGCCTCAAACTCCTGACCTCAGGTGATCCGCCCATGTCGGCCTCCCAAAGTATTGGGATTACAGGCGTGAGCCACCGCACCCAGCAAAAAACAAAAATGTTTTTAATTAGCTGGGCATGGTGGTGTGCACCTGTAGTCCCAGCCACTCAGGAAGCTGAGGCAGGAGGATCACTTGAGCCCAGGAGTTTGAGGCTGCAGTGAGCTATGATAGTGCCTCTGCACTCCTATAGCCTGGGAGAGCAAGACCCTGTCTCTAAACACACACACACACACACACACACACACACACACACACACACACACACAGAGAGAGAGAGAGAGAAGACAAAGAAGTTTTATAGGGTGAGAGTTTTATAAGGGAACGGTGAATTTATAATGAAGGTTTTATACCCAAACACAGGTCCAGTCACTCTACTCTTGGAGAGTCCAATTAACAAGAGCAAGTTCTGGTATAAAGAAGGTGACTTTATTCCAGAACTCAGCTGAGGGGAAGAGGTACAGGTTCCTGCCTTAGGGGTATTGCTTCAGCTTTCAGGACAGAAAGCAGGAACTTTTAAAGGGGGGTTTGATGTGAATGACATAAAGGTGGGGGGCAAGAAGGTGTGGGGTCTATGTGACATGCTTTGATGTCTTATCTATCAGGTGCTCTAGCTGTCACCATTGTGAGCAGAGAAATTGACCATTGTCTCAAGGCAATTTGATGGGAGAGAATTCTGGGGGTGCCTGATTTGTTTCAAGGTTCAGACCCTGGAACTTCTAAGTAAACATATAATTAGATAAGTTTGCCATGTAGGGAGGTTACAATTGCATTCCTAAAGAGCTAAGTAGGAGATGGGGGGAAAAGAAAAAGGAAAAAAAAAATCTTTTTTTTCTTTAAAAATGGGGTACTCTGGCCAGGCACAGTGGCTCAAACCTGTAATCCCAGCACTTTGGGAGGCCGAGGCAGGCGGATCACAATGTCAGGAGTTCAAGACCAGCCTGGCCAACACAGTGAAACCCTGTCTCTACTAAAAATACAAAAAGTAGCTGGGCGTGGTGGCGGGCGCCTGTAGTCCCAGCTACTTGGGAGGCTGAGGCAGGAGGATCGCTTGAACCCGCAAGGCGGAGGTTGCAGCTGAGATTGCACCACTGCACTCCAGCCTGGGCGACACAGCGAGACTTTGCCTCAAAAAAAAAAAAAAAAAAATGGGGTACTCAATTACAGTTTCCCACTGTCAAATTCCATTCCATTTCTATGGGATTTCAATGCCACATTCATGCTGGCTACTTCCTGCTGAAAGAGGGCATTGTGATTGATCAACAGAATGGAACTGATCCACTTGGAGTTGGAAATATTTTTTTTTTTTTTTTTGAGATGGAGTCTCGCTCTGTCGCCCAGGCTGGAGTGCAGTGGCCAGATCTCAGCTCACTGCAAGCTCTGCCTCCCAGGTTTATGCCATTCTCCTGCCTCAGCCTCCCGAGTAGCTGGGACTACAGGCACCCGCCATCTCGCCCGGCTAGTTTTTTGTATTTTTTAGTAGAGATGGGGTTTCACCGTGTTAGCCAGGATGGTGTCGATCTCCTGACCTCGTGATCCACCCGTCTCGGCCTCCCAAAGTGCTGGGATTACAGGCTTGAGCCACCGCGCCCGGCCAAAGTTGGAAATATTTATGAGTAGTTGGACTAATATGGTGTAAGGTCTGGAAAGTCTCTGGGAAAGTCTGTCTTGCATTCCCATACGGAAACTGAAACAGCAGAAAAATCCACAGCAGAGAAGTATGTCTATCATTGCAACTAGGGCCAAAGTTGTAAGGAGCTTCTGTCCAAGTGAGAACAGTCCTCACCTGCAACAGGATGCCAACCATTGACCTGGTGATAATGTGGGGGTCAGACATAGCTTTGATGTTTTTGGTGCATGTCTCTCAGGGCTATTGAGACATTTACTGAATTATCTGAGATGTGTACATTTGTCAGGCACATTCCCAGCTGCCAATTGTACCTGGAGCTCCTGTGGAGATATGATGACAGGGTGGCTAAACATATATATTTAACAGGTTACAAGAGGAGCTGTGGGCCGGGTGTGGTGGCTCACGCCTGTAATCCCAGCACTTTGGGAGGCTGAGGTGGGAGGATCACTCGAGGCCAGGAGTTCAAGACCAGCCTGGCCAACGACCAGACTGATGAAACTCAGTCTCTACTAAAAATACAAAAATTAGCCGGGCATAGTGGTGCACACCTGTAATTCCAACTACTCGAGTGGCTGAGGCATGAGAATTGCCTGAGCCCAGGAGGCAGAGGAGCAGTGAGGCAAGATTGTGCCACCACCCTCCAGCCTGGGTGACATAGTGTGAGACTTTGTCTCAAAAATAAAAAATAAATAAGAAAGGGCCAGGTATGGTGGTTCATGCCTGTAATCCCAGCACTTTGGGAGGCCGAGGCAGGCAGATCACCTGAGGTCAGGAGTTCAAGACCAGCCTGGCCAACATGGTGAAACCCCATCTCTACTAAAAATACAAAAATTAGCTGGGCGTGGTGGCACATGCCTGTAATCCCAACTACTCAGGAGGCTGAGGCATGAGAATCGCTTGAACCCAGGAGGCAGAGGTTGCAGTGAGCTGAGATCATACCATTTTACTGCAGCCTGGGCAACAGAGTGAAACTCTGTCTCAATAAATAAATAAATAAATAATTAAATAAGAGTGATACAGAGGCCAGGCATGGTGGTTCACACCTATAATCCTAACACTTTGAAAGATTGAGGCAGAAGGATCACTGAAGGCCAGGAGTTGAAAACAAGCCTGGGCAACATAATGAGATTCCATCTCTACAAAAAAAAAAACCACAATCAAAAATTAGCTGGGTGTGGTGGTTTATACCTATGGTACTACCAGCTATTGGGAGGCTGAGGCAGGAGGATTGCTTGAGCCCAGGAGTTCAAGGCTGCAGTGAGTTATGATCATGCCAGTGTACTTCAGCCGGTGACAGAGCAAGACCTTGTCTCAAAAAATAAAAGGAATTGAGAGAGGTTAGAGGAGACATGGTGGGGGTTAGAGAAAGTCAATGAGAATTTTAAATGGGGTCAATGAAGATCGTATAGCTGCCAAGGAGAGATGAGTTAGGTAAGTGGGGAGAGAGTGAGAAAGGATTGTTGGAGTTCAGAAGCCATAGTGAGACATAACCAACTCTCTGCCCCCCAGGTGTTTAAACTGATGTCTGATAAGGATGAGTCCAGCGACTACCTCTGCCTGTCCATCCTGGGCCTCTTCTGTTGCCTTCCCTTAGCCATCCCAGCCGTGATCTTTTCTTGCCTGGTGGGCACCTGCACCATGCCAATCCTCACCCTCCCTCTCCATCTCACCCCTGCCCCTGACCCAACTGCTTCCTTGTTCTCCCTTTTTTTTTTTTTTCTGAGACGCAGTCTCGCTCTGTTGCCGAGGTTGGAGTGCAATGGCGCGATCTCCACTCACTGCAAGCTCCGCCTCCTGGGTTCACGCCATTCTCCTGCCTCAGCCTCCCGAGTAGCTGGGACTACAGGCGCCCGCCACCTCGCCCGGCTAGTTTTTTGTATTTTTTAGTAGAGACGGGGTTTCGCTGTGTTAGCCAGAATGGTCTCGATCTCCTGACCTCGTGATCCGCCCGTCTCGGCCTCCCAAAGTGCTGGGATTACAGGCATGGGCCACCGCGCCCGGCCTATTCTCCCTTCTGAACTAGGAGCCTGAGCAACGCCAGCACCTCCTGTGGGTTCAGACCTCCACCCTGAGTCCTTACAGTTCCACAGCGCACCCTCACCCAATAACTCTTTTTTTTTTTTTTTTTTTTTTTTTGAGACAGAGTCTCGCTCTGTCACCCAGGCTGGAGTGCAGTGGTACGATCTCAGCTCACCGCAACCTCCGCCTCGCAGGTTCAAACGATTCTCCTGCCTCAGCTTCCTGAGTAGCTGGGATTATAGGCGCCCACCACCACACCCGGCTAATTTTCGTATTTTTGGTGGAGCTGGGTTTCACCATGTTGGCCAGGCTGGTCTTGAACACCTGACCTCAGGTGATCTGCCCACCTCAGCTTCCCAAAGTGCTGGGATTACAGGTGTGAGCCACCATGCCCAGCCATGCAATAACTCTTTTATACTCATCTTTCCCTGTTCCCTCTCTCCTAAAACTCAGACAAAGAACTACAATAAATCCAGTGACTATGAGCTGGCAGCCAAGACCTCCAAACAAGCCTTCTACTGGGCCATCACGAGCATCACTGTGGGAATCTTAGGCACCATCTTGTACACCTACCTAATATACTTACTTAGATAGTAAACTGCTTCCCAACTCTTGAACAAACCACCAAATATACACTGCAGTGCAATTTACCTTGGCTCTAAGCATCTACTTGGGCTGAACGGAACACCTGCTCCTCAATGTCTGGAGTGCCAAGCTATCTAAGATTAGAAAAACAAAATGCAAAGTATTCTTCCTATTCTTACATGTCCCTCAACATAACACTGCTTTTTTTTTTTTTTTTTGACAGAGTCTTGCTCTGTCCAGGCTGGAGTGCAGTGCTGTGATCTCAGCTCACTGCAACCTCTGCCCCCCAGGTTTAAGCGATTCTTCTGCCTCAGCCTCCTGAGTAGCTGGGATTACAGGTGCATACCATCCAACATGCCCAGCTAATTTTGTATTTTTAGTAGAGATGGGGTTTCACCATGTTGGCCAGGTTGGTCTCAAACTCCTGACCTCAGGTGATCCACTCACCTTAGCTTTCCAAAGTGCTGGGGTTACAGGTGTGAGCCATCGTACCAGGCCTCAGCATAACACTTCTAATACCAAATATTAGAGCCGGGAGCAGGGGTACTTTCCCCACCTACCAACCAACCAGATTCTCCATCAGATACCAATTGGGTGTCCTGTAATTTAATTCAATTCTGACACTATCTACCCGGAGATGGCATCAGATCCCACAGGTTGAAGGCTCAATCCCATAAGACTCCCCCCTAACTTTGGATATCAGCCACAAGTAGTAAGTTGTTACCTAGACTTGTGATTGACAAGCTATAAATCGGGTGTTCCCATGACCCCCCTCCTCAAGCCTGATGAATTTGTTCCAGCTGGCCAGGTGCAGTAGCTCAGGCCTGTAATCCCAGCATTTTGAGTGGCTGAGGCAGGAAGATCGCTTGAAGCCAGGAGTTTGAGACCAGCCTGGCCAACGTGGCAAAACCCCATCTCTACCAAAAATACAAAAATTAGCCGGGTGTGATGGCACACGCCTATAATCCCAGCTACTTAGGAGGCTGAGGCAGGAGAATGGCTTAAACCCGGGAGGTGGAGGTTGCAGAGAGCTGAGATCGCACCACTGTACTCCAGCCTGGGCAACACAGTGAGACTCCGTCTAAAAAAATAATAATAATAAATTAAAAATTAAAAAAAAAAAAAAGACAACGTTTATCACTCCAGAGATCCCAAGGGTTTTAGGAGCTCTGGGCCACAAAATGGGACCTAGACCAATATATATTTCACAGTATCACACAAGTGTTGCCAGCCTGAGTCGGCAGCTTGAAGGGAAGGAAGTGGTAGCTCCAGCAGCCCACTCGACCAGAACTCAAGACCAGCTCCAGGACCCTGCCATGGCATGGGGGCCATGGGAGAGAGAGGAGGAACCTGTTGCTTGAGGACAGCCTGCCCACATTCATGTATTCACATCAGAAGCCTAGTTCTGCCTACCAAGGGCCTTGGCTGTGCTACCTAACCCTGGAGACCTAGCAGTGACTACTTCAAATTCAACCCAACCCCCTCAGAACATATAAATTGGGGTGAGAGACAGACATGCCGCCAGACAGTGACAATTGGAGTGGTCCAATATATAATGGAAGAAAACTGGGGAAGCATTACTAAAGAAACACTTGTTCAATGACACTCATTACAGACAGTAAGGCAGGCCAGACACAGTGGATCATGCCTGTAATCCCAGCACTTTGGGAGGCCGAGGCGGGCAGATCACTTGAGCTCAGGAGTTCAAGACCAGCCTGGCCAACATGGTGAAACCCTGTCTCTACTAAAAATACAAAATTAGCTGGCCGTGGTGATGGGCACCTGTAATCCCGGCTACTCAAGAAGCTGAGGCATGAGAATTGCTTGAACCTGGCAGGCAGAGGTTGCAGTGAGTCGAGATCTTGCCACTGCACTCTGGCCTGTGGGACAGAGCAAGACTGACTCTGTCTCAAAAAAAAAAAAAAAAAATACAGTAAGGCAGACTTTATTCAGAACCATTGCAATATGCAGAGGGAACACTGCAAAACAGGGGCTTGCACTGAGGGAGAAAGATGGGGCTCAACACTGAATACAGCATGAGCAAGTGGGAAGTCCTAGTCAAGGAGCAGGGTAGGGGTCAGTAGATGGAAAATTAGTAAGAGAAAACATTGAGGGTAAGGGGGATTCTGACTAAATCAACCTAATAGGATTCTAGTTGAAGACAGGCCAGGGTGACCAGACATCACAAGGAGGATGGTGGAGGTTGAGGAACCTGATCAGATGCTGAGGTTTATTAGATACAGAGGATGAGGGTTTCTAGCTAAACTGACGTAGAAGGGTTATTTTGCTACAACTGGATTTTACAAAGAAGTGCACAGATGGGCCTAGGAGAAGTTTCAGGTTCCTTTTTTTTTTTGAGACAGAGTCTTGCTCTGTCACCCAGGCTGGAATGCAGTGGTGTGATCTCGGCTCACTACAGCCTCGGCTTCCCATGTTCAAGCCATTCTCCTGCCTCAGCCTTCTGAGTAGCTGTGATTACAGGTGGTTGCCCCCACGCCCGGCTAATTTTTTAAATATTTTTAGTAAAGATGGGGATTCACCATGTTGGTGAGGCTGGTCTTGAACTCCTGACCTCGTGATCCACCTGCCTCGGCCTCCCAAAGTGCTGGGATTACAGGCCTTAGCCATTGTGCCTGGCCTTTCTTCTCTTTTTTCTTTTTCTTTTCTTTTTTTTTTTTTTTTTTTTTTTTTTTTTTTTTTTTTTTTTTGAGACAGGATCTTGCTCTCTCACCCAGGCTGGAGTGCAGTGGCATGATCTCGGCTCAATGCAACCTCTGCCTCCCAGGTTCAGGCGATTCTCCTGCCTCGGCCTCCTGAGTAGCTGGGATTACAGGGGCGTTACTGGAGATGGGGGCTTATTTCATCCCTTTGTCTATAACCGTAAAAGACAGTCATCCCCAAAGCGGCCATTGTAGAGGCCTTCCCTCAGAGACACATTCTCTTTCTCAGGGATGTTCCTTGCTGAGAAAAAGAATTCAGCGATATTTCTCCTATTTGCTTTTGAAAGAAGAGAAACATGACTCTCTTCCGCCTGGCTCACAGGCAGTCAGAATTTAAAGTTATCTCCCTTGTTCCCTGAACATCGCTGTTATCCTGTTCTTTTTTCAAGGTGCCCAGATTTCAAATTGTTCAAACACACATGCTCTACAATTTGTGCAGTTAACACAATCATCACAGGGTCCTGAGGTGACATACATCCTCCTCAGTTTACAAAGATTACGGGATTAAGAGATTAAAGTAAAGACAGGCATAGGAAATGACAAGGGGAAGTGATAAGTGTCTATGAAATCTTCACAATTTATGTTCAGAGATTGCAGTAAAGACAGGCATAAGAAATTATAAAAGTATTAATTTGGGGAACTAATAAATGTCCAGGAAATCTTCACAATGTATGTTCTTCTGCTGCGGCTTCAGCCGGTCCCTCCATTCGGGGTCCCTGACTTCCCACAACACATGGTGAAACCCCGTCTCTACTAAAAATACAAAAATTAGCTGGGTATGATGGTGCACGCTTATAATCCTAGCTACTCGGGAGGCTGAGGCAGGAGAACTGCTTGAACCCAAGAGGTAGAGGTTGCAGTGAGCCGAGATTGTGCCACTGCACTCCAGCCTGGGCGACAGAGGGAGACTCTATCTTGAAAAAATAAAAATAAAAAATAAAATAATAAAAAAGCAGAAAGTGTCCAGGTATAATGGCTCATGCCTATAATCCCAGTGCTTTGGGAGGCCAAGGTGAGAGGATTGCTTGAGGCCAGGAGTTTGAGAACAGCCTGGGCAACATAGTGAGACCCCATCTCTACAAAAAATTAAAACTGAAAAAATCTAGCTGGGAGAATTGGCTCAAGTCCCAGCTACTAAGGAGGCTGGGGCAGGAGGATCACTTAAGCCCAGGAGTTCCAGGATGTGATGAGCCATGATTGGGTCATGGCTCCAGCCTGGGCAACAGAGTGAGATCCTGTCTCCCAAACAAACAAACAAACAGATAAAAAAGCCCAGGTAGCAATGAGAATGAGACTCACCCAGACAGGCACCCTGGGTGACCGCTCCTGGGGGTGCAGGTCATCCATTGTCCTTTGGTGGTGTCTCAGTCCAAAGGCAATTGTGACCAAATCACAGGGACAGATCAAGTCTCCTCAAAGTGGAGACTGGTGAAACTTTCCAAATCATGGCGGTAAGGCTTGTCTTGCATGTTACTGAGAACTTCCTCCTCTCTCTTGACTTTGCGGTCTGAGACCCAGTCTTACCTACATGTGTGTTTGGGGCAGGATGGGCAGAGACATAGCAAGAAAGGAAGTCACAGGGGTGTGTCCTACCCCAACCAGGAAGCAGGCAGCAGGGACTGCTGTGGGGCATGCCTGGAGGTTCTTCACCATCTGCTGAGCACCAGCATAACAATGGGACATTGGGACTGTCAACCTGCACTGTGCTGTTACCACCAACCAGACAACTGGCTTTCATGGTATTCACCCTGGGTTCTGGGGTCAGAAAGCACCCTAGGTGCTCAGGGCCTTCCTCTGAAGGGGTCACTTTTTCCTTCATTGTCTTGGGTGATGTAACAAGCTCTGCCAGACTGGAGGGAGCGAGACCAGGTGCCTGCAGTGAGCTACTGAGACGCAGGTGACAGGCACAGCAGTTGCATAATCAGGGAGCTTCCTGTGGTCATCTGAACTTTCAGGGAGGTTTTCTGGGGCTGGGTGTTCCTTCCTCATTCCCATTTACCTAACTACCTAATTTACCTTATTCCCATTTACCTAAACTGACCCATCCTTAGCCAGTAGGTCAGCACCCAGCAGAGGCTGCTCCCCAGGCACAACACTGTGAGGCTTGGGCACCTGGGCACAGTAACCACAGTGATTCCTGGAAGCCGGTGGGCATGCTATCCTGGGGCCATTTGAACTGGGAAAAGCTGTGTGAGTTCTTGGGGGCCAGCTTGCAGCTTTTTTGACTGGGGCCAGGTTGAAGATCTTCCTGGGAACCAGAGTCAAGAGTGGCCAGTTCCATTAAGCAGATAAAGCCCACCACTTTCTTGAGCTGCTTGACAACTGTACCAAAAAGGCACAAACCCACTGAGGATATTATAAAACATGAATACAGATATTTATTTTATTTTTGGTTTGGTTTTGTTTTGACTTTGAGACAGGGTCACCCATGCTGGAGTGCAGTGGTGCAATCATAGCTCACTGAAACCTCAACCTCCCAGGCTCAAGTGATCCTCCTGTTTCAACCCCCCAAGTAGATGGGACTACAAGCGTGCACCACCACGCCTGGCTATTTTTTTTTTAATTTTTAATAGAGACAAGGTCTTGCTGTGGTGCCCAGGTTGGTCTCAAATTCCTAGCCTCAAACAATCTTTCCACCTCGACCTCCCAAAGTGCTGGGATTACAGGCATGAGCTACCACGCCCGGCCATTGCCTTACAATTTTTTACTGACATCAGGTATTGTTAATCTTACAGTGTTGGATGCTGGATTTTTTTTTTTTATCTCTATACATATTATTGAATTTTGTTCTGGAATGCAGCTAAATAATAGCTTGATCCTTTTGGGCCTTGCTTTTAAGCATGTTTAGTTAGCATCAGAGAAGTATTTCATCTAGGGCGGGGCAGGGGTCTCCAAACCCCAAGCCATGAAACAATACCAGTCCATGACCTGTTAGAAACCAGGTTGCACAGCAGGAGGTGAGTGGCGTATGGGCGAGCATCACCGTCTGAGCTCCACCTCCTGCCAGTTCAGAAGTGGCATTACATTCTCACAGGAGCACGAACCCTATTGTGAACTGCGCATATGAAGGATCTAGACTGCACACTCCTTATTAGTGAGCCGAGATTGCACCACTGCACTCCAACCTGGGCAACAGAGCGAGGATCTGTCAAAAAAAAAAGAAAAGAAAAGAAAAGAAAAAAAAAGAATGTAGATAGCCAATAGGTTAAAAACAGTTTCTTAGGAAAACTGATCTTATGTTTCTGCCAAAACTTACTAACATGCTGGTAATGAACCAAAAAAGTAACAAAAGTATGCCAGTTCACAAAGTGTATGGAAAAGAAGAGCTCATATCCTTTAAAAGTAGAATGCTTACGTAGCTGGTTTATTTTCTTTGTTTTGCTTTGGTTTTTTTTTTTTTTTTTTTTTTTTCCCTTTTCTTTGAGACTGAGTTTCACTCTGTCACCCAGGCTGGAGTGCGGTGGCACGATCTCAGCTCATTGCAACCTCTGCCTCCCAAGTTCAAGCGATTCTCATGCCTCAGCCTTCCGAGTAGCCAGGATTACAGGTGCCTGCCACCATGCCCAGCTAATTTTTGTATTTTTAGTAGAGACAGGGTTTCACCATGTTGGCCAGGCTGCTCTCCAACTCCTGACCTCAAGTGATCCATCTGCCTCGGCCTCCCAAAGTACTGGGATTACAGGCATGAATCACTGCACCCGGCCTGCTTTGTTTTTTGAGAAAAGGTCTTGCTCTGTCACCCAGGCTGGAGTGCAGTGGCATAATCACAGCTCACTGCAGTCTCAAACTCCTGCGCTCAAGCCATCCTCCCGCCTCAGCCTCCCAAGAAGCTGGGACTACAGGTGGACACCACCATGCCTGGCTAATTTCTTTTTCTTGTGTATAGATGGGGTCTTGCTATATTGCCCAGGCTGGTCTCAAACTCCTGAGCTCAAACAATCCTCCCACCCGGGTCTCCCAAAGTGCTGGAATTATAGGTGTGAGCCACTGTGGCCAGCCCATTATTGTTGTCTTAAGAGTTATTTATGTATTTTAGATACTCCTTTATAAGTGTTTTGCAAATATTTTCTCTTAGTCTGTGACTCGTCTTTTCATTCTTTGTTTGGTTTTTTTTTTTTTTTTTTTTTTTTTTTTTTTTTTTTTAGACAGGGTCTTGCTCTGTTGCCCAGGCTGGAGTACAGGGGCACAATCCAGCTCACTGCAGCCTCTGAATTCTTTGGCTCAAGTGGTCTTCCCGCATCAGCCTCAGCCTCCCAAGTAACTGGGACCACCAGCACATGCCACCACACTCACCTAACTTTAAAAAATTTTGGGCCGGGTGCGGTGGCTCAAGCCTGTAATCCCAGCACTTTGGGAGGCCGAGACGGGTGGATCACGAGGTCAGGAGATTGAGACCATCCTGGCTAACACTGTGAAACCCCATCTCTACTAAAAAATACAAAAAACTAGCCGGGCGAGGTGGCGGGCGCCTGTAGTCCCAGCTACTCGGGAGGCTGAGGCAGGAGAATGGCGTAAACCCGGGAGGCGGAGCTTGCAGTGAGCTGAGATCTGGCCACTGCACTCCAGCCTGGGTGACAGAGCGAGACTCCATCTCAAAAAAATAAATAAATAAATAATAAATAAATAAATAAATTTTTTTTTTAGAGATGGGGTCTCTCTATGTTGCCCAGACTAGTTTCAAACTCCTACACTTGAGCAATCCTCCCGCCTTGACCTGCCAAAGTGCTGGGATTACAGGCACAGGCCACTGCACCCGACCTCATTCTCTTAACATGTTTTAAAGGTCTCAAATACATTCAGAATCCCCTGAAAAGATCATAGACCCATGGCAGATGTGGTGTCCAACTGATTTTCTTAAAAAATAGCAAAAAAAATCTCTACACAGGTAGAAGAATGGGCATATTTGGGGGAAATGGCAGCTGTTAAGAAACCAGACATCCAGGAGTCACACTGGCAATCCTTCCTCCAGGAAGCCCACCTGGATCCCATCAGCCCATGGCACTCTCTTCTGCCTCTCAATCCTCGACAGGTATGTGAAGCTGGCTTCAGCTTCTCCTGCACACCTATCTCAGTGGTGATCATTGTCCCCTAGGTCAGAGACCTGAGGCGCCCCTTGGATGTCTCCCTGGCTCCTCACACTCCCGAGACTCCATGCTGTCCTCAGCATCTCTCCCAAAACAGCTCTTCCTCACAGGTCCCTGTTTCAAAGTCCACCCCATCCAATCCCTGGGCCAGAGCCCTGAGCCTCACCCTGAATCCCCTCCCTTCTTCCAGTTCATCAAACTTATGACCCATTTACTCTGGCTCCTCCTCCCTTCCCCACAGCTCCACCCTGGCCCAGCAACTGTCCTCACCCTCCATCCCTCAATCTGCTCCAGCCTCCTCCCTGGGTACCCAGCTCTAGTCTCACCCCACCATCCTTCCCCCACTTGCTGACTCAAAAACTATTTATTTATTTTTGAGACACAGTCTTGCTCTGTCACCCAGGCTGGAACGCAGTGGCGGGACCTTGGCTCACTGCAACCTCTACCTCCTGGGTTCAAGTGATTCTCCTGCTTCAGCCTCCTGAGTAGAGTACCTGGGACTATAGGCACAAGCCACCATGCCCAGCTAATTTTTGTATTTTTTGTAGACAAGGTTCCACTATGCTGGGCAGGCTGGTCTCGAACTCCTGACCTCAAATGATTTGTCCACCTCAGCCTCTCAAGTGCGGGATTACAGGCGTGAAACACAATGCCCGGCCTAATTCAACAACTATTTCGAAAGCCAGGCTCTGAACTGGACACCAAGGAGAAAGTGATGGCCTAGGCAAGCACGCTGAGTGAAAGTTCCATAAATACTGCCTTTCCTCAGGGCCCGTCTTCCTCTGCTCTGGTCTCATACCCAGGCCCACAGCGCATCCAGCTCTCTGACCTGGCCCAGTGGGCTCTCCAGAACTCCAGCCCTACTGCTTTCTGGGCATCCCGCAGACCTCTCACACCTGCTGTGTCCCAAATTGACCCACCCCTGCTGCTTATTTTTACCATCCCTACCTGGTGGTGTGTCTGTCTCCCCACTGAACTGTGAGCTCTGTACAATAGGGACCAGGGCTGTCGTGGTCACCATATTGTCCCCAGCATCACCCAGCACAGAGTCAGCTCCCTGAGTTTATGGAATGGTGAGCACGAATGAATGGGAAAATGCATGCCAGGAAAATGTTAGGGCCATACTATCTGCCCCTACCCTCCACTCAGACATGGGACACCTGTTTCTGAAATCAAAGAGCAGTAAGTCCAGGATCTCATTGCCTGATTCCAGTCCTCCTAGGATGCAAGTCCTATTTTGTCAAGAAAATAAAGGGGGCGGGCACGGTGGCTTACACCTGTAATCCCAACACTTTGGGAGGCCGAGGCGGGAGGATCGCTTGATCCCAGGAGTTAAAGAGCCCAGAAGCTGAGACTAGCCTGGGCAACATAGTAAGATCCCATCTCTATTAAAATAAAAATGTTTAATTAAAATAAGAAGAAGAAAATAAAGGGAAGCATCAAGGTCTGTTTTTGCCTCTTTCGGGTTAGCTGGTAGTGAGCGAGAGAACGAGGGAAGGAGGGCGGGGTCGCCGTCTCTCCACGCCCCTTTTTTTTTTTTTTGAGACGGAGTCTCGCTTTGTCGCCCAGGCTGGAGTGCAGTGGCCGGATCTCAGCTCACTGCAAGCTCCGTCCCCCGGGTTCACGCCATTCTCCTGCCTCAGCCTCCGGAGTAGCTGGGACTACAGGCGCCCGCCACCTCGCCCGGCTAGTTTTTTTTTTTTGTATTTTTTAGTAGAGATGGGGTTTCACCGTGTTAGCCAGGATGGTCTCGATCTCCTGACCTCATGATCCACCCGTCTCAGCCTCCCAAAGTGCTGGGATTACAGGCTTGAGCCACCGCGCCCGGCCATCTCCAGGCCCTTTTCATTTCCACTCAAGGAGACCCACCTGGGAAGAGTGAGAGCCGCAAGACCCAACCTTACCACGCTAAGATGACTACGCAGCGCCGGAGCCCACTGTCTGCCCGGCAACCGATGACGTCACTGTTGGCGCGTCCGTGACGTCAGAGGCGGGCGCCACACTTGAAGAGGCTGAGGGAGGCGGTGGCGCAGCTGCGGCGCTGTCATGGAGCTAGCGCGGGAAGCCCGGGAACTGAGTTGCTGGGCGGCCGAAGAGATGGGGGTGCCCGTGGCGGCCCGAGCCCGGGAATCGACGCTGCGCAGGTGAGGACCGCTCTTGGAGTGAGAACTCCCCACCCTGGAGACTGAGTCTCCGGGAGTGAGAACTCCACCCCTCATTGAGGACTCGACCCATCGAAAGTGACCCGAGTTACTGAGGGCTCCCTGCCCTGGGAGGCTTCCCAGAGTGAGGTCCCTAGCACTGGTGAGGATCCTCCACGAGTTAGCGAAGACCCCTCTCCGTATGGAAATGGGATCTCCAGGCTGAGGCTGTCCCCGCAGCACCTCCCCTTCCCACCCTTACCCTAACCAAAAAGGACACTCAGGAGTTAGCCGTGGCCACCCCATCGGGGATTGAATCTGTAGGAGTGATGACCCACATCTGGCCATGAGATGGCACTTCCTGGCAGTACATCCCCCACCTCCACCTCTGAATGTGACTGGATAACCCTCTCCCAGGAGAAAGGGAGCACTCGCCACTCACCCCCACCCCCACCCCCAACCCCCGCCTTCCCGGGGAATGAGAATACCACCATACTTAGTGCAAAGATCCAGTCCCTACAAAAGCAATGTTTTACCAATTAGCCGGGTGTAGTGGTGCCTGCCTGTAGTCCTAGCTATTCTGGAGGCTGAGGTGAGAGGATCGCATGAGCCCAGAAGGTTAAGGGTGCAGGGAGCTATGATTGTACCACTGCACTCCAGCCTGGGCGACAGAGTGAGACTCTGTCTCTTAAAAAAAAAAAAAAAAAAAGGAAAAAAAAGTTTGGGCCTTCCCTCCCCAAGAAGTGAGAACTCCCTAATAAAGACTCCCTACCACCATCACCTTGGGAATGAGGATCCCACACGCTGTGTGCTGCCCCAGGCATACACTTACACACTGTCCCCACAGGCTGTGTCTGGGCCAGGGGGCTGACATCTGGGCCTACATCTTGCAGCATGTGCACAGTCAGAGGTAAGCTGGGCTAGAGTAGGGGAGGGGGCACAGGTGAGGTCCGTAGTAATTCCTCCTTTTGCCTCTGCACTGTAGGACTGTCAAGAAGATCCGGGGAAACCTACTCTGGTAACTGCTTCTTAAAGCTATCCCTTCCTATCTTCCCCACTCCCATCTAGCCCTGTCCTCACCACAGCATCACACCTGTTGCCCTCACTGGAAGCCCCCTCATCCACTAACTCTGGTCTCATTTTCCTAGGTATGGCCACCAGGACAGTCCACAGGTAAGAAGCATATGCTACAAGACTCTCTTTCATCCAAAAAATGATTTGTGGATCTCCTGCTCTAAGCCCAACCAGATGCTGGGTGATGCTGGGGACAATGGGTCACAAGATAGCCCTGATCCCCATCCTCATAGGGCTTAAAGTCCAGTGGAGATAGCATTAGCTCAGCTGGGAGTAGTGGCTTACACCTGTAATCCCAGCACTTTGGGAGGCTGAAGCGGGCAGATCACCTGAGATCAGGAGTTCGAGACCAGCCTGTCCAACATGGTGAAGCCCCATCTCTACTAAAAATAAAAAATTAGCCAGGTGTGGTGGCGCACACCTGTAATCCTAGCTACTTGGGAGGCTGAGGCAGGAGAATCGCTTGAACCTGGGAGGCAGAGGTTGCAGTGAGCTGAGATCGCTCCACTGCACTCCAGCCTGGGCAATGCAGTGAGACTGTGTCTCAAAAAAAGAAAAAATTATAAAGAGATAGTATTAGCTGGGGGCAGAGAGGTGGGACATGGATATGTAGCATCAAAGCTGCTGAGAAGAGATGAAGGGACAGGTTTGGAAGAGATGCTGAGGCCAGTGTAGGACCTAGTGGGTATAAGGGGCTCATATGACACCTAAGGGGAGGCTTCCAGGAGTCCTTGGGACTTCTAGGTGCAGGGCTCCAGGAAGAGATCAGTACTGGGACAAAGATGTTGTCACCAGCACAGACAGGAAACAGGAAACAGGCTGGAAGTGTGGGTAAGACAATCCTAAGAGGAAGGAGGGAGCCAGTACCCTAATGCTTCTGCATCAGACACAGAAACTGCTGAGCAAAAACCCTCTGCCACCAGCTGAGGAGCCTGGTACCCCCAAAAGACAGGCCAGGCTGAGCCCTGATCAGACCATGCATCTGACCCTGAATCTGATCCTCCCAGGTCCGTCGGAAGTTAGAGCTGGAAGCTACTGTGACCCGCCTGCGGGCAGAAATCCAAGAGCTCGACCAGAGCCTGGAGCTGATGGAGCGAGACACTGAGGCTCAGGGTGAGCCATGGGGCCAGAAAATGGGCAACAGAATGTGGGGCGGGAAAGGTGCTGATGGCCACCCTTGTTCCTCCTACAGACATAGCCATGGAGCAGGCACTTCAGCACACTCAAGACACCCAGCGTCGAGCTCTCCTCCTCCGGGCCCAAGCTGGGGCCCTGCGAAGACAGCAGCATAGGCTCCGAGATCCCATGCAGCGACTGCAGAATCAACTGAGGCGCCTGCAGGACATGGAGAGGTGGGCCTCAGAGACCACCCTCACCAGGCTGGGTGGCCAGACATTCTCTTAGAGGCCTCAGGGCTCTGCCCTGATCCCTTCTTGGGTTCCAGAATTCTCAATTCCCACCATTAGGATGGAAGGTCCATGAGGCCAGGAGGTTTTGTCATGTCAGTCACCTACATTTCCAGTGCCTAGAATGGTAACACCTGTATACCTAGAACACCAGCTCTGGGGAAACAGCCACAAACAGAGAACAAGTCCTTGCCCTCCTGGAGCTTACATTGTGACACGGAGAAGACAGATAGTAAATTAGGAACCAAACAGATCCTATCATTTCTGGTAGAGATGAGTGCTGTGAAGAAAAGCCTGTAATAGAAGGGAGAGGGAGATGCTGCCCTAGCGAGGGAAGGCCTCTGAGGAGGTAACACTGAAATGGGAGAGGAATTTCTGTGGAGAGGGAATAGCAAGAGCAGAGGCAGCATGCTCAGCATGCAGGAAGAGCAGCCAGGGGCCAATGTCAGCTCGAGTTTCTCAGGCAAGACTGAGAACCTGAGGAGGTGAGGTTGGAGGAGTGGACAGAGAACTGTGGATGATGTGTTGCGATTTTGCCCTGAGACTGGTTCATGCCCTGGCTTCGCCACTTAAAATTGAGTGACCTTAGGCTGGGTGCGGTGCTCACACCTGTAATCCCAGCACTTTGGGAGGCTGAGGCAGGCGGATCACTTGAGGTCAGGAGTTTGAAAGCAGCCGACAAAAATTAAAGTCAGGTGTGGTGGTGCATGTAGTCCCAGCTATTCAGGAGACTGAGGCAGGAGAATCACTTGAACCCGGGAAAAGGAGGTTGCAGTGAGCTGAGATCACACCACTGCACTCCAGCCTGGGCTACAAGAGCAAAACTCCGTTTAAAAAAAAAAAAATTAGTTGACCTTGGGCAAGGTATTTAACTTCTGTGTGCCTCAGATTCTAAGATCTGTGGAATGGCGATAACATTAATACCAAGCTTATCGGGTAGGCATGATCGTTAGGTGGAATCAATCATGTGAAGTGCTTAGAAAAGTGCCTGTTAACCATTGTTATTTTTCTGGGTTTTTTTTGTTTGTTTGTTTTTGTTTTGAGACAGAGTCTGGTTCTGTTGCCCAGGCTGAAGTGCAGTGGCATGATCACAGCTCACTGCAACCTCTGCCTCCCGGGTTCACACCATTCTCCTGCCTCAGCCTCCCCAGTAGCTGGAATTATAGGCACGTGCCACTGTGCTCGACTAATGTTTGTATTTTTAGTAGAGATGGGGTTTCAGCATGTTGCCCAGGCTGGTCTTGAACTCCTGACCTCAAGTGATCTGCCCACCTCGGCCTCCCAAAGCGCTGGGGTACAGGCATGACCCACCACACTGGGCCCATTGTTATTCTGAATGTGCTAGGGAAACATCACATTATTTTGGAGGGATCTGAGCAGGCACATGATCTTCCTCCGGTTTTAACAGGATCATTGACTCCTGGGTGTAGAACAGTCTCATGGGGCAAGAGCAGTGGAGAGGCTAATGTGATATTCCGGCTGGGAGGTGACAGTGGCCTAATCTGGATACGGCTCCCGGGATCTAGGCTTTGTGATTCCTCTGACTGGCCTTGCTGGCAGTGAGAGGAGATGGGGCACAGACATCTGTTTTCCCAGGGACCCCAGCCCCAACTGCACTTCTCCCTCCAGGAAAGCCAAAGTAGATGTGACCTTTGGATCCCTCACATCGGCAGCTCTGGGCCTGGAGCCTGTGGTCCTGGTAAGAGTCCCCGATCATGGGAGAAGGGGCAGGGAGCCTGGAGTCAGGCAGATGCCAGGGTCCCCCTCAGGTCCCTTCCTCTTCTCCCTAGCGTGATGTTCGAACAGCCTGCACTCTCCGGGCCCAGTTCCTGCAGAACCTCCTGCTTCCCCAGGCCAAGAGAGGCAGCCTCTTGTGAGTGTCCCTAGCCCCCAGAGACTCTGCAAAGAACCTGGGTTTTAAGAGGGGGGTGTCTCTTATTTATTAATTCCTCAGACACTGAGCTTCTGGGCTACGTTCTATAGAAGGGGACAGACTCATCACAGTGACAGCCAGGTGGTCAGGGCTGTTGGGGGAGTGAGGAGGCCTGAGAGGCTCTGGGCACCCAGAGGCAGTGCCTTTCCCAGCTAAGAAGAAAGGGAGGGGAGAGGTTCTCTGGTGAGGAGGCTCAGCTGGGGTGAAGGGTCCAGAGAGTGTCCCAGATGAACAACCCATGTAAAGGCCCCAAGGCTAGCAGGTTGGTATAATTGGGGAACTCAAGTCTAACAGGCATAGGGACGATGACAGGCCCTACCTTATAGGGCGGTGGTGATAACTAGAGGATAATTGACGTGTCTTGTAACATTTTCTGTCCCCTTACCCAACCCCACAGAACCCCTCATGAAGACCACTTTGGCGCTTCCTACCAGCAGTGGCTGAGCTCTGCGGAGGTGAGAGGGCAGGGCTCTCAGGAAAGGCACACCCTCCCACCCCATGATCAAAACTTAGGGTGCCAGGACCTAACTCTTGATGACAGCCCCATTCCCATGGGGTCTCAGCTCACAGCCCTGCCCCGATCCTGCCCTGACTTCACCCTCCCTCCCCCTAGATGCTGCTGACAAACCACCCCCCGGGCCACATCCTGGCTGCCTTGGAGCACCTGGCTGCAGAGCGGGAGGCAGAGATTCGGTCCCTGTGCAGTGGGGATGGGCTTGGTGATACAGAGATATCCAGGTGTGGGGCAGGGTATCCCTACAGTTGGGGAAGGCCGCATGAGTGCGTGAGCTGGGTAGCCTCAGGACCTGGCCCAGCCACCTGCTGACGGGGTGGAACTGAAACCCACTGCCTGGTGGGGTGGCAGGACTGATACTGGCCACCCTCGAGTACCAAGGCAAGGCCACCGCACAGCTCCCTCAGCAGCTCTTTCCCCACCCCAGACCCCAGGCCCCGGACCAGTCAGACTCCAGCCAGACCCTGCCGTCCATGGTTCATCTCATCCAGGTGACCCCAGGGCTCACCTCCCCACCGCATTCCAAGACTTCCTCAATCCCCTCACCCATGGATCATACCCTGGGTGTACCCTGACTCTGTACCCCCCTTGCAGGAGGGCTGGCGGACTGTGGGTGTGCTGGTCTCCCAGCGGAGTGCCCTCCTGAAGGAGCGGCAAGTCCTGACCCAGCGCCTCCAGGACCTGATGGAAGAGGTGGAGAGACGCGTCCTGGGATCCAGTGAGAGGTGAGGGGCTCCCCGAGCAGGGGCCTCTAGGCCATCTCGCTTCTGAGTATCTCAGCCCAATGGACTTTTTCAGCCCCTGTGGCTCCCATCCCTGCCTCTCCCTGCGGTTTTTCTCCCTGGTTTATTGTCCCTTGTGTGGCTCAGTCACCCTCCTCCCCTTTGCTCTCCTCCGCTTGCCCTGCAGGCAGGTGCTGATACTGGGGCTTCGGGGCTGTGGCCTGTGGGCGGAGCTCAAGGCCCTGCGTGCTCAGAGCCAGGAGCTGGAGGATGCAGCCGGGCATCGGCAGCTCCTGCTGAGGGAGCTACAGGCCAAACAGCAGCGGATCCTGCACTGGCGCCAGCTGGTGGTGAGAGGCTGGGCCCGGGAAGAGGTGGCAGGGCCTTGTGGAGGGCCAGAGGGGAGGCTTGAAAACTGGCTAAGAACTGGACCTGATCCCAGTACGGTAGCACATGCCTGTGGTTCCAGCACTTTGGGAGGCAGACGTGGGAGGATCACCTGAGCCCAGGAGTTCAAGGCTGAAGTGAAGTGTGATCACACCACTGTACTCCAGCCTGGGTGACAGAGCAAGATGCTGTCACTTAAAAAAAAAAAAAGAATGCTGTCAGTTAAAAAGTAAGAACTGGGCCTCCTAGGCAAGAGCCCAGGTGAGACTCCCAGGCAGAAGCAGGACCTAAGTAGAGAGGTGCACTAAGGCTGGGAGCTGGGAGGAGTGAATCTCAGGGTATCCTGGTTCCTCAGGAGGAGACCCAGGAACAGATCCGCCTGCTCATCAAGGGAAACTCAGCCAGCAAGACCCGCCTGTGCCGGAGCCCGGGGGAGGTGAGATGGGCATTGGGCTGAGGTCTGGGTAGGGCTGGATCTGCCAAGATGGGGCTGAGTGGACGTGGGCTGCCCCACCCATCCCTCGCCTTCCCCGCAGGTGGTAGCTCTGGTCCAGCGAAAGGTGGTCCCTACATCTGAGGCAGTGGCACCACAGAGCCAGGAGCTGCTGCGCTGTTTGGAAGAGAAAGTCCGGCATTTGCCTCACATTCTGTTGGGCACGCTGCTGCGGCACAGCCCTGGAGAGTGAGACTGGGGCCACCCCACCCCTGCCCTGCTTCCTGCCATGGGTGACTGTCGCTCCCTGAACCTCCTCAAAAAAGATAACCCCAGACCCCCAGTGTTCCCAGGCTGCCAGACCTCACCCTTGGGTCGGCAGCCCTGGTCTTGGCATCCTAGGCCCCAGACCCACCTTGAAGTTCCTGGGCCCCTAGAGCCTCCAGAACTCAAGGCCTCCTCTCAGTCCCCACCCAACCCAGACTTCTCCCCACCCCTAGGTTGAAGCCTCTGCCCACAGTCCTCCCGTCCATCCACCACCTGCACCCCGCATCCCCAAGGGGCTCCAGCTTCATAGCACTGAGCCACAAGCTGGGGCTGCCCCCAGGGAAGGTGAGTGCCTGTCTCCTGTGACTTGTCTCCCCAGCCCCGCCCCAGATGACCATCCTTCCCTCCCCTTCTAGGCCTCAGAGCTGCTCCTGCCGGCAGCTGCCTCTCTTCGCCAGGACCTTCTGTTCCTGCAGGACCAGCAGAGCCTCTGGTGCTGGGATCTACTCCACATGAAGAGCAGCCTGCCGCCAGGCCCTCCCACCCAGGGTAGGCCTGCCCTGCCGCCCCATCCAGCCTCCCCGCCCATTCCCACTACCAACAGCCTCCACAAGTCCTTACCAGCAACCCCGTTGCTTACACAGTGTCCACTGTGTGCTAAGGGCTTTAAACATTCTCCCTTCTTTCATCTGCACAGCAGTCCCATGAGGTAAGTGCTGCTGTTCTCTCCATTCTACAGAGAAGGGAACTGAGACGCAGAGGTTAGTAGGTTGCCCAAATGGCAAAGCTGGAATTTGAATCCAGGTGGTCTGAAATGGGTCCGTGCTCCCCACCACTAAGCCACACTGCCCGTCGACTTTCCACGTGTTCATTCATCACCGTCACGTAGTATACCTCAGCAGTTCAAAGCCTGGGAATCCTCTCTGCCCTGTCTCTTCCTAACTGTGCGGCCTGCCTGTGCCTTAGCTTCCTCTTCAGTGGAGTAAGCATAAAGCAATGTCTTACCCAGGTGCTGGGCAGATTCAGGCAGGGGACCCGCACAGGGCACTGAACATTGTCTGCTATGCAGGAAGCACCCTGCGTCTCCAGTGTGATTAGCATCATTGTCTGTGTACACACGTAGTCTCTTGGAGTCATGACCATGAGGAAAGGGACTTTAAGACCCCCAGTTTACAGATGAGGATACTGAAGGTCAGAGAAGTTCGTTAATTCCTGGATTCACTCACCAAATACTCACTGGGTGTCTGCCAGGTGCCGGCCCAGATGGCTTGATGGGGAGTGAGGAGAAAGGTCCCCACACCAGGGGTTTCCCCAGGGGTTTCCCCAGGATGGAAGTAAAGAGTAAAGAATGAAAGGATAAATACATGGAAGAGGAGAATTGATGAGAAATGAACTGGCAGTGCCAGCAGCACTGGAGGAAGAGACTGTGTTCAAGCCTCTGAGTTTGGGGCTCCCTGCCCTCCACTTCTCCACGGGAGCAGTGTGCAGGAGCAATGAGAGCAGCCCCAGACCCTGCATGGCCTCTGCCCACCACGGCCTCTGCCCACCTCAGCCTCTGCCTACCATGCCTTCGACCCACCGTGCCCTCTGCCCACCTCATGTGTTTTTTGGTTTTGTTTTTGTTTTTTTGAGACAAGGTGTCATTCTGTCACCCAGGCTGGAGTGCAGTGGTGCCATCCCGGCTTACTGCAGCCTCAACCTCGGGCTGAAGCCATCCTCCTGCCTCAGCCTCCCGAGTAGCTGGGACCACAGGCATGCACCACCACGCCTGGCTAATTATATATTTCTTGTAATCATGGGCATCTTGAACTCTGCACATCTATCATGGAACTCCTGGTTCTCTCTACTCCAAAGAACAATATTGTTCCTCCTCTTCTTGTTTCCTCCCTTGTTAAATTATCTCACCCTCCTTATCCAAGTGCTGCACCCAGAAACCCAGGAGTCATCCTGAATTTCCCCATCTCCCTAATCCCCCCACCCCCACCAGCTTCAACCTCTTAGCAAGCCCTAAGGGTCCCATCCCCAGAGTTCTCCCGGCCCTCTGCCCCACTAGCCTACAGCTCCAGTAATTCCACCTGACAGCAGACGGAGCTGAAGAAAGAGCCAGTGTCATGATTAAGGTCACAGAGCAGGGATGGGATGGGGTCAGGATTCAGACCCAGCTTGTCTGATCACGCTGCTCGTCCACACTTGCTGAGCTGGGCCTGTTCTGCGCACATGGAGAGGGAGTAGGCCCAGTCCCAGTCTCAGAGGAAAGCACCACTAGGGTGAAGCTAGAGCAGGTGGAGGAGGAAGCCTTGGGGCGAGGAGTGTTGGAAGGGCCTCCAGGAGGAAAGATGCTCTCTACTGTGGGCCCTGGGAATCGGCCAGGTTTTGCCACATCATGAAACTCAAATACCTACTGAAGAGCTTGGACTCTGCCTTGGGGGTACTGGAGAACCTTGGAGGGTTCCAGACAGGAGGGAGAGCGTCAGATTTAGGCTTCAGGAAGATCACTGTGCATAGTGCAGAGGGTGAGCCAGAGCAGGAGACCGAGGCCTAGAGCAGAGGAGAGGAAGAAACGCTCAGAAGACTGAGCGGACAGGCCATGGAGATTGATGGGCTCTCAGGGGTAGGGAGGAAAGCATCCAGAAAGAGGCCTGGGTGGGGCCGGGGGGGGTGGTGTGGACTGCCTTTGAGATGAGAACCTGGGAGGAGGGGACAGGTCCTCATCTCAAGGGCAGTCCCTCAGAAGGGGACTTCCAGGCTAGGAAGAGGAGACAGACTCATCATTAGTTTGTGGGAAATGCTGAGGTCAAGACTAGGGGACTGGAGACTTGGGGACATTGCTGTAAGGTACCAGCGAGCCAGAGGACTCAAAGCTGCCTCCCGGCTTTCTCACCCTCAGAGCTGCTGCAGATCCAGGCATCCCAGGAAAAACAGCAGAAAGAGAACCTGGGGCAGGCTCTGAAGAGGCTGGAGAAGCTGCTGAAACAGGCGCTGGAGAGAATCCCTGAGCTGCAGGGGATCGTGGGGGACTGGTGAGAGGGGAACGTGCTGTGGGTGGGAAACAGAAAAGTTAGGACTCAAGCCGGGGGGCTGGTGAAAAGGAGCAGGCCATGGTTTAAGGGGAGGCCAGCGAGGGTCTGGAGTGCCAGGCCTTCCCTTTGATGCCATGCCCTTCCCCAGGTGGGAGCAGCCAGGCCAGGCTGCCCTCTCTGAGGAGCTCTGCCAGGGCCTGTCCCTGCCCCAGTGGCGGCTGCGCTGGGTTCAGGCCCAGGGGGCCCTGCAGAAGCTGTGCAGCTGAAGAGTGTTCAAACAGAAGCTGAGAACTTGACACTGTTCACCCCAACACCTCACCTCCCCCAGGACATTTGGAAGAAAGTGGCGCCAGGATTCCTCGGCCATCGTCCCCACCCGCACCTGCAATCCCCTCACGTGCTGTTCTGCTGCCCCGCTCAGCTCCCTGGCCCCTGTCCTTTCATCACTTTCATTCTTAGCAAAAAGTAATTGAGCACCTCCTCTAGGCGCTGGGGAGTCCACACTGAACAAAAGAGCCAGAAGGCCCTGTCTTCCAGCAGTGGAGTTCTAGGGCAGGGAGACAGAGTTTACAAGATAAGGAAAATATATATGTAGTATGCTGCAGGTTAACTGCTGTATGGAAAATCCAGCAGGGGGTGGGAGGTGTGATTTGAATTGAGGGCCACACTGCCCAGGCCGCACTCCATCAAGGGGTGAGCAGGAGCGACAGGATGGCTGAGGAGGAGCTTGCAGCTCAAGGCAACAGCACATGCAAAGGCCCTGAGCCAGGATGTGCTGGAATAAGGGCCGTTGAGGGAGACAGTATAGGTTGGGGATAAGGAATGTATTAAAAGATGAGAATGACTTCTAGTTTGTATAGTTTCTTTTTTTACATGTAAATCAGCCATTTGGAATTTATCCTACCACATGGATCCAATTTTGTCTTATTTTACATATATCCTAGTAGCACTTACTGAAATTCCTAGTCAGAGTGGCAGTTGCCTCTGAGGGAAGGTGGGCGGCTGGGATCAACTGAGGAGGAGACACAGAAATGTCCTAGCTGATGGGAATGTGCTGTGTTGAGAGCAGTGGAGGTGATGCAGGTATAGAGATTTGTCAGAGCTCATTTAGCTGTAGTCTTAAGGCCTGTGCATTTTACTGCATGGGTTACTCAATTTATGAAGCAAAGCCTTATGCTTTTGAGATGCCACCTTTTTATGTGCTAAATTTCCATGTTTAATTGGGTTATATCTGGCTTCTCTCCAGAACTGCTTTGTATCTAACCCTCCATGTGCCATTCCCACAGTAGCTTAATAGAAAGGTTTGTGACACATTGTCATATCTGTTTTTGTTTTCTTTTGGTTTTGTTTTTGAGATGGAGTCTCACTCTCTTGCCCAAGTTGGAGTGCAGTGGCGTGATCTCAGCTCACTGCAACCTCCACCTTCCAGGTTCAAGCCATTTTCATGCCTCGGCCTCCCCAGTAGCTAGAATTACAGGCACGCACCACCATGCCCAGCTCACTTTTGTACTTTTAGTAGGGACGGAGTTTCATCATGTTGGCCAGACTGGCCTTGAACTCCTGATCTCAAGTGATCCGCCAGCCTCAGCCTCCCAAAGTGGTAGGATTACAGGCGTGAGTCACCGCACCCAACCACATTGTCATATCTGAAATGGCTAGATGCTCTTAGGTGCTCTTCTTTTTCTTTTTCTTTCTTTCTTTTTTTTTTTTTTGAGACAGAATCTGGCTCTGTTGCCCAGGCTGAAGTGCAGTGGCACGAACTCAGCTCACTGCAACCTCTGCCTCCTGGATTCAAGCAATTCTCATGTCTCAGCCTCCTGAATAGCTGGGATTACAGGCACCTGCCACCATGTCTGGCTAATATTTGTATTTTTTGTAGAGTCGGAGCTTTACCGTGTTGGCCAGGCTGCTCTCCAACTCCTGGCCTCAAGTGATTCTGCCGCCTCTGCCTCCCAAATCTTCGCCTACTGGGATTATGGTTTCCCCTGTCTCGGTAATTTTTTTTTCCCAAATTAAGTGAACATTAGATTTAATTTGCCTGACCCCAGAAGAAAAACATGCACAGATGGTAGTTTTACTGGTGTTGCAGTAAGTTTTCAAATTTGGAAGTTTGGCAGCTTTATGATCTTAAACCTTGCTGTCCATCTCTCACACAACTCCTCTCTTGGCCTCCAGAGCCCCTTCATTCTCCCAGCTTTCCTCCTGCTGCTGGTTGCTATTTCCCAGCCTTTCCACGTTGGCTTTCCCATGCACAGTCCTTAGTGTACCTGCTCCTCCTCTCTCTCCTCATCACAGTTCCCAGCCCCCACCTTCAACTGAACTCAACAAAATCTTCAACTTCATACAGTAGTCACATTGTTAGTAATAACACTGGCATTTTTATTTTGATAAAATAGACCGTTTAAATTTTGAGATTCTACCTTATATTTTTTGAAATTATATACTAAAGCAAATAGTGATGTAATGTCATTGGGGACCGAGATTTTTAGTGTAAATGAAAAAAGATAACAAACATAAACTCGAAGTAAACACCTGTAGTCTTTCATATGAACTGGAAATATCAGAATAAAGTCATGATTTTTCTGTTTCTAAAAAATATATATTTCCCTGGTTAAGTCCCCTGAAAAGCTCTAAATATAATGACACCCCAGTAACTGAGCAGCACTAGTGTACAGACTGTGGTCTCGTAAGTGCCATTTCTGATTAAGAACTAGGGACTGTTGTGAAAACAGCTGATTCCAGGTCTGGGGCAAGAAATGTGCAAAATGTGTACAGGATATTTTGTGCCAGGAAGCAAAGAAGTCCTCCAAGACTACTGTGGCCAAGTCAAAGGAACTCAGGAGCCAGTCTGAAGGGCTCTCACTGGTCAAAGGTGGGACATGTTGAGCAGTAAAAAGAACCACAGTGGTTTGAAGCACATCAAATATGCCTGAATGGGTAAGTTCATGTTGACACTCATATACCTCATTGAAATCACCTTTGAAGAATACTAGGCACCCATTCATTATTTTGAAAAATTTTATATATAAAAGAAGCATGTTCTCTATTTTTCTTATACATACAAGTAACCAAATTTTTTGTTTGTTTTTATTTTTGAGACAGGGTCTCATGCTGTCGCCCAGGCTGGAGGGCAGTGGTGAGGTTTTGGCTCACTGCAATCACTGCCTCCTGGGTTCAAGTGATTCCCCTGCTTTCAGCCTCCCGAGTAGCTGGGATTACAGGAGCGCGCCACCATGCCCAGCTAATTTTTGTATTTTTACTAGAGACGGGGTTGCAACATGTTGGCCAATCTGGTCTCGAACTCCTGACCTCAGATAATCTGCCCGCCTCAGCCTCCCCAGAGTGCTGGGATCATAGGTGTGAGCCACTGTGCCCGGCCTAAGTAACCAGATTTCTGATGAAGAGGTTATTTATGGAAGAATCACAACTAATAACTTCAGAGAAAATACTAGAATTCAAAAACCACTATTTGCCATTAATTAAGTGATGGATACAAGTAATGATGATGAAGGGCTACTAAAACTATTAGGGAAAGGTTGATTGGGCTTCTTAAAATGGGTAGACCAGGATGACACCACTGATCAATCCTCACACCAAAGGAAGGCAACTAGACATCTTGTGCTTCTGATGGGGTCCAATAGGATACAATCAATATTACCTATGAAGTGTGCTTTTACCAAATTAAACCTAAATCTCATCTAGCCTTAGCTCTCATTACAAGCATATGGGAAAGGGGCGGGAGGCAGTCAGAAACAAGTGAAACAAAAAGGATGTAATTAGTTAAATTCAAAATGTGTGACACCCTATAGCATAAATGACCCAGTTTCTTCAATGAAGAGAAGGCAAAAGGGGGAATGGAGAAAGAAAGAAAGGAGGGAGGAAGGAAGGAAAGAAAGATGGCAGGCGGGCAGGTATTCATTTGTACTGATTCATACTGCAGCTTCAAGAAACCAAAGCAGCCAATAAAATTAAATATTTTCTTTTCTTTTCTTTTCTTTTCTGACACAGTCTCGCACTGTCACCAGGGCTGCAGTGCAGTGGCGCACTCTTAGCTCACTGCAACCTCCGCCTCCCGGGGTCAAGCGATTCTCCTGCCTCAGCCTCCCGAGTAGCTCAGATTACAGGCACCTGCCACCACGCCCAGCTAATGTTTGTATTTTTAGTAGAGATGGGGTTTCACCATGTTGGCCAGGCTGGTCTTAAACTCCTGACCTCGTGATTCACCCGCCTTAGTCTCCCAAAGTGCTGGGATTACAGATGTGAGCCACCTCGCCTGGCCTCTTAAGTTTTTCTTGTTGGTAAACAACTGAGCAAGCAAAAATTAAGTTTTGACAGAAAGAAAACAAAAAAGACAATCAAATGCAATGTTTGGACCTTGTTTTGATCCTGATTCTACTATTGTATAAAGACATTTTTGAGACAAGGAAAACTGAACACAGTCTGGGTGTTAAATGATACTAAAATTAATGTGATGGTATTCATAATGGCATAATGGTATTTTTATTTTTCTTCCTTGAGACTTAGTTTCACTCTATCGCCCAGGCTGGAGTGCAGTGACGCGATCTCAGCTCACTGCAACCTCTGTCTCCCGGGTTCAAGCAATTCTCCTGCCTCAGCCTCCTGAGTGGCTGGAACCCCAGGCACACGCCACCACTCCCAGATAATTTTTGTATTTTTAGTAGAGACAGGCTTTCACCATGTTAGCCAGGATGGTCTCGAACTCCTGACCTTAGGTGATCCGCCCACCTTGACCTCCCAGAGTGCTGGGATTACAGGTGTGAGCCACTGAGCCCAGCGTTAATGGTATTTTTTAAAAATAGTTCTTATCGGCCAGGCGCGGTGGCTCACACCTATAATTCCAGCACTTTGGGAGGCCGAGGCAGGTGGATCACAAGGACAGGAGATGGAGACCATCCTGGCTAACACGGTGAAACCCCGTCTCTACTAAAAACACAAAAAATTAGCCGGGCGTGGTAGCGGGTCCCTGTAGTCCCAGCTACTCGGGAGGCTGAGGCAGGAGAATGGCGTGAACCTGGGAGGCGGAGCTTGCAGTGAGCCAAGATCACACCACTGCACTCCAGCCTGGACGACAGAGAGAGACTCCATCTCAAAAAAAAAAAAAAAAAGTTCTTATCTGTTAAGGAGACATAATGGCGCATTTATGACTGAGTTGATGTCTGCAATTTGCTTTTACTCCAGCAAAAATATATAAAAATAAGGAAAGTATAAGGCCATGTGCAGTGGCTCGTGCCTGTAATCCCAGCACTCTGGGAGGCCGAGGTGAGTGGATCACTTGAGATCAGAAGTTTGTGACCAGCCTGGCCAACATGGTGAAACCCCGCCTCTACTAAAAATACAAAAATTAGCTGGTGTGGTAGCACACACCTGTAATCCCTGCTACTAGGGAAGCTGAGGCAGGAGAATTCCTTGAGCCCAGGAGGTGGAGGTTGCAGTGAGCTGTCTCAAAAAATAATAAAAATAAAAGGCCAGGCATGGTGGCTCACGCCTGTAATCCCAGCACTTTGGGAAGCTGAGGCGGACAGATCACTTGAGGTCAGGAATTTGATACCACCCTGGTCAACATGGTGAAACCCCGTCTCCTCTAAAAATACAAAAATGAGCCAGGCATGGAGGTACACGCCTGTAATCCCAGCTACTCCTGGAGCTGGGGCAGAATAGATTGAACCCGGGAGGTGGAGGTTGCAGTGAGCTAAGATGGCACCTGCACTGCAGCCTGGGTGACAGAGCGAGACTAAGTCTCAAAACAAATACATAAATTAAAATTAAAATACAAAATAAGAGTGTCAGACCTCTGAGCCCAAGCTAAGCCATCATATCCCCTGTGACCTGCAGGTATACATCCAGATGGCTTAAAGCAACTGAAGAGCCACAAAAGAAGTGAAAATAGCCTTAACTGATGACATTCCACCATTGTGATTTGTTCCTGCCCCACCCTAACTGAAGCGATATATTCTCCGCCCACCTTTAAGAAGGTACTTTGTAATATTCTCCCCTGCCCTTAAGAAGGTACTTTGTAACATTCCCCCCTGCCCTTAAGGTACTTTGTAACATTCTCCCCGCCCTTGAGAATGTACTTTGTAGCCTATCCCAAATCTGTAAGAACTAATGATAATCCCACCACTCTTTGCTGACTCCTTTTTCGGACTCAGTACGCCTGCACCCAGGTGAAATAAACAGCCTTGTTGCCCACACAAAGCCTGCTTGGTGCTCTCTTCACACGGACGCGCGTGACAAAGAGAAGTATAGATCAAGTGAAATCCAGACGTGTTGAATATTGGTAGCGTTTGAGAGGTACTTAAGAGTTCGTTATACTATTCCCCCTAATGTGCATGTTTGAAAATACTCAGAATAAAACACTTGTGAGGGCTACGGGGATAAAAAGAAAAAAAAAAAAAAGGGTCAGCTGTGGCCCAAGAAAGGACAGGGACCAAGCCCACGGACGTGCTCCTCTGAGTTGCACTAGTCTCTGGGCCTTGACTCCCACGCAGAACAGCCTCCTCAAATGTCTTCACCACCTGTCGTCCAGGAAGCTCGGGTCAGGCGCTTCCTCCTCGGCATCGCTGGTCTTCGTGGGAATCACAGGTCGGGTGTCAACCTACCCCAGGATAGGGAACTCCAGGCCTCCCAGGCTTGCCCAATCCTGGGGTTGACGCGGACTTTAGCGTCTTTTTAAACTTCCGGCGCGGGCTCCGCAGTGGCACAGGAGGGTCCTCCGAAGTTTCCTGCATTCTCAAAGGTCCACATTCCACATTGGGGATGGGCCCAACTGACTTTGCTTCGCTCTCATTAGCCCGTGGTACCCCAGGAAGGCGGGGCCGCCTCTCTTCGCTGTGCTCTCATAGGCCCAGGTTCTTGCGTTCCTGTGTCCTTCTCTCACTCTGATTGGCCTATATTCCCCTGAGGGTGTGGCAAAATTTCATTGGCTCTCGCGCCCGAACGTATGACGTCATGCGCCACCGCCCGTCGCTTTCGCTGGACGTCATCCTCGGGAGCCCACCCAGACGAAGGCGGAGAGTAGACAGCAGAACCAGCGGCGGCAGCTAAGCTGAGACAGTAGTAGCGGCGACAACGACGGCGGCAGCGATGGCTGGGGCGGGGCCAGCCCCGGGACTCCCGGGTGCAGGAGGACCCGTGGTCCCGGGTCCTGGCGCTGGCATCCCGGGCAAGAGCGGCGAGGAACGCTTGAAGGAAATGGAGGCGGAGATGGCCCTGTAAGGCCCGCGACAGGGAGTGATAAAAGTCGTCCCAGAGCCAGAGCCACCGAATTCCGGAGCCTCCAGGCCTCGATAGGCCAGAGATACGGCTCTAACATGGGGAAGTGGGACCTTCGGGATTGTGGGGGCGGGGACAGGGGAGAGGTTGGCAGGGGTGAGGGTCCCCTTCCGATATACCGAGTTCCAAAATTGGGACGAGGTCCTGAGCACTGGTGTCTGTTCTTCTCCTCCAGGTTTGAGCAGGAAGTTCTGGGGGCTCCAGTACCCGGAATCCCAACTGCTGTGCCTGCGGTGCCCACGGTCCCCACGGTAGAAGCGATGCAGGTCCCAGCGGCTCCTGTGATCCGCCCAATTATCGCGACCAACACATACCAGCAGGTACGGCTGAGCTAAGGCATATAAGTCAGGGAACACAATGCCTCGAACACAGTAGGTGTTTGTGTACAGAAAGCTGTTGACGTTTTATCTTGTTGACTAATTAGCATGACAAATATTTTATGTGCCAGGCACTGAGAACACAGTAATGACTGAGGGAGACATTTCTGCCCTTTGGGAGCTTATATTCTAGAGCATGTTGTCCAGTAGAGCTTTCTGCAATGATGAGAATGTTCTGATATATTTAAAATTCATATTTAATAGTTCGTTATTCCCAGTCACATTTCAAGTGCTCAGTAGCCAGCTATATATGACTAGTAGAGAAAGAGAGAAATTATTGAGAATAGGCTGAGCGCCGGGCGCGGTGGCTCACACCTGTAATCCCAGCACTTTGGGAGGCCGAGAAGGGCAGATCACAAGGTCAGGAGATCGAGTCCATCCTGGCCAACATGGTGAAACCCCATCTCTACTAAAAATAGAAAAATTAGCTGGGTGTGGTGGCACGTGCCTGTAGTCCCAGCTACTTGGGAGGCTGAGGCAGGAGAATCGCTTGAACTCGGGAAGCGGAGGTTGCAGTGAGCCAAGATTGCACCACTGCACTTGAGACTGGTGACAGAGCGAGACTCTGTCTCAAAAAAAAAAAAAAGCCCTGAACCTGTTGTGTTCAAGGAACAGCAAGGAGACCAGTGACAGTGGAGTGAGCAAAGAGGAAAGTGGGAGGAAATAAGGACAGAGAGGTGAGGCCAAATCTTGGAGACCCTTACAGCCATTTTAAGAACCCTGGCAGCCAGACACGGTTGCTCCCGCCTGTAATCCCAGCAATGTGGGAGGCCAAGGCGGGTGGATCACGAGGTCAGGAGTTCAAGACCAGCCTAGCCAACATGGTGAAACCCCATCTCTACTAAAAATACAAAAATTAGCCGGGCGTGTTGATGGACTCCTGTAATCCCAGCTACTTAGGAGGCTGAGGCAGGAAAATCGAACCTGGGAGGCAGAGGTTGCAGTGAGCCAAGCTTGTACCACCTCACTCCAGCCTGGGCAACAGAGCGAGACTCCGTCTCAAAAAAAAAAAAAAAGAATAGACTGTAAAGGACAAGGGCAGAAGCCAGGAGATGAAGGAAGGGGCTAGTACAGTAATCTAGACAGGAGCTAATGGTGGCTTGGATGGAGGTTGTGCATGTTAGATGGGGAGGACAGGTTGGACACAGTTGCAGTCGGTGCTAAGTGCTGTGGGGAAGATGAAATAAGGTGGTGAAAGAAGCTGCTGCTCAGAGAGCCCTAGTGTGATCCCGAAAGCCTCCCCGAGAAGTGGCATTGTAGCTGAGACCTGAGATAGCCAGTCACATACAGAGCATAAAGCATGAAGCTCTTGGTCTCTTGGGGTGAGCTGGCCTCAGCAGATGGGGAATGCCAAGTCAGGCCCCTCACCCTGACCTCTTCCCCGACAGGTCCAGCAGACTCTGGAGGCCCGGGCAGCTGCTGCAGCCACAGTAGTTCCTCCCATGGTGGGTGGCCCTCCTTTTGTAGGCCCCGGTAAGTAAAGAGTGGCAAGGTGAGGGGGTTGGGCAGTCAGGCAGGGTGGTAAAAAGGTGTGCCCAGGACTCTCCTCCCACCATCCTTGCCTCTTCCCTCCCAACAGTTGGCTTTGGCCCTGGTGATCGGAGTCACCTGGACAGTCCAGAGGCTCGAGAAGCCATGTTCCTGCGGCGGGCAGGTGAGTCTGGGGCCAGGGACCCCCACATTTAATCAGGCACTCTTGTTTACATGACTTCAGCCTCTTGCCTGAATCCTTGCTCTAAATCACCCTTTGCATTTCATCCCAACTTGATGTTGTCATCCTAAAGCACAAACCTGATCATGTCCTTCCTGGTGATGTCAAGTCAATTTTGTTTTAACCTGATCATTGCAAACCAACCCTCCTGCTGTCAGTCCTAATTCCAAATTGCCACAGCACTTAACACCTTATAATAAGCTGTGTCATTTCTTATTGACTATGGCTATCATCTTTTGCATCCTCTGAAATACAAGCTCCATGAGGGGCAGAAGTCTCAGTACCTGCCACATAGGAAGCATTATGTACTGTCTGTTGATGGGATGAACAGACTGTTGAGACAAGCACCAGGCTCTTCCCCTGGCAGTCACAACCCTACATGACCTTGCTTCTTGCAGGGAGAGATCCCCAGCAGCCCGAACATTTCTGGGATGTGCCAGCAGTGCTTTTGTTAAGGTCCCTTCTCTCCCTGCTCACTGTCACCCAGCTGTAATCTTCCAGCCATCCTCCCCCGCAGGCCATTTTCCACATTCCACCTTTTGTTCTTCAAATAACCTTTACTCACGCTATCAATTTGTAGGACATTACTTCCTTATATGTATGAAAAGGATGCGTGTTCTTATTTGGATGTAAAATTCTGGTATAATCTCTGTTAAACCAAACATGCTACTTACGTTACCTAAATCCTGTTAAACTTTTTAATCTGGTGATCTCTGAGAAGTTGTAATGTCTCTTAGTTTTTAGTATGGTTTTGATCAAAATGCAAATCTGACCTACTCCCCCTGCCCAGCTTCCAACCCTGCCGTGGCTCCCCAGTGCCCTCAGGAGGACACCCGTGGTTCAGCCAAGAATGTTGTGCTTTCAAAATAAAACAGCTCTACTTGGGTGTCTGCTGGCCGCTCAGCCCTTCTCATGACACTCTCTAAGCCCCGCTTCTTCTATTACAGTTACACTAAACTGAAAAGGGAAAGGTTTTGCTTATAAATGTCCTCCCTGCCAATAATATTCCCAGTCACCCTTTGCCTAACACTTCATTGTCCCTCGGGTCTCAGCTCACAGGTCCCTTTCTCCAGGAAGCCTTCCCTAGGCCTGGCTGGGTCAGAGGGCTCCCCTCTCTTAGCACTGATCCCGCTGCCTGGGCTTCCCCACTTCCAGTCCTGGTCCCCATAGGCTCTCCTTCTCTAGTGATGTCTCCATTCCCTCCTCTGGACCAGGAGCTCCCTGAGAACCCTGGGTCTGTAGGTGTGTCCCCAGCATTGCCTGCCACAGGGCTGAGCCAGAGGAGCTCCTCAGTGGTAAATTTTCATGGAATGAACCAGGTGAGAGGCCCCCACATCTCCAGGAGGGCTCCCCAGACTCTTCTCCAGGATTTCTTGTATGCTGAGAGTGCGCACACACACACGCACACACGCACACACACCTTGCTCCAAGTGCCCCTGTCCCCCATGACACACACCCCCATCTCTCTCTCCCACAGCTGTGGCCCCCCAGAGGGCCCCTATCCTGCGTCCAGCCTTCGTCCCCCACGTGCTACAGAGAGCAGGTGAGGGGCCAGGGTCATCATCCCTGCCACATAACTCCCCCCAGGCCCTGGAACTCCCCACTAACACCCTGACAGATTCCGCTCTCTCCTCTGCAGCAGCCGGCCCCCGCCCTATGGCCCTACGGCCCCCTCACCAGGCCCTCGTGGGCCCCCCTCTGCCTGGGCCCCCTGGACCACCCATGATGCTCCCACCAATGGCTCGGGCTCCAGGGCCTCCGCTGGGCTCCATGGCTGCACTGAGGCCCCCTCTGGTGAGTGTGGACAGGGGACTAATGGTCAGACGTGCGGTGGACGGGGAGACCATCTATCCTGGCCCAATGGGCTATGTCTGAGTTGGCCTCTCCCCTGACTTTCTGTTTCTCTACCTTCTCGCTCTGCCTTTATCTCTTGTCTCTTTCTGCATCTGTCTTTCTGTGACAAAATCTGTTCTCTCCTTTTGTGAAGCAAGTACAGAGAGAAACACATGGTATTGGAATATTTCTCTTTTGATTGTTCCTGATGTTCTTGTCTGTGGCTGTCTCTCTCTGCCTATGTTTCTCCTTCTCTGTGTTTATCTGGCTGGAGACTGCCTGGGTGTCTCTTGGCTGCTCTCTGGCCCCCAGGCCCTTGCTTTGTTGGATGGAATGGGGATGAGAGTAAGGTCTGAGCCTGTGAGCCAGCCCCCCTCATGCTCTCCTCTTACCCACAGGAAGAGCCAGCAGCACCCCGAGAGCTGGGCCTAGGCCTGGGGTTGGGCCTGAAAGAGAAAGAAGAGGCAGTGGTGGCAGCGGCGGCTGGGCTGGAGGAGGCTAGTGCAGCTGTGGCCGTGGGGGCAGGAGCTGCCCCAGCTGGCCCTGCAGTCATTGGGCCCAGCCTGCCTCTGGCCCTGGCCATGCCATTGCCCGAGCCTGAGCCCCTGCCCCTCCCGCTGGAGGTCGTCCGTGGCCTTCTGCCCCCACTGCGCATTCCTGAACTCCTGTCCCTGCGTCCTCGGCCCCGGCCCCCTCGGCCAGAGCCACCCCCTGGCCTCATGGCTCTTGAGGTAAGCAGGGAGCCTAGTGGTGAGGGGACAGAGAGGACAGGGGGCAGACAGGGGCCCAGGAACTTCCACACAGACGGACCGGGCAGCAGGAGGACCCGGGGGAGGGAGGCGGACACATGTGCCCCACATCCAGAAGCACATCCAGCCCTTACTGTGGTGGCAAGAGGGCCAGGGATCAACGGACAGTGGGAGACCCCAATACCAAGCCCTTTGCACCCCTCCCCTTTCCTCTGCAGGTCCCAGAGCCCCTGGGTGAAGACAAGAAGAAGGGGAAGCCAGAGAAATTGAAACGCTGCATTCGCACAGCAGCAGGGAGCAGCTGGGAGGACCCCAGCCTGCTGGAGTGGGATGCGGGTAAGCTGCTGAAGCTCGAGGTCAGGCATGGCTCAGCCAAGGTCAGACCAGGCTGCTGTCCTTGGGATGTAGACTGGGAGGGTGAACCTGGTAACTCCACCTCTCTCAGTAGGGTGGGCGCTGTTGTTAGCCCACCTTGGGGAGGGGAGGCTGTGGCTCAGGGGCTGGTTCCTCACCCAGCCATGGGCCAGAGCTTGGTGGAGGTGACAGGGACATTGGGCTTTATAGCCCGTTTTACTCATGAGGTGCCTGGCTTCAGAGAGCATTCTTTTTTTTCCCAACTCTTAGAAAAAAAAAAATTTTTTTTTTTTTTTTTATGAGATGGAGTCTCACTCAGTTGCCCACACTGGAGTGCAGTAGCGCAATCTTGGCTCACTGCAGCCTCCGCCCCCCAGGTTCAAGTGATTCTCCTGCCTCAGGCTTCCAAAGTGCTGGGATTACAGGCGTGAGCCACTGCGCCTGGCCGGGAAAAATTTTAAACAAAGAATGGCACAGTAAACAGCTGTCTACCCACCACGTAGATTCTGCAATTAACATTTTGCTGTGTTCACTTTTTTCCTCTTTGTGTACATATATGGTTTCTTTGTTTTTAGCTCAGTCGTTTGAAGCAAGTTATAAGTGAAGTCATCACTTCTAAATATCTCAGTATTTATCTCCTAAGAAAAGAGAGATTTTGGCCAGGCACGGTGGCTCACACCTGTAATCCCAGCACTTTGGGAGGTCGAGGCAGGCGGCTCACTTGAGGTCAGGAGTGCAAGACCAGCCTGGCCAACTTGGTGGAACCCCGTTTCTACTGAAAATACAAAAAAATTAGCCAGGCATGGTGGGAGGCACCTATAATCCCAGCTACTTGGTTGGCTGAAACAGGAGTATCACCTGAACCCGGGAGGCGGAGGTTGCAGTGAGCCGAGATCAGGCCACTGCACTCCAGCCTGGCAATAGAACGAGACTCCATCTCAAAACAAACAAAAGAGAAAAGAAAAGAGATACTTTTTGCACATCATAAGACCATTATCAACTCTAAGAAAATTAATTCTTTGGTATCATATTTTTAGTTTATATTCGTATTTCCCTAGGTGTCCCAAAACTGTTAGAACTATTAATATTTTTGCTCTGAACCAGCATGCATGCAGTTTTATGTCCCTCAATTATATCTTTTTGGTTTTTTTGTTTTGTTTTGTTTTGTTTTTGAGACAGAGTCTCACTCCATCACCCAGGCTGGAGTGCAGTGGCTCTATCTCGGCTCACTGCAGCCTCCACCTGCCAGGTTGAAGTAATTCTCCTGCCCCAGCCTCCCGAGTACCTGGGACTACGGGCGCACGCCACCATGCTTGGCTAATTTTTTATATTTTCAGTAGAGACAGGGTTTCACCATGCTGGCCAGGCTGGTCTCGAACTCCTGACCTCGTGATCCGCCTGCCTCTGCCTCCCAAAGTGCTGGGATTACAGGCATGAGCCATCGTGCCTGGCCAAAATATCTCTTTTCTTAGGAGATAAATATTGAGAGATTTAGAAGTGATCACTTAAAACTTGCTTCAGGCCGGGCGCGGTGGCTCAACCCTGTAATCCCAGCACCTTGGGAGGCCGAGACGGGCGGATCACAAGGTCAGGAGATCGAGACCATCCTGGCTAACCCGGTGAAACCCCGTCTCTACTAAAAACAAAAATCTAGCCGGGCGAGGTGGCGGGCGCCTGTAGTCCCAGCTACTCGGGAAGCTGAGGCAGGAGAATGGTGTAAACCCGGGAGGCAGAGCTTGCAGTGAGCTGAGATCCGGCCACTGCACTCCAGCCCGGGCGACAGAGCAAGACTCCGTCTCAAAAAAAAAAAAAAAAAAACTTGCTTCAAACGGCTGAGCTAAAAACAAAGAAACCATATACACGCCCGACCTCGATTATATCTTAATAAGCACGGTCTCTTTCCTACTTCGTTGTTTTGTATATATTTTTTGAAGTGTCCAGGGCAGTTGTCATGTACAAGGTCCCACCTTCTGAGTTTGGCCAGTTGTTTGCCTCTGGCATCGCTTAACTTGTGCTTAGAGTGTCCCAAATCACAGACACCATGGGGCAGCCGCAGCAATGGCCGAGGAAGGAGATGGACCCCTCCTGCCTCAGTGTTTGACTTCTGCCCCTCTCCTGGGACCGTCCACCTGGCCCAGAGAAGACCCTAGCTCTGTGACCTTGGGCAAGTCACTTAGCCTGTTTTTTTTGTTTGTTTGTTTTTCTTCTTTTTTTTTTTTTTTCTTTTTTTTTGAGACAGAGTCTCGCACTGTCACCCAGGTTAGAGTGCAGTGGTGTAATCTTGGCTCACTGCAACCTCCACCTCCTGGGTTCAAGCAGTTCTCCCACCTCAGCCTTCCAAGTAGCTGGGATCACAGGCACCCATCACCACACCCAGCTAATTTTTGTATTTTTTGGTAGAGATGGGGTTTCACCACATTGGTCAGGCTGGTCTTAAACTCTTGAGCTCAAGTGGTCCACCTCCCTCGGCCTCCCAAAGTGCTGGGATCACAGGCGTGAGCCACTGCGTTTGGCTCACTTAGCCTTTGAAGCCTTATCTGCCTCCTCCCCTCCCTTGTGGAGACAGGGATTCTTTGGGACAGAGCATGTTCAGTGGAAGCAACGGCCCAACTCAGAGGCAGCGTGAGAATGTCAGCTGGGTGCAGCCGTGGCAGAGCAGCAGGCAGCATGTCCAGGTCTCAAGGGGAAGTTAGGGCAGGCTTTGCAGGGGAAGCAGGGCTGAGGAAAGATGAAGCCCATGTTCCTGAGGTGCCATGACGGGCAGCCAGTGGGTGACGGCCCCAGGGGACCAAAGGATGCCGAGGCTCAGAGGAAAGGCCAGGGCTGGGGCAGAGTTAGGGGTGTTACTACGGGAATGAGTGAGGTGGCCCTGGGGTGGGGAGGGCAGTGCAGTTCACGGTTAAAAGGAAGAACTCAAGCCAGATGCCTGAGCTCTTATCCCAGCTCCACCACTTCCTGCTTGTGTCACTTAGAGCAGTGACTTGACCTCTCTGTGCCTCAGTGTAAAAGCATGGTTGGGAGTGCCAGAAATGGAAAACACCGCTCCAGGTGCCCAGCAGAGCTCCTGGCGCAGGGTCAGTAGGTGTTGACCATTATTACTAAGAGGTCCCTAGACAGAGACTGGATACCTCCGAAAAGGTGGGGTCATTCAGACAAGGTAGACACCGGGCAAGGCCTCTGCATCCTCTGACGTCATCTCTCCCCCATCCCCAGATGACTTCCGGATCTTCTGTGGGGATCTGGGCAATGAGGTGAACGATGACATCTTGGCACGCGCCTTCAGCCGCTTCCCATCCTTCCTTAAGGCCAAGGTGATCCGTGACAAGCGCACAGGCAAGACCAAGGGCTACGGCTTCGTCAGCTTCAAGGACCCCAGTGACTATGTGCGCGCCATGCGTGAGATGAATGGTGGGTGTGGCCTCCCCTGGGGACTGCGGGCACGGCAGGCGCTGACCTAAGCCTGACCGAGCCTGCCTCGAACCCTCTGTCTCCACAGGGAAGTATGTGGGCTCGCGCCCCATCAAGCTTCGCAAGAGTATGTGGAAGGACCGGAATCTGGACGTGGTCCGCAAGAAGCAGAAGGAAAAGAAGAAGCTGGGCCTGAGATAGGGTCTGTGGCCAGGCACCCGCTCCCACCTGGCCGGGCGCTGGCTCCTCCCTCAGTTCTCTTTGGAAAACCCCCAGCTGTCCACCCATCCCCTGCCCCAAAACCAGTTTCAATAAATTTATGTTCATTTCCACCCCTGGCTGGGCATGGAAGCACGCTGTGGGGAGCAGCGCTTGGCTTCCCCACACGTGGAAATGGCAGCGAGCCTTGAGAGTTTACCCAGACAAACACCCAGGCAGGGGCTTCTGAGCCCTTCCTGCGCACCCATTCCCTCTTCAAACCTCTTCCACACATGCTGAGTGCCGCCTATTCCAGAGGAGAAAGGGGGCGCCAGTGGCAAGGGTTGAGCCAAGCTGAGGCCCACACCTGTGGCCTGGCTACCTCCTGTGTTCTCAGCACTAAGGTAGGAGATCTAGGCCCTTCCCTTCTGGAGCTCACAGCCTTCTAGGCCCTCCTCCATCCAGCAGACTCACCAAGGGTCTGAACAGTGCTTGGGGACACAATGGTGACTAAAAGTCCTGGGCCTTGCACCCTTAAGAGCTCAAGGGCCAGTGGCAGAAAATAGGCTCAATGCCCTGACAGAGCCCAGAGTGGTCAGGGCAGGATGGGGGCGCCCAGGACACTGACCTGTGGGTAAGGGGGCCCTTCCTGAAGGAACTGTCCACCCCCAAGTCTCCTCTGGGGCTTTCCAGCTTCTCCAGTCTGCCACGCCCAGCCAGCTCACCATGCTCTAAGTCTCGGTGGGCACCTCTGTATCTGTGTCTCTGTGGGTGCCCCTCCATTTCTTGTCTCTAAGCCTCTATATCCCTTTTGGTCTCTGTTCTCTCCTTTGAAGCTGGGAAATAAAAAAGGAGGAGAGACCCACAGATGGAGAGAGAGAACAGAGACTCAGGGTCTGTCCCCCTCTTTTCCCAGCTCCAAGCTGGCCTCTGCCTGTCTGAAGAGGTGTCTGTGCAGGAAGTTCAATGCCAGGCTGAGAGCTTAAGCTTTACGCAGAAGGCAGCAGCAAACCCCAAAAAGCTAAGAAAATTCAAGCAGCAGCAAGGTCCTGGGCAGCACAGACGTGTACTGGGCGTGGTGGCGCAGGCCTGTAATCCCAGTGCTTTGGGAGGCAAAGGTACGCAGATCACTTGAGGTCACGAGTTCAAGACCAGCCTGGCCAACATAGTGAAACCCCGTCCCTACTGAAAAATACAAAAATTAGTTGGGCATAGTGGTGGGCGCATGTAGTCCCAGCTACTTGGGAGGGCTGAAGCAGGAGAATCGCTTGAACCCCGTAAAAGGTTGCAGTGAGCCGAGATCGCGCCACTGCACTCCAGCCTTGGTGACAGAGTGAGACTGTCTAAAAAAAAAAAAAAAGCCCTGCGACCACCACTGTGGCTGGAAGTCTGGAAGGAGGCTTGGGCAGGGACCAAGGCAGAGGAGGGAGATGGCAGGGTCTGAGTATGGGGAGGAGAGGGGGGTCTCCCAGGGACACAGCCATCAGAACCCTCCATTAGGAGGAAGCAGGTTGGGCAGGACTTTGTGGGGCATAAGTCGGGGGATGGATAATACCAAGGCCTCTCAGGGATGGAGGTTCCCCCAGGAGAGGTGTCAAATTTCTCCTGTTCCTGTCTTCCCTGCCTTACTGCCCCCTCTCTGACGTCACATTTTCCAGTCTGGTCAGAGGGTGAGAGCCTCCCTCCCTGGCAGGAAGTGCCCTTTAGCCCCCTGCCACCTGGGCCAGACCACCCAGCCCCAGGATCCTCAAAGCCCCTTCCCCCCATCACTAGTCTTTCCTACCCCGACCCCCCTCGTGATCACTCCAAGTATAGGGGCACGGGAGGAGATGGGAAGAGAGGATGGCTCCAGAAAGGACGCTTCCAGATGCATGTGATTCTCACTTCTGAGTGGGAGCAGAACAGTAGGTACAGGTGGACATGCAGAGTGGGGCAACAGGCACTGCAGACTCCAAAAGGCGAGAGCGTGGGGGAAACTGAACGGTTACCAGCTGGGTACGTTGCTCACTATTCGGGTTCTCTAAAGGCCCAGGCCTCGCCGTGACATGTATCCAGTAAGGACTCTGCACTTGTACCCCCTAAATGTTTTATCTTTTTTTTTTTTTTTTTTAATGTACACGAGTCTTCCTGAGAACAGGGAAAGACACACACACAATGTGGCAGGCAGAGGTAGAAATGGCGCTGTGAGCAGGAGGCTCAGAGGCAGAGATGAGAACCATCAGAGACTGTGCAGTGGGAAGGGAGACGGGGAGAAAACCAAGAGACAGATGGAGACAGACAAGGAGATGAGATAGGAACACTCAAAGACAGATGGGGAGGGACAGCGATGTCAGAAGAGACTGGGTGACAAAGCCTCACTGGAGTCAGGCCCATGGCAACAGAGACCCAGCTTTAGAGATGCCAACCTGAAGAAACAGGGCAGGGAGACATGGAAAGACAGTCAGACAAGAGGCCAGCTTCACGGACGGGAAGCCAGGATTCCCTTCAGGCCCCCGCACTGGATGAATAGAGGGACCAGTGATGCTCCAGGGCTCTGTGGCTCACCCCACACTGATTCCATCCCAGTCCCACTCCCACCCCATGGGACCCCATGGAGCCCAGTTTACTTTTTGTAAAATGGAAGAAGGAGCAGTGCCCCCCGCTCTCCAGAACAGCAAGTAGTTAATGATCAACAGGCTGGGTGGGGATTGAAAGATGCCTATATGCAAAAGTTATTTTTAATGGTAAATATTACGTACTTACTAAAATACAGCAGGATGGGCTGGGCATGGTGGCTCATGCTTCTAATTCCAGGACTAAGGCTAAGGCAGGTGGATAGCTTCAGGCCAGGAGTTTGAGACCAGCCTGGCCAACATGGCAAAACCCCATCTCTACTAAAAATGCAAAAATTAGGCTAGGCATGGTGGCTCACACCTGTAATCCCAGCACTTTGAGAGGTCGAGGCAGGTGGATCACTTGAGGTCAGGAGTTCGAGACCAGCCTGGCCAACATGGTGAAACCCCGCCTCTACTAAAAATGCAAAAACTAGCCAGGCGTGGTGGCGGGCGCCTGTAATCCCAGCTACCCGGGAGGCTGAGGCAGAAGAATTGCCTGAACCTAGGAGGCAGAGGTTGCAGATCGAGACTTCTTGTCAAAAAAAAAAAAAAAAAAACAGGCCGGGCATAGTGGTGTGCACATGTAATTCCAGCTACTTGGGAGACTGAGGCAGGAAAATCACTTGAGCCTGAGAGGCAGAGGTTGCAGAGAGCTGAGATCGTGCCACTGCACTCCAGCCTGGGTGACAGAGTGAGACTCTATCTCTTGGAGAAAATAAAAAAAAAAAAGGCTGGGCGCAGTGGCAAGCCTGTAATCCCAGCACTTTGGGAGGCTGAGATGGGCGGATCATGAGGTCAGGAGATCAAGACCATCCTGGCTAACATGGTGAAATCCCGTCTCTACTAAAAATACAAAAAAATTAGCCAGGCTTGATGGCGGGCACCTGTAGTCCCAGCTACTCAGGAGGCTGAGGCAGGAGAATGGTGTGAACCCGGGAGGCGGAGCTTGTAGTGAGCCGAGATTGCACCCCTGCACTCCAGCCTGGGCGACAGAGCAAGACTCTGTCTCAGAAACAAACAAAAAACTATAGCACGATGGGCACAGTCTGAAGCCAAGTTACCTGGGTTAAAGGTTGCAGACTTAGCAAATAAAAATATAGGACACTTGCTGGGCACGGTGGCTCACGCCTGTAATCCCAGCACTCTGGGAGGCTGAGGTGGGCCTATCACCAGAGGTCAGGAGTTTGAGAACAGCCTGGCCAACATGGTGAAACCCCGTCTACTAAAAACAAAAAAAAATTAGCTGGGCGTGGTGGCACTTGCCTGTAATCCCAGCTACTTGGAAGGCTGAGGCAACAGAATTGCTTGAACCTGGGAGGTGGAGGTTGCAGTGAGCTGAGATCGTACCACTGCACTCCAGCCTGGGTTACAGAGCAAGACTCCGTCTGGAAAAATATTATATACAGGACACCCAGTTATTGAATTTAAATGAACTATTTTATAGTTTAGGTATGTCCTAAATATTTCATGTATGTATGTATATGTTACATGTATGGCTGGGGTTTTTTGTTTTTTGCTGAATTATTTGAGCAAGTTACAAACTTTTTTTTTTTGAGATGAAGTTTCACTCTTGTTCCCCAGGCTGGAGTGCAATGGCGTGATCTCGGCTCACTGCAGCCTCCACCTGCTGGGTTCTAGTAATTCTCCTGTCTCAGCCCCCCAAGTAGCTGGGATTACAAGTACCTGCCACCACGCCCGGCTAATTTTTTGTGTTTTTAGTAGAGACGGGATTTCACCATATTGGACAGGCTGATCTTGAACACCTGACCTCAGATGATCCACCTGCCTCAGCCTCCCAAAGTGCTGGGATTACAGGCGTGAGCCACCGCACTCAACCACGAGTTACAGACATTATAACATTTCATCTCTGAGTTCATTTCCTAAATGATATCTTTCATCTTGAATACCATTATCAAACCTAAGAATTCTATATTTCATATTCAGTTCATACTCCAATTTCCCCAGTTGTCCTAAACTATTACAGCACAGAAGGCATGGGGTCTGAAGAAGAGCAGTGGGAGGATGCCTGCCTTAATTTCCCCCTTCATCAAATGAGAGTATGTATTGTACTTGCCTCATAGGAGGATTCAATGAAGGCGCATGGCACAGCTGGTTTCACACAATGAGCCCTCATTTAATGTTGGCTGTTATTGCTACTATTGTTATTGTTGACATTGTTTTTGTCAATATTGTTATGATTGGCACTCCTGGGAAGCAGCCCCCGGGGCCCAGTGGGGGATTGGGTCGGCCTTCACTCCTGCTCCACCCCCTGCAGTTACTCTGCCGATTGTGACGTCACTGACGCTGGGGGCGGGTGGGGGAATCTGGCCGGAAATCCCTCTTCCTGTTGCAGATAAGCCCAGCTCAGCCCAGCTGACCCCAGACCCTCTTCCCTCACTCCCCCCATGTGGCAGGATCAAGACCCTGAGGCAGAGAGCCTGTTCACCAAGCCCCCGCCCCGCCCCCATCACCCCGTAAACTTCTCCAGCCTCCGCCCCGCCCTCACCCAGCCCGCTGTTCCCCAAGCCCCGCTCCAAGCCCACGCCACCCCTGCAGCAGGGCAGCCCCAGAGGCCAGCACCCATCCCCGAGGCGGGGGTCGCGGCTCGGCCCCGCCCCTGCCCCTGCAACTTGAGCCTGGCTGCGACCCCTGCTCTGACGTCTCGGAAAATTCCCCCTTGCCCGGGCCCTTGGGGGAGGGGGTGCATGGTATGAAATGGGGCTGAGACCCCCGGCTGGGGGCAGAGGAACCCGCCAGAGGTGAGCCATGAACTGAGGACTAGATGCCTGGGTGTCTGGGTTAGGAAGGACCTGGGGACTAGACTCCCAAGAGGCCGGGGGCCTGGACTTCTGGGTCTGAGAGAGGAAGAGCGCTGGGGTCCCTCACTCCCGGGACCAAGATTCTAGGCTCCTGGGGAAGGAGGGAGCGGAAGCCTGGACTCCCGGCTGTGAGGGAAGCCAGGGCTGGGGCCCAGACTCCAGGGCCTCCAAGTGTCACCAGCTCACCCATTGCCATCTGGACTTTTCCCGACCCAGAACATTCAGAAGGCATCGCATCCATGGACCTGTGGAACTGGGATGAGGCATCCCCACAGGAAGTGCCTCCAGGGAACAAGCTGGCAGGGCTGGGTAGGCTGTCGGGGCTGCCACAACGTGTGTGGGGAGGGTGTCCAGGTGGGGCCTCTGCTAACCCTAAACCCTTATCGCCTGCAGAAGGAGCCGAATTAGGCTTCTATGTCCCTGATGTGGCACTCCAAGGGGACACGCCGACAGCGACAGCAGAGACATGCTGGAAAGGTGGCTGCAGGCTGGGACCCCTGAATGCTGGAAAAGAAGCGAGGAGGCTGGGATCCTAGGGAAAAGGGAGGAGGGGGGCGTGCCTAGGCTCCTGGGACTGGGTGGGGAGGGGCCGCGTGCTTGACCCCCTGAGGGTGAATGAAAAGGGGGCGCGGGGTGCTGAAATACGGGCTGGGGGGTCATAACTCTCAGTCCCTGACAAGACCAGAGAGTGGGTAGTTGAGGGTTCTCTGTCATTGCTCACACTCCTCCCTAAACTCAGGTACAAGCTCATCCCTAACAAGCTTCCCACAGCTGGACTGGGGCTCCGCGTTACTGCACCCAGAAGTTCCATGGGGGGCGGGTGAGTGTGGGGAGAGGCGGTGGGAGGAGGGGACTGGGGTCTCGAGGCACCAGGGCTGGAGGTGTAAACTCCCTGATCTTTGAGGACTGAGAACACCTGCGCTCGCAAGGTGGCATGGCCTGGATCAGGGACAGCCCGGCCCAAGTGCCAGGGCTGACAGCTTAGACCCCTAGAGTTTTTGAGGGTGCACTTGGGCTCCCCTCACTCAGAGTCCGTTACTCCTCACAGAGCCCGACCCTCAGGCTCTTCCGGGGTCGGGGGACTGGACAGACGTGGCGTGCACAGCCTGGGACTCTTGGAGCGGCGCCTCGCAGACCCTGGGCCCCGCCCCTCCCGGCCCGGGCCCCGCCCTTGCTGCAGGCTCCGAAGGCGCCGCGGGCCAGAACTGCATCCCCGCGATGGGAGGGGCCACCTCGTGGTCGCGCGCTCAGGCCGCCGGGAGCAACACCACCTGGGACTGTTCCGTGGGCCCCGACGACGTCACCTACTGGGGCAGTGGCCTGGGCGGGGAGCCGCGCACGGACTGTACCATTTCATGGGGCGGGCCCGCGGGCCCGGACTGTACCACCTCCTGGAACCCGGGGCTGCGGGCGGATGGCACCACCTCTTTGAAGGGGTACCAGAGCTCAGCTGTCACCGTTTCCTCCGAACCGAGCCCGCAGTCGGACCGTGCCAGTTTGGCTCGATGCCCCAAAACTAACCACCGAGGTGAGAAGACCACAAAGACTGCAGGGAGGGCGAAGCTGGAGTCTTGAGCCGGGACCCAGGCACTTAAGGGGGCGGGGCCCGGGAGACTGACAGCGAGGGGGCGGGGCTTATGGACCAGGGACTCGAGGGAGGAGGGGCCGGTGGCCCGCACTCCTCTCCAGAGGGTAAGACACTGGTAGTCTTTTTTTTTTTTTTTTTTTTTTTGAGACGGAGTCTTGCTCTGCCACCCAGGCTGGAGTGCAGTGGCCGGATCTCAGCTCACTGCAAGCTCCGCCTCCCGGGTTCACGCCATTCTCCTGTCTCAGCCTCCCGAGTAGCTGGGACTACAGGCGCCCGCCTCATCGCCCGGCTAGTTTTTTGTATTTTTTAGTAGAGACGGGGTTTCACCGTATTAGCCAGGATGGTCTCGATCTCCTGACCTCATGATCCGCCCGTCTCGGCCTCCCAAAGTGCTGGGATTACAGGCTTGAGCCACCGCGCCCGGCCGACACTGGTAGTCTTATAGGGACCAAGGGGATGAGGACCCAGGCTGCTGGATTATATAAAACGAAAGCGATGAAGGCCCAGACTCCTGGTTCTCCGAGATGGGGAGGCCAAACTCCTAAATCTCTGAGACTGGGGCCCTGGACGCTTGAGTCTCCAAGACTGACTGTTGGGTCCCCTATATAGAGGGATCTGAACTCATGGATCTCAGAGAAGGGGAGGATCCGGACTGCTGGGTCCCGAGTTGGGAGGACCCGGACCTCTAGATCATTGAAGTGGTGTGATCTAGGGCCGGGAAGACTGAGTGTGCCCCTTCCTTCATCCTGCAGGCCCCATTCAGCTGTGGCAGTTCCTCCTGGAGCTGCTCCACGACGGGGCGCGTAGCAGCTGCATCCGTTGGACCGGCAACAGCCGCGAGTTCCAGCTGTGCGACCCCAAAGAGGTGGGGCAGCTCCCCCGCCCAGCCAAGTCCTGCTCCGTTTCCTCTGGTTCAATTTAGCTCCGCCCAAGGACTAGGTTCAATCGCCCAGCCCTTGGCCCCGCCCCTCCCCGGCCCACTCGGGGCCCCGCCCAACCCTTCTCAAACCCAATCTCCCGCCTCGACTTCTGCCTCAACCAACCCAGTCTCCACCAGGCTCCGCGGGGCCTCGCCCAGGTCTGCACTGCACACCTCCCCCAGGCCCGGCCCGCCCAACTATTGCCAAGCCCCGCCCCTTCCCACTCCGACCGAGCCTGGCCTCTGTCCTAGGTGGCTCGGCTGTGGGGCGAGCGCAAGAAAAAGCCGGGCATGAATTACGAGAAGCTGAGCCGAGGCCTGCGCTACTACTATCGCCGCGACATCGTGCGCAAGAGCGGGGGGCGCAAGTACACGTACCGTTTCGGGGGCCGCGTGCTCAGCCTAGCCTATCCGAACTGTGCGGGGGGCGGAAGGGGAGCAGAGACACAATAAAAATTACCGGTCAGACCTCTTGGCGCGTGCTCCTCTGCTGCATTCTTCCCGCTGATACTGACTATACCCGCTAGGGAGCCTAAGTGTGCAGCTCCACATGTTGGAATTTGGCCTCCCCACCTCGGAGACCCCAGGCGTCTGGGCCTTCATCTCTTTCCTCTCACATAATCCAGGAGCCTGGATCCTTGCGCCCTAAAAGACTGTAGTGTCTTAGTCCTCTCCTCCCCGAAGACCCTGGAGTGTGGGCCACCAACCCCGAGTCTCTTAAGCGCCTAGGTCCCTAAGCCCCGCCCCTCGCTGTCAGTTTCCCGGGTCCCGCCCCCTTAGGCCCCGCCTCTCGACTCAGCCTTCACTCCCTCTGCAGTCTTCGCGGACCACCCACCTCGGTGGTTAGTTTTGGGATAACGAATCACCTACCTCCAATGCTGGGCAATGACCAAAGGAGACCCAGACCCTTAGGGAGCCTGCCATGTGCCCGCCCTGTGATGAGAGAGGCAAATAAACTAAACCCAAAGCCCATAGGGCCTACTGTGTGCCTGACCTGTGTCGGGACTTGTAAAGGAATCAGACCCAATCATGAGAGTATATCTGCTGTGTCCCCTTAAAGAGAAGATTCAGACTCCGAAAAGGGCTTACTGTGCTGTGTGTCATCCCAGTGCAAGGGATCGTCAAGGAATTAAAACTAGTGCTTGCACCCCAACACCACTCACCCTTTCCCCACTCCAAGCCCGACACAGGACTCAGACCAACACTCTAAAGACAGCCTACGCCATTCTCCGAGCCACTGAGCTCCTAAAGAGAGCCTGCTGTGTGGTCGCCTGTGGGCGATGCTGGGGATAGAGCAGGGACCAAAACAGCCCTGGACCCTCCCCTCAAGGAGCTCACAGTCCAGTGGGAAAACAGACCCATCACCAGAATGTTTTGAGCTGGGATGAGAAGATTCCAGGGGATCGAGGGAGGCCAAAAGGAGAGACCTGACCTAGCCCAGGAGGAGAAGGGTCAGGGGAGACTCCCTGGAGGAGGAGATAGCTGATTTGAGAAGTCAGGTAGGCAAAGAATGTTTCAGGCAGAAGGAACAAGAAGATCAAAGGTCCAGAGGTGGAGGATCTCATACCACTGCTCAAAACTATCAATGTGGGCCAGGCACAGTGGCTCACACCTGTAATCTCTCATTACTTTGGGAGGCTGAGGCAGGAGGACGGCTTGAGGCCAGGATTTCCAGACCAGCCTGAGCAACATAAGGGAGACCCCCATCTCTGTTAAAAAATATATATATTAAAAATAAACGTGGCTACAGCAGCAACAGGGACCAATTCATAAAGGATCTGTGGGCCGTGGTGAGGAGCCCAGACTTTGTCTCCAGGGCTCCCGAGGAGCCATCGAGGGTTTTGTTTGTTTGTTTGTTTTTTGAGATGGAGTCTCACTCTGTCACTCTGGCTGGAGTGCAGTGATGCAATCTCAGTTTACTGCAACCTCCGACTCCCTGGTTTAAGCAATTCTCCTGCCTCAACCTCCCAAATAGCTGGGATTACAGGCACGCACCACCACACACAGCTAATTTTTGTATTTTTAGTAAAGTTGGGGTTTTCACCATGTTGGTCAGGCTGGTCTGGAACTCCTGACCTCAGGTGATCTGCCCGCCTTGGCCTCCCAAACTGCTGGGATTATAGGAATGAGCCACCATGCCTGGCTCCCATCAAGGGGTTTTAAGCAGGGAGAGGGATTTGGGTTTTGGGAAGATCTCATTGCAGGGGATGAATACATGCATGTAAACAGGTAATTCCACAAATAATCACAATGTTGATGGACACAGAATGTGTAAGAAGAGGTCCCTAACCCAGTTCCGTCTGGACACTGCACCCCAGACGGTGTGGGAGAAGCTTTAGAGGCCAGACGCGGGAGGAAGGAAAGCAGTTCTCTTTCATAGCTCCCTCTCCTAGTCCCCAAATGCTTCCTTCATTTCCACAAGAAATTCTTGCATTCAGCAAATATTTATAGAATACTTCCTGTGTACCAGGCACTGCTTTAGATACAATGGTGAATAAGGCAGACAAAAATTCTTCCTTTATGATTCTATTCTATTGAGGGAGGCAAAAAGAGGTAAACATAATTTAAAAGAACAGATATAGCCGGGCGCGGTGGCTCATGCCTGTAATCCCAGCACTTTGGAAGGCCAAGGCGGGCAGATCACCTGAGGTCAAAAGTTCAAGACCAGCCTGACCAACATGGAGAAACCCCATCTCTACTAAAAATACAAAATTAGCCAGGTGTAGTGGCGCATGCCTGTAATCCCAGTGATTCAGGAGGCTGAGGCAGAAGAATCGCTCTAGCCTGGGAGGTGGAGGTTGCAGTGAGCCAAGATCGCACTACTGCACTCCAGCCTGGGCAACATGAAAGAAACTCTGTCTAAAAAAGGACAAATTGGCCAGGTGGGGTGGCTCACGCCTGTAATCCCAGCATTTTGGGAGGCTGAGGTGGGCAGATCACCTGAGGTCAGGAGTTCAAGACCAACCTGACCAACATGGTGAAATCCCCTCTCTACCAAAAATACAAAAATTAGCTGGGAGTGGTGGCGTGCACTTGTAATCGCACCTACTCAGGAGGCTGAGGCAGGAGAACCACTTGAACCCAGGAGGCGGAGGTTGCAGTGAGCCAAGATGGTGCCACTGCACTCCAGCCTGGGCGACACAGTGAGACTGGGTTTCAAGAAGGAGAGGAGAGGAGGGGGAGGGGAGGGGAGGGGAGGAGAGGAGAGAAGGGCCAAATTGTGTAGATCATTTATAAGGACATTGGCTTTAGACTAAAAGTCAGATCAGTGTTCCTCTGGCTGGGTGGACATATTGCAGAGGGCAGCTGGAAGCCAGGAGACCAGGGAGTGGGCTACTGCAATAGTCCAGTCTGAAGGTGATGGTGGCTTAAACCAAATGTGCTAGAGGAAGATTATGGATATATTTACAGGCAGAACCAACAGGATTTCTTGATAGGTCAGCTATCAGGTGTGAGAGAAAGATCGGAAACAAGGACAACTCTGTGGCCAGAAGGACAGAGTTAGCCATTGTCCCAAATGGAATCCTTTCTGCCAGACCCTTCATAGAGCCAAGCTTTAACTCCTAACCCCACCTGCCTGGGATGCAAGACTGGTTCTTGAGCCCTTGGCCACTCAAATCTTTGTTAATCTGAGGTTTGGGAAAAGATGGTAACCAGCAGGGAGGTAAAATCTGGGCATTCCTAATACCCTGACGAGTGACACCTGGGGAGAGATTGGTTCGTTTTCAATCCCCTAACAATTGGCGCTATAATTATTTAATATTATAAGGGTAGGGATTTCTGTGTTTTGTGCAGCGTGCTTTCTCAACCCTTATAGAAGTGCCTGATGGCCAAATACAGTGGGTCACGCCAGTAATCCTAACGCTTTGGAAGGCCGAGGAGGGAGGATCGCTTGAGACCAGGAGTTCGAGTCCAGCCTGGGTAACATAACAAGACCCCATCTCTACAAAATGCATATATATGGATCCAGGAGTAGTGGCGCGCACCTGTAATCCTAGCTACTCGGAAGGCTCGGGAGGGAGAATCGCTTGAACCCAGGTGGTGGAGGATGCAGTGAGCTGAGATCGAGCCACTGCTCTTCAGCCTGGGCCATAGAGTAAGACCCTGTCTCAAAAAATTTAAAAAGGGCCGGTCGCGGTGGCTCACGCCTGTAATCCCCAGCACTTTGGGAGGCCGACGCGGGCGGATCACGAGGTCAGATCGAGACCACAGTGAAACCCCGTCTCTACTAAAAATACAAAAAATTAGCCGGGCGCGGTGGCGGGCGCTTGTAGTCCCAGCTACTCGGGAGGCTGAGGCGGGAGAAAGGCGAGAACCCGGGAGGCGGAGCTTGCAGTGAGCCGAGATCGCGCCACTGCACTCCAGCCGGGGCGACAGAGCGAGACTCCGTCTCAAAAAAAAAAAAAAGAAAGAAAAAATTTAAGTAAAAGAAAAAATTTTTTCAAAGAAAAGAAATACCCGACACAGAAAAAGCGTTCAATAAATATTTCTTGCATGAATAAAAGTAGTTTCGCTGGGACATTTTTCCCCGCACCCACCCTCCAGCCAGCCCAGGGACCTATAAAGCTCTCTCGGACAAGACCCGGTAATCACAGGCGCCCGAGCCCCAGCCGCGCAAGCTCACGATTGGGCCAGAAGTGATGATGAACAAGCATTCAGCTCAATAGAAAGTCGTAGTTCTCTTGCTGGGCGTGGCTTGAATGGCTTCGGTGGCCTCCTCCTGCGAGGGAGCTCTAGCCTCTGGAAAGACTCCCCTAGTCCCCACCTCGCTCAGCTTCCGGCTGGTCATAGTTCCGCTTCCTGTCCGACCCTGGTATCTTTGCTGAGGGTGACATTGAGCTGCAAGTTGCATCTGGGGTGCCTTTAGGTGAGTGTGGAGGGTTCTGGAACCTGGGACCCCAGTCTAGCGGGCCGAGGAGCCGGACCCCAGCTTCCCTGAGAACGGGTTGAGGCTTCCGGCTGGCGGCGTCCGGCCTCCCTGGGCCCCGGGGCCCTGTTCTGTTCATCGTAAGGTCTAACAGTGATACGGTTCTTCCTTGATTCCGGGCAACATCCCAAACAACTTTAATTAATTCATTTAACTCTCTCAGCAGCCCTGTGAGAGAGGGCCTGCGATTATCCACTTTTGTAAGTAAACAGGCTCAGAGATACCAAGCGACTTAGCTGAGCCTACACAGCGAACAGGATTTGACCCAGGAGTTTGTCCTCCAGGACTCTTCACGGCCAATTCACAGGCGTGGCCTCCCGCGGCTTGCCTGGGCCGCAGCCTGGCTCCCTGGTGTCCAGTCCATCCTCCCTTTTGGACGTTGGAGGGGCTGCAGCGTCATTTCCGATGCACCCTCATCCTCAGATACCGGGTCGAGATCTCGCCGGTAACGATCCTACCGATTGCGTCTGTGCCCCAGCAGCTGGTGTTTTACACCCCACCTCCCCACCGAAAGACCGTTTTAGTGCTCCAGACCCCCACCACCACCTTGGTCGCTTGAATCTGACACTGCTCTGCAAGTCTCTGTATAGCCCCACGACTCCTAGGATTCACTGGAATATAGTAGACACTTTCTCTCAGGTTCCCGACGAACACTGTCATTTCTTCAGAGACATTATATTAAAGGTTTTTAACCCTGGGTCCGTAGAGTTGGTAGAATTCAAGGAATGCTAGTACTTGAATTGGGGTGGGGGGTGGAATTACATCTGTGTTTTTACTAACCTTTTGAGGCAACAACCTTGGTCGTACTAGCAGCAGCTGTGATTTTGTTAGCAATCAAAATCATATATATTCCTTTTTTTATTTTTTTCTCCTTTTTTGAGACAGGGTCTCTGTGTCACCCAGGCTGGCGTGCAGTGGATAAATCTCGGCTCACTGCAACCTCTGCTTCCCTGCGCAAGCGATCCTGCCTCAGTAGCTGGAACCACAGGCATGTGCCACCACACCTGGCTAATTTTAATTTAATTTAATTTAATTTTTTGAGACAAGGTCTTGCCTCCTGAGTAGCTGGGATTACAGGTACATGCCACCACCCCCAGCTAATTTTTTGTATTTTTAGTAGAGACAGGGTTTTACCATGTTGGCCAGGCTGGTCTCGAACTCTTGACCTGAGGCGATCTGCCCATCTCGGCCTCCCAAAGTGCTGGTATTACAGGCGTGAGCCACTGCTCCCAGCCAATTTTAATATTTTTTTGTAGAGATGAGGTGGGGTTTCACCATGTTGCCCAGGATGGTCTTGAACTCTTGGGCTCAAGCGATCCTCCCACCTCAGCGTCCCAAAATGCTGTGATTACAGGTGTGAGCCACTGTGCCCCACCCAAAATCACAGATATTCTTATATCACATTATAACTGCAAATGTCACAAAGTACTATATTCATTTATGATTACTTCAAAATTGTATTCTTTTTTTTTTTTTTTTGAGACAGTGTTTTTGCTCTGTTGCCCAGGTTGGAGTGCACTGGCACAATCTCGGCTCACTGCAACCTCCGCCTCCTGGGTTCAAGCGATTCTCTTGCCTCAACATCCAGAGTAGCTGGGATTGAACCCAGGTGGTAGAGGTTGCAGTGAGCTGAGATCACGCCACTGCTCTCCACGGGAGCTAATTTTTGTATTTTTAGCAGAGATAGGAGTTCACCATGTTGGCCAGGCTGGTCTTGAACTCTTGACCTCAGGTGATCCATCCCCCCAACCCCGGCCTCACAAAGTGCTAGGATTACAGGCGTGAACCACTGCACCCAGCAAAAATTGTATTCCTTAATCCTCAGCTGGATATAACTGGTTTTCTTTGTGATGCTGTGCAGGTTTTTTCTCTTCTTCGTGTACTCATGGAACCTATGCAATTTTTAAATACATTTAAACATATTCAGGCCGGGTTTGGTGGCTCCCTCCTGTAATCTCAACATTTTGAGAGGCCAAGCCAGGCGGATCATTTGAGATCAGGAGTTCGAGACCAGTCTGACCAACATGGTAAAACCTTGTCTCTACTAAAAATACAAAAAAATTAGCAGGGCACGGTGGCGGGCACCTGTAATCTCAGCTATTCAGGAGGCTGAGGCAACAGAATTGCTTGAACCTGGGAGGCGGAGGTTCGTGAGCCTAGATCGTACCACTGCCCTCCAGCCTGGGTGACAGAGCAAGACTCTGTCTCAAAAAAAGAAAAAAAAAAAGAATATTCAGCGAGAGGTTTATGGGATTCATCAGACTGCTGAGGAGTTTGTGGCACCAAAAAGAATAAGAATCTTTGCAGTGTAGATTATGCCAACAACGGAGGCAGCCCACCATTTATATTTATGCCCTTTAACCTTAGGAAGTCACTTAGACACCCTGTTCGTTCCTCATCTGGGCAATGGTGATAGTAATAGTTCCTACCTTTTAGAGTAAAGTAAGAGTAATGTGTGTAGAACAGCGCCTGGCATGTAGTAAGCACTCAGTGAGTGTTAGCTCATGTTATTTGGGGACCAGGCTTGATTTTGCTGAGGAATTGTATCCCAACCCTGCCGTGACCGCCACATTCAGATGTGTGAATTCGCCCTGCCCCTCATCTCTGTATATGTTGAGAGGCAGGAACTTGTTCACACTCAGCCCATTCTTCTGTGCCTGCCCTCTTCCATTGATCCTGGGTAGTCTGGCTTGCTCAGGGGCCCTGGGGCCCCTGCCAACACCCACTCCTTTCGCCTCCAGGATTCAGCACCATGGCAGAAGAAGACATTGAGACCAAAATCAAGAACTACAAGACTGCCCCTTTTGACAGCCGCTTCCCCAACCAGAACCAGACCAGGAACTGCTGGCAGAACTACCTGGGTAAGGAGGACCTTTCCCTGGCCACATACCTCGAGTCACTCACCGCTTGCCTCTTCCTAGAGGACTCATCCACCCCCGCGTCCTCCCTTTTGTTCTGAACATCCTTACTCTGGAAGGCCCATACCTCTCATCACCTTGCTGTTGAGGTCCAGGCTAGGGTTACAAACTTTAGTTCCTGCACTGATTTTTTTTTTTTAATTTAAATTTATTATTATTATTATGTGTTGTTGTTGTTGTTGTTATTGTTTTCCAGAGATGGGGTCTCACTGTCACCTAGGCTGGAGTGCAGTGTTGCAGTCATAGCTCACTGCAGCCTCAACCTCCTGGGCTCAAGAGGTCCTCCTACCTCAGCCTCTCAAGTAGCTGGGACCACAGGCCCACACTGCTGCACTTGGCTAATTTTTTTGTAGAGAAGAGGTCTCGCTTTGTTACCCAGGCTGATCTCAAACTCTTGACTTCATGCAATCTTCCTGCCTCAGCTTCCCAAAGTGTTGGGATTATAGGTGTGAGCTACTGTGCCTGGCCCCTACAATGATTTTTTTTTTAAGCTGTATGTGTGTGTGTAGTGTAATATGTACAGAAAGCACATAACAAATATATACAGCTAAATGAATAATTCTAAAGTGAACCCCTTGTGCAACCATAACCTGTATAGAAAAGCAGACATTGCCCACACTCTTATCTCCCTACCTTCTTTCTTTCTTTCTTTCTTTATTTTGTTTTTTTGAGACAGAGTTTTGCTCTTGTTGCCCAGGCTGGAGTGCAATGGAACGATCTTGGCTCACTGCAACCTCTGCCTCCTAGGTTCAAGTGATTCTCCTGCCTCAGCCTCCCTACTAGCTGGAATTACAGGCATGTGTCACCACACCCGGCTAATTTTGTTTTCTTAGTAGAGATGGGGTTTCTCCATGTTGGTCAGGCTGGTGTCGAACTCCTGACCTCAGGTGATCCGCCTGCCTCAGCTTCCCAAAGTGCTTGGATTATAGGCATGAACCACTGCGCCTGGCCTCCCTGCCTTCTTTATGTCCTGTCTGGAACACAACATCCTGCTCTCCCCAGTAGAGAAGTGACCCCACTAACTGGGGGTAATCACATCTTTGTTTTTGTTTGTTTTTTGTTTGTTTTTGAGACTGAGTTTTTTGCTGTTGTTGCCCAGGCTGGAGTGCAATGTCACAATCTTGGCTCACTGCAACCTCCCCCGCCTCCTGGGTTCAAACGATTCTCCTGTCTCAGCCTCATGAGTAGCTGGGATTACAGGCACCCACCACCATGCCCAGCTAATTTTTTGTGTTTTTTGTTTTTAGTAATGACTAGGTTTCACCATGTTGATCAGGCTGGTCTTGAACTCCTGACCTCAGGTGATCCACCCGCCTCGGCCTCCCAAAGTGCTGGAATTACTGGCGTGAGCCACTGCACAAGGCCTCACATCTTTGTTTTTTACCACCATGTTTTTTAATTTAATTTTATTTTATTGTATTGTATTGTATTGTATATATGTTATGTATGTTATGTTATGTATGTTATGTTATGTATGTTATGTTGTTATGTTATTGATGGAGTTTCTTTCTCCTTGCCCAGGCTGGAGTGCAGTGGCATGATTTCAGCTCTCTGCAACCTCTGCCTCTCGGGTTCAAGTGATTCTCCTGCCTCAACCTCCTGAGTAGCTGGGATTATAGGCACCTGCCACCACACCCAGCTAATTTTTTTTTTGAGACGGAGTCTCGCTCTGTCGCCCAGGCTGGAGTGCAGTGGCGTGATCTCGGCTCACTGTAAGCTCCGCCTCCCAGGTTCACGCCATTCTCCTGCCTCAACCTCCCTAGTAGCTGGGACTACAGGCACCCGCCACCACGTCCGGCTAATTTTTTTTTATTTTTAGTAGAGTTGGGGTTTCACCATGTTAGCCAGTATGGTCTTGATCTCCTGACCTTGTGGTCCACCCGCCTCAGCCTCCCAAAGTGCTGGGATTACAGGTGTGAGCCACTGCACGCGGCTTTTTTTTTTTTGAGATGGAGTCTGGCTTTGTTGCCCAGGGTGGAGTACAGTGGTGCCATCTTGGCTCACTGCAGCCTTCGCCTCCCAGCTTCAAGCAATTCTCTGCCTCAGCCTCCTGAGTAACTGGGATTACAGGCACCTGCCACCATGCCTGGCTAATTTTTTTAATTTTTTTAATTTTAGTAGAGACAGGGTTTTACCATCTTGGCCAGGCTGGTCTGAAACTCCTGACCTCGTGATCCACCCGCCTCAGCCTCCCAAAGTGCTGAGATTACAAGCGTGAGCCACTGTGCCTGGCCAAGTTTTTTTTTTTTTTTTTTTTTTGAGACAGAGTCTCACTCTGTTGCCCAGGTTGGAGTGCAGTGGTGCAATCTCAGCTCACTGCAACCTCCACCTCCTGGGTTTAAGCAATTCTCCTGCCTCAGCCTCCTGAGTAGCTGGGACTACAGGCACGTGCCACCACACCCGGCTAATTTTTTGTGTTTTTAGTAGAGACAGGGTTTCACCATGTTGGCCAGGCTGGTCTCAATCTCCTGACTTCGTGATCCGCCTGCCTCAGCCTCCCAAAGTGCTGAGATTACAGGCGTGAGCCACCATGCCTGGCCAATTGTTTGTATTTTTAATAGAGACAGGGCTTCACCATGTTGTCCAGGCTGGTCTCGAACTCCTAACCTCAAGTGATCCACCTGCCTCGGCTTCCCAAAGTGCTGGGATTACAGGTGTGAGCCACCACGTCCAGCTACCACCGTGTTTAGATTCACCTCTTTGTGAACTTTATAAATACCGTGTGTATTCTTTTGTGTTTGGATTTTTTCATTCGAATACCTTCTCAGATCTGTACATGCTGTGGCATATACCTTGTTCATTTTCATTGCTGTCCAGTTTTCTACAATTTATTCTACACCTGGACACTTGTGTGATTTTCATTTTGGAGTTCTTTCAAATGGTGTGGCTATAAACATCTTTATAAATGTAATTTTGCTGGATGCGGTGACTCCCACCTGTAATCCTAGCACTTTGGAAGGCCGAGGCGGGCAGATCAAGACCAGCCTGGCCAACATGGCAAAACCCTGTCTCTACTAAAAATACAAAAAATTAGCCGGGCATGGTGGCAGGCGCTTGAAATCCCAGCTACTCGAGAGGCTGAGGCAGGAGAATCACTTGCACCTGGGAGGAGGTAGAGGTTGCAGTGAGCCAAGGTCACACCATTGCACTCCAGCCTGAGTGACAGAGCGAGACCCTACCTCAAAAAAAAAAAAAAAAAAAAAAATGTGTTCCAGCTCTTGATCTGGGCTGACTTGAACCCCTTTCTTCACAGACTTCCACCGCTGTCAGAAGGCAATGACCGCTAAAGGAGGCAATGTCTCTGTGTGCGAATGGTACCAGCGTGTGTACCAGTCCCTCTGCCCCACATCCTGGGTATGTGCCTCCTACCAGGGCCCTTGGGATGCTGAGGTGGGGTCTTTGCAGAGGGGAGTGTGGTGGCTTGGTGGGAGCTCATCTGTGAGGGGCAGAGGGAGGACAGGGCTCCACACTGTCCCGGGACTCAATGCCTTTCCTCCCTCCTAGAATTGCCTCCCTTTCTCCTTCTGCTGATGCCTCTTAACCAGTCAGGGCTCTCAGCTGAGGCGACCAGGGCATCTTGCTAGATGTAGCTCAATCATGCACTCTCCAAATACACACTCAGCACTGGGTTCCCATCCCTGTATAGCTCACAATTCTGTGCAGTCCTGTCCTTTTTTATTATGAGCATTTTCTTTTTCTTTCTTTTCTTTTTTTTTTTTTTTTTTTAAGACAGTCTTGCTCTGTCACCAGGCTGGAGTGCAGTGGCGCAATCTTGGCTCACTGCAACCTCCGCCTCCCGGGTTCAAGCGATTCCCCTGCCTCAGCCTCCCAAGTAGCTGGGACTACAGGTGTGCACCACCACTCCCAGCTAGTTTTTTGTATTTTAATAGAGATGGGGTTTCACCATGTCAGCCAGAATGGTCTCGATCTCCTGACTTCATGATCCACCCGCCTCGGCCTCCCACAGTGCCAGGATTATAGGTGTGAGCCACCACTCCCGGCCCTATTACGAACATTTTCAAAGTAGAGAGAATAATTCATTGACCCCATCCATCACCCAAAGTGAATAGTTATCAAGATTTATCCACAGTTTCTTCATCTACCCCTTTTCTTTTTCTTCTTTCCTTTGCTGAAGTATTCTAAAGCAAGTCCCAGACACATCATTTCACCCCTGCCTACTTCAGTGTGGACTTCTAAATAATGACACAGTAAGAGAGTCCCTTCAGCCCTGATCTGAGCAAATCTGTTGTCAATATTTAATAGCTCTTTGCTATGCCCCTGCCCTTTGTTTGAAAAACAAAAACAAAAACAAGTTTTTAAAGACAGGGTCTCACGATGTTGCCTAGGCAGGACTCGAACCCCTGGGCTCAAGTAAGTGTTCCTCCTGCCTCAGCCTCCTGAGTAGCTGGGACTATAGGCATGTGCCACTGTGCCTGCCTCTCTCTGTGTGTGTCTCTCTCTCTCTCTCCCCCCTCCCCCTCCCTCCTCTCTCTTCCTCTCTTTCCCTCTCTCCCTCCCCTCCCTCCTTCTCTCACTCTGTCCTTCTCTCCTTCTCTCCCTGTCTCCCTCTCCCTCTCCCACTCTTTCTCTCTTTCTTTCTTTCCTTTCTTTCTTTTCTTTTCTTTCTTGAGTCTTATGCTGTTGCCCAGTCTGGAGTGCAGTAGCATGATCTTGGCTCACTGTAACCTCCGCCTCCTGGGTTCAAGTGATTCTCCTGCCTCAGCCTCCTGAATAGCTGGGACTACAGGCATGAGCCACCACACCTGGCCCAATGTTTGTATTTTTTTTGTAGAAATGGGGTTTCACCATGTTGCCCAGACTGGTCTCGAACTCCTGAGCTCAAAGCAGTCTGCCTGCCTCAGCCTCCCAAAGTGCTGGGATTATAGGCGTGAGCTACTGCACCCAGCTGAATCTTTCAAAATAAAAAAAAATTACCCTTCTTTAACTTGGCAATTCTACATCTAGGCATGCTACAAAAATCTTCATGTACAAAGATGCCCATTGCAGAGTTGTTTGTAATGGGGAATGTTTGGAAATAACCCAACTTAAAACATTTATCTTGATAGTCTTTATGGAGACTGTGGTGATCTACATGCTGGCACACGGAAAGAATGCTAAGACACAGGAAAAGCAAGTTGCAGAACAATCTATATAGTAGGAATCAATCTGCAAGGATGGAGTTTTTATGGTGTGGTGTGTGTATGTAAATAAAGTAGGAATACACTGATGGCACTTATTATGGGCCAGCTACGTTGTTAGCATTTTTTTTTTTTTTTTTTTTTTGAGATGGAGTCTTGCTGCTCTGTCTCCCAGGCTGGAGTGCAGTGGTGCAATCTCAGCTCACTTCAACCTCCATCTCCCGGGTTCAGGCAATTATCCTGCCTCAGCCTCCTGAGTATCTGGGATTACAGGCGCCTGCCACCACGCCCAGCTGATTTTTGTATTTTTAGTGGAGACAGAGTTTCACCATGTTGGCCAGGCTGGTCTCAAACTCCTGACCTCAGGTGATCCACCTGCTTCGGCCTTCCAAAGTGCTGGGATTACAGGCGTGAGCCACCGCGCCTGGCCATGTTAGTACTTTACATCACATGAGGTCAACATGCTAAAACAACCGTATGAGGTAGGTATTATTGTTAGTATCCTTATTTTACAGAATTGGAAACTGAGGCCCAGAAAGGTTGAGTAACTTGCCCAAGGTCACACAGCTCGGAAGTGATAGAGCAGGGATTCAGATTCAGTCTCTCCGTTGTCCATGCTTTCATCCACTGTTCCTTGCACCAGTGGTCCTCACCCTTTTTGGCACCAGGGACGGGTTTCATGGAAGACAGTTTTTCCACAGACAGGGTTGGGGATGGTGTAAGGATGAGTCCAGCATATTACATTTATTGTCCACTTTATTTCTATTATTATTAAAATATATAATAAAATAATTATACAACTCACCATACTGTAGAATCAGTGGGAGCCCTGAGCTTGTTTTCCTCCAACGAGATGGTCCCATCTGGGGGTGATGGGAGACAGTGACAGATCATCAGGCATTAGATTCTCATAAGGAGCGCACAGCCTAGATCCCTCGCATGCGCAGTTCACAATAGGGTTCGCACTCCTGTGAGAATCTAATGCTGCCACTGATCTGACAGGAGGTGGAACTCGGGCAGTAATGCGAGCCTTAGGGAGTGCTTGTAAATATAGTTGAAGCTTCTCTCGCTTGCCTGCCACTCACTTCCAGCTGTGTGGCCCAGTTCCTAACAGGCCACAGACCAGTACCTGGTTGGGGCTCAGGGACCCCTGCCTTATAGCATAAACTGTGAGCGCGTGATGTATATAAAAAGGTTTATGCTTGTAATTGCCTGTGAGGTCCACAGAGTAGAGTGTTACTTTCAGGGAGTGTTAATTTGACATAGGCCTTATATGGGCCTTTTCATCTTTTTTTTATTTTTATTTTTGTATTTAGAGAGACAGTCTTGCTCTGTCACTCAGGCTGGAGTGCAGTGTGCAATGGTAGCATCATAGCTCACTGCAGCCTCGAACTCCTGGGTTCAGGCAGTTCTCCCACCTCAGCCTCCCTAGTAGCTGGGACTACAGGTGCATGCCACCATGCCTGGCTAAGTTTTGTATCTTTTGTAGAGACAGGCTTTTGCCACGTTCACCAGGCTGGTCTCAAACTCCTGTCCTCAAGCGATCCTTCCACCTCCACCTCCCAAAGTGCTGGGCCACCATGCCCAGCTTGTTTTTTATTTTTTGTAGAGATGGGGGTCTTGCTGTGTTGTCCAGGTTGGTCCCAAACTCCTGAGCCCAAGCAGTCCTCCTACTTTGGCCCCGCAAAGTACTGGAATGACAGGCGTGAGTCGTGAGTCACCACACCCGGCCTCTATCATCATTTATACTAAGCATTGCCTGTGGTCAGTGGTGGGATTGCACTGTGTATTCTGTTTGGCACCTTTTTTGCAATTGACTGTATATCTTGAAGATCCATCCATTTATGTGGGAACATAAATCAGCCTCGTTTTTTTTTTTTCACAGCTGCCTGCTATTCCATCTCCCCTATTTGGACAAACAGCATAGTGTTGACATGAGGTTTTCAAAGCAGGGCCCACCCTTGGAGCTCTGTACAGTGACAGATCTCCCCATCGACAGCTCTGTACAGTGACAGATCTCCCCATCGACAGCTCTGCAGCAGGCCTGGGGTTTTCCTGCTGCCCATTACTCTCCTCCCAGCACGTCAGCTTGTTCAGAACAGTGATTTCTGTCTTTTGGGGTCACTGCTGATTCCCCGGCCCCTGGAATAGAGGTTGGCACACAGCAGGTCCCTGTGGATATTGGTTGAACAAACAGGTGGGCAAGGTGAGGAAGATAAGAAGTCCCCCCATTCGGTTTCCCTACCACGGGAGGAATAACACTGTCTTTCCACAGGTCACAGACTGGGACGAGCAACGGGCTGAAGGCACATTTCCCGGGAAGATCTGAACTGGCTGTACCTCCCTGTCCTCTGTCCTCTGTCCTTCTCCCAGGATGGTGAAGGGGGACCTAGTACCTAGTGATCCCCACCCCGGGATCCTAAATCATGACTTACCTGCTAATAAAAACTCATTGGAAAAGTGAGACCGTGCGTGTGAATGGGCTAGGCAGTGGCAAGAAGCTGGGCTGGAATCAGTGCCCTGACCAGGGAGGGGCTTGAGTGAGTATTTTTTCTGTTTTGTTTTTATTTTTTTAATTTAATTGTTTTGTTTTGTTTTTGTTTTTTTTTTTTATGATGGAGTCTCATTCTGTCACACAGGCTGGAGTGCAATGGCATGATCTCTGCTCACTGCAACCTCCACCTCCAGTGTTCAAGCGATTCTCCTGCCTCAGCCTCCCAACTAGCTGGGTTTACAGGCATACTCCACCACGCCTGGCTAATTTTTGTATTTTTAGTAGAGATGGGGTTTTACCATGTTGGCCAGGCTGGTCTCAAACTCCTGACTTCAGGTGATCCACCTGCCTCAGCCTCCCAAAGTACTGGGATTACAGGCATGAGCCACCGCGCCCAGCGTTTTTTAACTTAATTTTATTGAGCCTTGACTACCCTCTCTGTGCCAATGAGTCAAATAGTTGATTATACAGAATAACCTAAGTCCCTATGTGTGCAACCACCCTACATAATTTTAAAGCAAATCCTGGAGATTATATTTTATCCAGAAATAAGAAACTGTATGTATCTCTTGGAGATACCTTTTTTTTTTTTTTGAGACAGAGTCTCAATCTGTTGCCCAGGCTAGAGTGCAGTGGTGTCATCTCAGCTCTCTGCAACCTCTGCCTTCTGGGTTCAAACTGTTCTCCCACCTCGACATACCTATTTTTTTAAACATAATTATTTACACCTAAGAAATTAGTTCTTAATGGCTGGGTGCAGTGGCTCACACCTGTAATCCCAGCACTTTGAGAGGCCGAGGAGGGCGGATCACCTGAGGTCTGGAGTTCGAGACCATCCTGGGCAACATGGTGAAACCCCGTCTCTACTAAAAATACAAAATTGGCCAGACGTGGTGGCACATGCCTGTAATCCCAGCTACTGGGGAGGCTGAGGCAGGAGGATCACTTGAACCTGGGAGGCGGAGGATGCGGTGAGCTGAGATAATGCCATTGCACTCCATCCTGGGCAACAAGAGTAAATCTCCATCTCACCAAAAAAAAAAAAAAAGGGTTCTTAATATCTCATAAGCAATCTCCTGCACAATGTGTAACTTCTCCCTGTGTTGGGGCCTGCTCTTTCATGCCGATCATGATGGTAGTTGGAAGTCATTTAAGTAGGCCAAATTGAAGGCCGGGCGCCGTGGCTCACACCTGTAATCCCAGCACTTTGGGAGGCCGAGGCAGGCGGATCATGAGGTCAAGAGATCCAGACAATCCTGGCCAACATGGTGAAAACCCCTCTTTACTAAAAATACAAAAATTAGCCGGGCACGGTGGCGGGCGCCTGTCGTCCCAGTTACTTGGGAGGCTGAGGCAGGAGAATGGCGTGAACCCAGGAGGCGGAGCTTGCAGTGAGCCGAGATCGTGCCACTGCACTCCAGCCTGGATGACAGAGCGAGACTCTGTCTCAAAAAAACAGGCCGGGCGCGGTGGCTCAAGCCTGTAATCCCAGCACTGTGGGAGGCCGAGACGGGCGGATCACGAGGTCAGGAGATCGAGACCATCCTGGCTAACACAGTGAAACCCCGTCTCTACTAAAAAATACAAAAAACGAGCTGGGTGAGGTGACGGGCACCTGTAGTCCCAGCTACTCGGGAGGCTGAGGCAGGAGAATGGCGTAAACCCAGGAGGCGGAGCTTGCAGTGAGCTGAGATCCGGCCACTGCACTCCAGACTGGGCGACAGAGCGAGACTCCGTCTCAAAAAAAAAAAAAAAAAAAACAAAAACAAAAACAAAAAGGCCAAATTGAGAGCTGTTCTTCATGGTGTCCCCAAAAGAATTGCCACACAATAACAGCCCAGAATATCCCCAACAGACTTGTCAACAGGGACCTAGCAAGCAACCAGCTGGAGCATTCTCGTGGCTGAACTGGTGTGTCCTGAAAACCTTTCAAATGACCGGGGCGCAGTGGCTCACACCTGTAACCCTAGCACTTTAGGAGGCCCAGACGAGCGGGTCACGAGGTCAGGAATTCAAAACCAGCCTGGCCAAGCTGGTGAAACCCATCTCTTCTAAAAATACAAAAATAAAAATAAAAATACAAAAATTGGCCAGGTGTGGTGGTGCATGCCTGTAATCCCAGCTACTAGGGAAGCTGAGGCAGGACAATCACTTGAACCTGGGAGATGGAGGTTGCAGTGAGCTGAGATTACACCACTGTACTCCAGTCTGGGCGACAGAGTGAGACTCCATCCCAAAAAACAAAAATAAACTTCAAATGGTGACAAACTTGTCTGATGTGTTCACATGAGCAGAGATGATTCTTGTATGGTGAAAAATGGCCCCAGAGATAGATCTTGTGAAATAGCTGCTCATGAGGAAAAGTGGCTGTAGAAGCTGGGCACGGTGGCTCATACCTGTAATGCCAGCACTTTGGGAGACCGAGGCAGCCAGATAACCTGAGGTTGGGAGTTCGAGAACAGCCTGACCAACATGGAGAAACCCCGTCTACTAAAAATACAAAATTAGCCAGGCGTGGTGGTGCATGCCTGTAACCCCAGCTACTCTGGATGCTAAGGCAGGAGAATCGCTTGAACCCAGAAGGCGGAGGTTGCTGTGACCCGAGGTTGCGCCATTGTACTCCAGCCTGGGCAACAAGAGCGAAAGTCCGTCTCAAAAAAAAAAAAGCAAAAAAAAAAAAGCGGCTGTAAACAGGATCTTAGTGCACACACAGGGAGTTTGAGGGATCGTGGGAGGAGGTTATGACGTGGGTCGGAAGTAGCAAAGACCTTAAACACCATGAAAATTTTTTTTTTTTTTTTTTTTTTTTGAGACAGAGTCTCGCTCTGTCGCCCAGGCTGGAGTGCAGTGGCCGGATCTCAGCTCACTGCAAGCCCCGCCTCCCGGCTTTACGCCATTCTCCTGCCTCAGCCTCCCGAGTAGCTGGGACTACAGGTGCCCGTCACCTCACCCAGCTCGTTTTTTGTATTTTTTAGTAGAGACGGGGTTTCACTGTGTTAGCCAGGATGGTCTCGATCTCCTGACCTCGTGATCCGCCCGTCTCGGCCTCCCAAGGTGCTGGGATTACAGGCTTGAGCCACCACGCCCGGCCAAAAAAATTTTTTTTTGAGACAGAGTCTTGCTCTGTTGTCCAGACTGGAGTGCAGTGATGTGATCTCTGTTCACTGCAACCTCCACCTCCCGGTTCAAGCAATTCTGCCTCAGCCTCCCAAGAAGCTGAGATTACAGGCGCCCACCACCACACCCAGCTAAAATTTTTTTTGTATTTTTAGTAGAGATTTAGAGAGTAGTTTTACCATGTTGGCCAGACTAGTCTTGAACTCCTGACCTCAGGTAATCCATCCACCTTGGCCTCCCAAAGTGCTGGGATTACAGGCATAAGCCACACCGTGCCCAGCCAACACAATGAAAATTTCAAATGAAACAGGATGGCCAGTGAAAAGTCAAGGTGCTGGACTCCTTGAGTCCAGCTGCCCAATTCTGCCCAGGGTTTGCCGCCGGTGCCAGTGTTTCCTATACATTCCTTTGGAGATAGCTCATGCATCTAGAAATATTTGTAAATATATTGATCTGATTGGATATGGTGGCCGTTTCCTCCCTGATGTACTACTTCCATTTGCTCACACGGCTCCTGCCACACTGGCCTCTTCAGTGCACAAGAACTGTGAGCAAATGAAGTATTTCGATGTACCAGGCTGGCTCCAACGCCTTTACGCTCCAGTCCTTTACACTTGCTGTTTGCTCGACCTGGAATGTTTGGCCACCAGGTGTCCACAAGCTCACCCCTCACTGCCTTCAGGTCTTCATTTAGGGAGACCTTCTCTGACCACTCAGCCTTCACCTTCAACTCCTCCCCCTTTGTGCCCCTTCACTCCTTTTGTTTCTTTCTCTTTTTAAAAATTTTTATTTATTTATATTTTAATTTTTGGAGACAGTCTTACTCTGTTGCCAGGCTGGAGTGCAGTGGCGCAATCTTGGCTCACTGCAATCTCAGACTCCCTGGTTCAAGCGATTCTCCTGCCTCAGCCTCCCAGGTAGCTAGGATTACAGGCACACACCACCACGCCCAGCTAATTTTTGTATTTTTAGTAGAGATGGGGTTTCACCATGTTGGCCAGATGGTCTCGATCTCTTGACCTTGTGAGCCACCCACCTCGGCCTCCCAAAGTGCTGGGATTACAAGTGTGAGCCACCATGCCTGGCTGTTTTTTTTTTTTTTTTTTTTTTTTTTTTTTTTTTTTTTTGAGGGGGGAGCGGGGACAGAGTCTCACTCTGTCGCCCAAGCTGGAGTGCAGTGGCGTGATCTTGGCTCACCACAACCTCCACCTCCCAGGTTCAAGTGATTGTCGCCTCAGCCTCCCAAGTAGCTGGGACTACAGGCGCATGCCACCATGCCCGGTTAATTTTGTTTATTTTTAGTAGAGACAGGATTTCACCATGTTAGCCAGGATGGCCTCAATCTCATGACCTCGTGATCTGCCCACCTCGGCCTCCCAAAGTGCTGGGATTATAGGCATGAGCCACCGCACCCGGCCCATTTGAATATTTTCATTTTAGTTACTGTAATTTTCAAGTTCCAAATTTCTGTTTAGTTCTTTTTAAATAATTTCTGCTTTTAGGCCAGGCATGGTGGCTTACACCTGTAATCCCAGCACTTTGGGAGGCCAAAGTGGGAGGTTCACTTGAAGTCAGGAGTTGGAGACTAGCCTGGCCAACACTCCGTCTCAAAACAAACAAACAAACAAACAAAAAAGACGGTATTCTTTAGCATGTGTTCAGCTAATGATTGGACAAAGATTTCCTTAGCCTCCAAGAACCAATAATCTCCTAGCCTTTGCCGAGGCGTGGTAGGCCATGCAGTTGAGCCGGGCAATTGACAGCTCTGCCATCGTCATTACTTCTCACAGGAAGGCACACATCCTCAAGGGCAGCCCAATGTAAGAAGACTGGGTTCTCATCTCTGGTCTTTCTTGAGCCTGCCTATACTCCTGGGCATGCACACAACCCTATGCATGCATGTGACCTTCTAGATTTCCAAGAATATTTTGGAGTTTTTCAAAGCCGCCTCATTCCCCAGCTTTATCTTTTAAACTTTTTCATTAGCCTATTATTGGTCTCAACTGTTATTCATTGCTTAGGCAGCTGCCTACTTGAGCAATTGCATACAATTGTGTTTCACAAATGCCCCTGGGGAAATAATTCTGACAATGTATGAGCTCTAAGTTAGGTCAAATACAGACAATATTGCAAGCAAGGTCTTCCAAGGAACCACAAGACGAATCAAATATTTCTGACTTTCTGGGAGTGAGGCTTTTAAGGAGTTTCATCCTCTTCTGCTCCATTTGGTGTATGCCAGGCTGCTAGTTTCCAGTGAGAATGCCGGCAGTTAACATTCAAGGCTACCATGGAGCTGGAGTGGGGGAATGGAACTAGGGCAATTAAAAATGTCACAAAGGGCCGGGCGCGGTGGCTCAAGCCTGTAATCCCAGCACTTTGGGAGGCCGAGACGGGCGGATCACGAGGTCAGGAGATCGAGACCATCCTGGCTAACACGGTGAAACCCCGTCTCTACTAAAAATACAAAAACTAGCCGGGCGAGGTGGCGGGCGCCCGTGGTCCCAGCTACTCGGGAGGCTGAGGCAGGAGAATGGCGTAAACCCAGGAGGCGGAGCTTGCAGTGAGCTGAGATCTGGCCACTGCACTCCAGTCCGGGCGACAGAGCGAGACTCCGCCTCAAAAAAAAAAAAAAAAAAAATGTCACAAAGTACAAAAATTAGCTGGGCGTGGTGGCGGGTGCCTGTAATCCCAGCTACTCGGGAGGCTGAAGCAGGAGAATCGCTTGAACCTGTGAGGTGGAGGTTGCAGTGAGCTGAGATCGCACCACTGCATTCCAGCCTGGGCGACAGTGAGACCATATCTCAAGAAAACAAAAATAAAAATAAAATTTAAAAATGTCATAACGTTCACTGCTCTTATTAGGATTCAGCTGCTTTTCTTGAATAAACACTTTTCAGATTTTTGTTGTTGTTGAGGCAGAGTCTCACTCTGTCGCCCAGGCTGGAGTGCAATGGTGCGACCTTGGCTCACTGCAACCTCTGCCTCCCAGCGATTCTCCTGCCTTAGCCTCCTTGAGTAGCTGGGATTACCGGTACCTGCCACCACACCCAGCTAATTTTGTATTCTTAGTAGAGATGGGGTTTCACCATGTTGGTCAGCCTGACCTCAGGTGATCCCCCCACCTCAGCCTCCCAAAGTGCTGGGATTACAGGCGTGAGCCACCGCACCCGGCCAAAACAAATATTTTAAAATCTCAAGTGAGTTGACTAAAACCAAATTAACCATTTTAATCGGAAAATATCTCATGTATCTAATTACCAAACTAGTGCCTTGACAATGGGATTTGCAATGTCATTTGTTTGCCGAATTCGCAGGCACCACAATGGGGAACCACAGCTCCAACAGCAGAGGCAATAAACGGCCTGGCCTTGGGGTTGGGAAGTTCTGGGGATGGTGTCCCCATCCCCAGATGGGGACCCGGGCCCGGGCCACCATTTTTGCCTGTGGAGCCAGCCCTGCGCCGCAAGGGAGCGGCATCAGAGAGACCGTGGCCTCTCGGGAGCCAGCTGCAGGGCATGGCCGTGGGCAGCATCGCCGCTTGGGGACATGCGCTGGCTCAGTCCCCACCGCTGCCGGGAAGCAGTCTGATGACACCCATTTCGTAGATGGGCAAATCCACAAGCCAAGTCGCACCGCCCAGAAGAGGTGGAACCGGAATTTGAACCTAGGTTTCTCATTCTGCAGCCTGAAGAAATACATGTCTGCTTGGTCCATGTGTGTGTTGGGGGGCGACGGGGACTTTTCTTCAATCAAGCCCAGTGTGCCCCTCTCACTTTCTAGCACGTTCTTCTCCCCACGCTTTGTACTCATCTCAGACTCCCCTCACACATCCATCCTGGGTGCCATCCTTTCCCTCAGCCCACCGCCCATGTAATCAGCCTCCTAAGCACCCCTTCCACCCGTCCCCTCATCTCCCCACTGCTCTGTCTTGGTGCAGCCCTGGCCTCGGCAGGGGTCCCTGCCTGGGCCTCCCCACGGGCTCCCAGCTTCACAGAGGAGCAGCCACCTGCCCAAGGTCACACAGCAGAAGAGGCACTTTTGGGATTCAGAACCCATCTGTGGGTCTGAAGTGGATTTTTTGTTTGTTTTTGGAGACAGGGCCTGGCTCTGTCACTCAAGCTGGAGTGCAATGGAATGATCTTGGCTCACTCACTACAACCTCTGTCCCCCAGGTTCAAGCCATCCTCCCACCTCAGCCTCCCAAGTAGCTGGGACCACAGGCATGAGTCTGGCTGATTATTTTTGTATTTTTTTTTGAAACGGGGTTTCACCGTGTTATCCAGTCTGGTCTCAAACTACTGAGCTCAAGCGATCCGCCTACCTGAGTTTCCCAAAGTGCTGGGATTACAGGCCTGAGCTACCACACCCTGCCCCGATTTGGATCTTGCTCCTACTTCCAGGAAGGCCCATGTCCTAGCAAGAGAGATGCCAGGTGGTGTGCACACCCCTCCACCCCCAAATCCACCACCAACGGAGCCTGGGACCCAGAGGCCATGGGTCCTACACAATCTGGAATTTCAGGTCTATAAATCATGGGGGCGGCAGGGAGCCCATCGAAGCTGTTCACTCATCCTGGTCTGCCGGCTCGGCCTCTTGTCCATCCCCCTGCCGTGCCCCAAAACACACATACACACCCTCCCTCCTTCCTGGGAGACCGGCCCAAGGAGGGGCCTGGGCATATATAGGAAGCCACAGTGGGTGGAGATGGCCAGAGAGGCTCCAGACAGAGAAGGTGAGGAGGGGGCTCTGGAAGTCTGGGTGTGGCATGGGGGGGTCTGATGCTCAGGAAGGGGCAGTGCCAAGTTCGGGCCAGTGACTGCCCCACCGGGGCCTGGGTGTCCTCTTCTGCAAAATGCCTCCCCGCCAGGGCTGTGGGCTCATCGGTGCCAGCCTGGGCCCCGCAGAGAGCTGGAGCAACCCCTCGCAGCTGGGGTGTGGCTCAGAGATTGGGGGTCCGGCTGGCCCTTTACGCTCCTGGCCTCATCCTTGCTCGTGTGTCCCAGGATGATGGCGTCTGCGGCAGCAGCAGAGGCCGAGAAGGGATCTCCAGTTGCGGTGGGCCTGCTAGTTGTGGGCAACATCATTATTCTGGTGAGACTCGCCCCAGTGCTGGGAGCGGAGTGGTTGTGTGGTGGGGAGAGGGCAGTCCTGAGTTCGGGGTGGGGGATGAGGGTCCAGAAGTGTCTCTTGGGCAGACTCAGTGATCAGCACAGCCTGGGTTTAAATCCCAGCTCTGCCTCTCCCCAGCTCTGTGACCTTAGCAAGCGACTGTCCCTCTCTGTGCCTTCTTTCCTTATCTATAGATTGTGTCCTCATTGTGTGAGCTGTTGTCATGTGAATTAATCCATGCATGGTCCTCAGCTCAGAGAAAGTGCCCAACTAATGCTGGCTATCACCATCAGCATCACTATGGATATAAAGTGACTGCCTGGTGCACAGGAGACCACAAGAAGGAAAAACAACAGTGTCTTTCAATTAACGTTGGGTTTTGGTTTTGTGTTTTTTTGTTTTGTTTTGTTTTGTTTTGTTTTTTTGAGACGGAGTCTCACTCTGTCGCCCAGACTGGAGTGCAGTGGCTGATCTCAGCTAACTGCAACCTCCAACTCCCGGGCGCAAGTGATTATCCTGCCTCAGCCTCCAGAGTAGCTGGGATTACAGGTGCACTCCACCACACCTGGCTAACTTTTTTTTTTTTTTTAGACGGAGTCTCGCTCTGTCACCCAGGCTGAAGTGCAGTGGCAAGATCTCAGCTCACTGCATCCTCTACCTCCTGGGCTCAAGCAATTCTCCTGCCTCAGCCTCCCGAGCAGCTGGGATTACAGGCACACACCACCATACCCAGCTACTTTTGTATTTTTAGTAGAGGCGGGGTTTCTACTGTTGGCCAGGCTGGTCTTGAACTCCTGACCTGAGATGATCTGCCCACATCCTCCTCCCAAAGTGTTGGGATTACAAGTGTTAGCCACCGCGCCTGGCCTTGTGTTTGTTTTAGAGACAGGGTCTCGCTCTGTTGACCAGGCTGCAGTGCAGTGGTGTGATCCTAGCCCACTGCAGCCTCCAATTCCTGGGCTCAACTGATCCTCCCGCCTTAGCATCCCGACTAGCTGGGACTACAGGTGCACATCACCACATCTGGCTAATTTTTTTATTTTTCGTAGAGATGGGTTCTCACTATTGCCCAGGCTGGTCTCAAACTCCTGGGTTCAAGCAATCCTCCTGCCTCGGCCTCCCACAGTGCTGGGATTGCCAGTGTGAGCCACCTTGCCTGGCCCATTTGTAATTTTTATGGCCATGGCCATGTTCCCCTCCTCGGGGAAAAACAGCACCATCAAGGGAGGGCAGCTGGACTAACCATCTCCTCTGTGCCAGTCCACTGCTCCAGTCTTTCCACGTGGCATCCCCTTTCATCTCCGAAGCAACTGGCAGCTGGGGCGTGAGGGTCGGTTGTCTGGCTGGGTCTCTTCTCTCCTGGCCTCTGCTCACCCTCATCGCTGCTCTTTGCCCACTTTAGTGTGAGGGCAGTGGAGGCTCCGAATGGGGAAGGAACTTGCTCTTGGAGATGCCTCGTGCCAGGGCTGCTGGCCCCGAGCGAACCTTCCTAAACTGCTGCTCTGTCCAGCTGTCAGGCCTGGCCTTGTTTGCCGAGACTGTATGGGTGACAGCCGACCAGTACCGCGTATACCCACTGATGGGAGTCTCAGGCAAGGATGACGTCTTCGCTGGCGCCTGGATCGCCATCTTCTGTGGCTTCTCCTTCTTCGTGGTAGCCAGTTTTGGTGTGGGCGCCGCGCTCTGCCGCCGCCGGTCCATGGTCCTCACGGTGAGGCCCTGGGGAGGGGGGGAATGGGGACATTGAAAACAGAGTTCAGCATCACTGAGTCATAGTAGCAGGTGCCGCCCCAGCCACTAGTGTGAGTTCCCTACAGCCTCACACTCAGGGATTCCAGGCATCATCTCACTCAGTCTTCCCACAGCCCAATAACCCAGGCTCTGCAGTTACCCCCATTTAATGAAGAAAACAGGCAGAGAGAGGGGAGTGGGGCTCTGCACAGTGGGAGGACTTGAGTAGCAGGGCTGGGATATTTTTTTTTTTTTTTTTTTGGTAAAGATGGGGGTCTCACTATGTTGCCCAGGCTGGTCTCAAACTCCTGGTTCAAATGATTCTCCTGCCTCGGCCTCCCAAAATGCTGAGATTACAGGCTTGAGCTCCTCCACCTGCACCCAGTGCAGGGCTAGAATTTGAACCCCTGCTAGCCACTCTCCAGAATCTGTGCTCATGAATTCTGCCAATAATAGCACAGCTACCATTTAATAATGGTTTACTACATGCCACGAGCTGTTCTAAATGGTTTACTGGATTCGTTCATTTATTCCTCATAGTCCACCAAGAGATACCATCATCATCATGACCCTATTTGACAAAGATTGAAACTGAGGCTCAGAGAAGTGAAGTCACTTACCCAGGAGCACACATTGAGACAGTGGCAGAGCCAGTTTCAACCTGAGCAGATCAGCTCTTGAGCCTGTGCTCTTAATCTCTGCCCACAACAATGACCCACACTTCCCAAGTATCTCTCATGCACCTGACACTAGGGTAAGCAGTTTAGAAAATGAACTTCGTGGCCAGGCGCAGTGGCTCATGCCTGTAATCCCAACACTTTGGCAGGCAGAGGCGGACAGATCACTTGAGGTCAGGAGTCCGAGACCAGACTGGCCAACATGGCGAAATCCCATCTCTAGAGAAAAAAAAAAAAAAAAAAAAAAGGCCAGATGTGATGGCAGGCACCTGTAATCCCCACTACTCAAGAGGCTGGGGCAAAACAATCACTAGAGCTTGGGAGGCAGAGGTTGCAGTGAGCCAAGATCACGCCATTGCATTCCAGACTGTATGACAGAGTGAGACTCCATCTCAAAAAAAAAAAAAAAAAGGAAAGAAAAGAAAATGAGCTTCCTCAGTCTTCCCAGAGGCCCTTCACAGTTAGTGCTTTTCAACCCATTTACCAGATGAGGAAACTGAGGCTCAAAGAGGCCACCACCCTCTCCCAGCTGACCAGGAGACCTGGGATTCCAATCCAGGCCCCAGTGACACAGAGACAGCACTGTGCTTCCTCGACAGCCAAGGGTTTTTCACATTCCCAGGAGCAGCCACTTATTTGATGAACAAATGCTTATGAGCAGGAGCTATGTGCTGAGCCCTACGCTGGGCACTGGGGCTCTGTGCTGAGTGAAATATAAAAGTCCTTGACCCAGGGGAGTGGTGCTCAGAGGAGGAAGACAGTGAACAGGAGGGGAGGTCAGGAGCCGAGAAGGGCGAGGGAAGACCTCACTGCCAGGGAAAGCAAAGACCTAGAGGCACTGGGGGTGAGGCATGTGTGTAACTGGAGCAAGAGCCTTCCAGGTGGAGGTGGCAGCAAGGGCAAAGGCTCTGAGGCCAGAGCGGGCCAGGAGTCCAAAGCAGCTGGGGCTGAGTGAGGAGGAGGTTGGGGGGCTGAGAGGACATGAGGCAGACAGGTGGGGAGGAGAACAGTGAGGAGTGGGGATGGGAAAGAAGCAGGAGGGAAGGTAGGTGTTGTGGACTTTGGCTTTATCCTGAGTAAGATGGAGCCATGGACTCCTTCCCTCCCTCCCTTCCTCCCTTCCTTCATTTTTCTAGACAGGCAGGTATTGTGGACTTTGGCTTTATCCTGGGTACGATGGAGCCATGGACTTCCTTCCCTTCCTCCTTTCCCTCCCTTCCCTTCCTTCCTTCCTTCCTCCCTTTCCTCCCTCCCTCCCTCCTTCTTTCCCTCCTTCCTTCTTTTCTTCCTTCCTTTGTTTTTCTAGACAGGGCCTCACTCTGTTGCCCAGGCTGGAGTGCAGTGGCACAATCATAACTCTTTGCCACTTTGAACTCTCGGGCTCAAATGATCCTCCCACCTCAGCCTCCCATTGAGCTGGGACTACAAGTGTGCACCACCACGTACAGCTAATGTTTGTATTTTTTGTAGAGATGGAGTCTCACTATGTTGCCCAGACTGGTCTCGAACTCCTGGCCTCAAGTGAGCCTCCCACCTCAGCCTCCCAAAGTGCTGGAATTACAGGCATGAGCCACCACACCTGCCCTCTTATTTTCTTATCCTGTATTTAATTTTTGGGCATAACAATTTAACCAAAGCCCTAAAAATTCACCCAACTAGTTTTAAAAATTGTGTCTATGTCTGTTTCCCCTATTAGTTTGTCATTAACTAAGACATTTTTTCCCCAAATTTATTTCTTCTTTTTTTTTTTTGAAATGGAGTCTTGCTCAGTCTCTCAGGTTGGAGTGCAGTGGCAAGATCTTGGCCCCCTGCAAGCTCTGCCTCCGGGGTTCACACCATTCTCCTGCCTCAGCCTCTTGAGTAGCTGGGACTACAGGCACCCACCACCACGTCCCACTAATTTTTTTTTTTTTTTTTTTTTTGTATTTTTAGTAGGGGTTTCACAATGTTAGCCAGGATGGTCTCGATCTCCTGACCTCATGATCCACCCGCCTTGGCCTCCCAAAGTGCTGGGATTACAGGCGTGAGCCACCGCGCCTGACCTTTTTTTGTTTATTTTGAGATGGAGTCTCGTTCTTTTGCCCAGACTGGAGTGCAACAGTGTGATCTCGGCTCACTGCAACCTCCACCTCCGGGGTTCAAGCGATTCTTCTGTCTCAGCCTCTGAGTAGCTGGGATTACAGGTGTGAGCCACCATACCTGGCTAATTTTTCTATTTTTAGTACAGATGGGGTTTCACCATGTTGGTCAGGCTCGTCTTGAACTCCTGACCTCGTGATCTGCCTGCCTTGGCCTCCCAAAGTGCTGAGATTACAGGCATGAGCCATGGCTTTGTTTGTTTGTTTGTTTGTTTGAGACAGAGTCTCGCTCTGTCGCCTAGGCTGGATGGCAACTCCCTTTTTTTGTTTATTTGCTTTTTTGAGACACAGTCTCGCTCTGTCGCCTAGGCTGGAGGGCAGTGGCGCCATCTCGGCTCACTGCAAGCTCCCCCTCCCAGGTTCAGGCCATTCTCCTGCCTCAGCCTCCTGAGTAGCTGGGACTACAGGCGCCCACCACCAAGCCCGGCTAATTTTTTGTATTTTAAGTAGAGACGGGGTTTCACCGTGTTAGCCAGGATGGTCTCGATCTGATCTCGTGATCCGCCCGCCTCGGTCTCCCAAAGTGCTGGGATTACAGGCGTGAGCCACTGTGCCTGGCCCCCACCTCCCCGCCTTTTTTTTTTTTTTTCCAAATTTCTTACGGGAAATTTCTAACGTAGACTAAAGTAGAGTCCGTGGTATTTGAGCTCTGCATACCTCTCACTTAATTTCAACAACATCAGCTGCAGACTGCCCAGCATTGTCTCCTCTATCCCCCTTCTCCCACACTTTTTCTTCTGGGTATTTTGAAGCACATTCTAGAAGCCAAGTCGCTTACCTGGATAAGCTCCAGTAAATACTGGAGCACACACTTCTCTGACTGATAAGCACATTGTTTTAAAGCAGTCAGGCAGATGTGCAATGTCATCCATCTCCCAGTAGCGGATCACAAATCCACACACAACCTCCTGTTGCTTTATAGGTGAAGATGCCAGGTGAGTACAAGAAAAGAATTTGCATTAAACATCAACTATCAAGCTTTTTTTTTCTCCTGCCCTCCATGCCATTGGCACAACCCACCAAATTCACCCAAATTCTTTTATATCATCCAATACCCAGTCTGTGTCAAATGTCTCTCATTATCTGAGAACATCGTTTTATGTTTGTTTGGTTTGGTTTGTTTTAAGAGACACTGTTGCCTGGGCTGGAGTGCAGTGGCACGATCTCGGCTCATTGCGACCTCCACCTCCTGGGTTCAAGTTATTCTCCTATCTCAGCCTCCCGAGTAGCTGGGATTACAGGCACCCATCACCATGCCCAGCTAATTTTTGTATTTTTGCATTTTTAGTAGATGGGGTTTCACCATATTGGTCAGGCTGGTCTCAAACTCCTGACCTCAGTTGATCCACCTGCCTCAACCTCCCAAAGTGCTGGGATTACAGGCGTGAGCCACTGCACCCACACTTGTTTGTTTTGTTTTAAGAGACAGGGTTTTGCTCTGTCACCCAGGCTGGAATGCAGTGGTGCAATCATAGCTCACTGCGGCCTCCAACTACTGGGCTCAAATGATCCTCCAACCTCAGCCTCCCGAGTAGCTACGACTAACACTACCACTAGTAGTAACCATGCTTAACTAATTTTTTTATTTTTATTTTTTGTAGCGACGGGGTCTCACTGTGTTGCCCAGGCTGATCTTGAACTCCAGGGTTCAAGCAATCCTCCCACCTCGGCCTCCCAAAGTGCTGGGATTACAGGCATGAGCCACTGCATCTGGCAGAGAATGTCTTTATCTATTTATTTATATTATTATTTTTTGAGATGGAGTTTCACTCTTGTTGCCTAGGCTGGAGTATAATGGTACATTCTGGGCTCACTGCAACCTCTGCCCCACGGGTTCAAGCAATTCTCATGCTTCAGCCTCCCGAGTAGCTGGGATTACAGGCATGCGCCACCACACCCGGCTAATTTTGTGTTTTTAGTAGAGACGGGGTTTCTCTATGTTGGTCAGGCTGGTCTTGAACTTCCAACCTCGGGTGATCCACCTGCCTTGGCCTCCCAAAGTGCTGGGATTACAGGCATGAGCCACTGTGCCCGGCCCCGAATGTCTTTGTTTTTTAATTTTCTTTTCTTTAGCTTTTTTTTTTTTTTTTTTTTTTTTGCTGTCATCTATTTATCCCAGATATTTTTCTCTTTTATAGTAGACATTTATTTAGTGATTCTAAGTCAATACTTAACTTTGGCAAATATGTTACTTTTTAAATTTCATTTTCCCTTGACATTTTATTATAAAATATTTCTGGCTGGGTGTGGTGGCTCACTCCTATAATCCCGCACTTTGGGAGGCTGAGGAAGGAGGATCACTTGAACTCAGGAGTTTGAGACCAGCCTGGGCAATGTAGCAAGACCCTATCTCTAAAAAAAAAAATTTAAAAATGAGCCAGACATGGTGGCATGTGCCTGTAGTCCCAGATACTCAGAAGGCTGAGGCAAGAGGATCACCTGAACCTGGGAGGCAGAGGCTGCAATGAGCTATGAGCTATGATCCTGCCACCACTGCACACCAGCCTGGGCGACAGAGGGAGACTCCATCTCAAAAAAAAAAAAAAAATATATATATATATATATATATATATATATAATTTTTGACATAGGGTCTCCCTCTGTCGCCCAGGCTGGTGTGCAGTGGCACGATCTCAGCTCACTGCAACCACCTCCCGGGTTCAAGCAATTATCCTTCCTTAGCCTCCCGAGTAGCTGGGATTACAAGCATCGCCGGGCTAGAGCACAGCGGTGCAATCTCAGCTCCCTGCAACCTTCACCTCCCGGGTTCAGGCGATTCTCCTGTCTCAGTCTCCCGAATAGCTGGGACTACAGGCCAATGCCACCATTCCCGGCTGATTTTTGTATTTTTATTAGAGACGGGGTTTTGCCATGTTGGCCCAGCTAGTCTCAAACGCTTGACCTCAAGTGATCCACCCACCTCAGCCTCCCAAAGTGCTGGGATTACAGGTGTGAGCCACCAATGCCCAGCCCTAATTGTTGTATTTTTATTAGAGAAGGGGTTTCACCATGTTGGCCAGGCTGGTCTCGAACTCCTGACCTCAGGTGATCGCCCCTTCGGCCTCCCAAAGTGCTGGGATTACAGGCGTGAGCCACCACGCCTGGCCTGTCTCAAAAATAAATTAATTAAATTAAATATTTCAAAATACAGAAAAGTTGGAAGATTTGTACAGCGAACACCTAAATACCCACCACATATTATGGATGATACTAGTCACACTGCCCCAAACTTTTTAAAAACTTGCATTTCCACAGTGATGCCTCCCTGATGGGGTGTGGCTTCACGGGCTTTGCCCAACGGGCCGTCCTCCCTCTGTCTCCCCAGTACCTGGTGCTCATGCTCATCGTCTACATCTTCGAGTGCGCTTCCTGCATCACGTCCTACACCCACCGTGACTATGTGAGCCCGGCGAGGCCTGGGGAGGGGCCTGACCTGCATGGGAGGGGCGAGGGTCCCGGCGCGGCGGGGCGGAGGTCGTCCTGTCTCCCCATCCAGCCCTGCCGGCCCCTGCTCTTCCCTGTTCTCCGCAGATGGTGTCCAGTCCATCCCTGATCACGAAGCAGATGCTGACCTTCTACAGCGCGAACACCGACCAGGGCCAGGAGCTGACCCGCCTCTGGGACCGCGTCATGATTGAGGTGGGCAGGGTGGCCGGGGTGCCGGGAGGGCCCCGGGGCTCCCTCCACAGAAGCCGATAGAGCGCCCGATGTGCCCTCTTGTAGAGAAGTGAGTGCTTTAAAGACATCCACTCATGAGATCTCCAGGAGAGCAGGGCTGCGGATGAGTAAACCCTTCTGCAGATGAGTAAACAGGCCCACAAAGGGAAAGTCCCTTGCCCGATGCCATACAGTCCATAAGTGGTGGGAGCTGGGATTGGAACTCGGCAGCCTAGCTCCTGACCCCCTGCTCTTAGCCTATACGTACTACCTCAACAGAAATGTTGATAATAATAACAATAGTAACAGCACCATTCACTGAGCACTAACTTGGGTTTAACACAGTTCAAAGGACTTTTATTTTTATATTTTGAGATGGGGTCTTGCTCTGTCGCCCAGGCTGGAGCAATCATAGCTCACTGCAACCTCCAACTCCTGGGCTCAAGTGATCCTCCTGCCTCAGCCTCCCAAGTAGCTGGGAATACAGGTGCACCCCACCACGCCCAGCTAAATTTTTAAAATTATTTTTTGTGGAGACGGGGTCTTGCTCTATTGCCCAGGCTGGTTTTGAACTCCTGGGCTCAGGATTGGAGCCATTCTCCTACCTCCGCCTCTCAAAGTGCTGAGATTACAGGCATGAGCCACAAGTGCCTGGCCTCAAAGCACTTTTAAAGCTTTTTTAATCCTCACGACCACCCCATAAGGGAGATCAGCCTTTTAGTGATGAGGAGACCAAAGCAAGAGGTTGAATATCTTGCATGAGGTCACACACCTGGTAGGTCACAGAACTGGAAGGATTCAAACTCAGACTTCCAGGTTTGAAGAGATGCACTCTTCAAATCCAACATGATATTGCATCGGAAGAGGAAGAAATTGGCTGGGCGCAGTGGCTCATGCCTATAATCCCAACACTTTGGGAGGCTGAGACGGGCAGGTCACTTGAGTTCAGGGATTTGAGACCATCCTGGCCAACATGGTGAAACCCTGTCTCCACAAAAAATATAAAAATTAGCCAGACGTGGTGGTATGCGCCTGTGATTCCAGCTACTTAGGAGGCTGAGGCAGGAGAATCGCTTGAACCCAGGAGGCAGAGGTTGCAGTGAGCCAAGATGTCGTCCAGCCTGGACGACAGAGGGAGACTCCGTCTCAACAGAAAAAAAAGGAAGAAATTGACAACTCAAGAAAAACTGAGGTGTCAATGTGGCCCAAGTCCTCTAGCTAGCCAGGATTTGAACCCATGTTTGAAGGGTGCCCAAGCCTATGTTTTCCTCATTCAGGAGCCACAAATTAAACACCTGGATTCCTTACCAAAGCCAGGAAAAGCCAGAAATCTGCCCTTTTTGTGTTATTTTATCAGCATATTTTATTTTATTTTATTTTATTTATTTATTTATTTTTTTTGAGACAGAGTCTCGCTCTGTCGCCCAGGCTGGAGTGCAGTGACCGGATCTTGGCTCACTGCAAGCTCCGCCTCCCGGGTTTACGCCATTCTCCTGCCTCAGCCTCCCGAGTAGCTGGGACTACAGGCACCCGCCACCTCGCCCGGCTAGTTTTTTGTATTTTTTTTTTAGTAGAGACGGGATTTCACCGTGTTAGCCAGGATGGTCTCGATCTCCTGACCTCGTGATCCGCCTGTCTCGGCCTCCCAAAGTGCTGGGATTACAGGCTTGAGCCACCGCGCCAGGCCTTTATTTTATTTTTTGAGATGGAGTTCCATACTTGATTCCCAGGCTGGAGTGCAGTGGCACAATCTCGGCTCACTGCAATCGCCACCTCCTGGGTTCAAGCGATTCTCCTGCCTCAGCCTCCCAAGTAGCTGGGATTACAGGGGCCCACCACCACACCTGGCTAATTTTGTATTTTTAGTAGAGGTGGGGTTTCATCATGTTGGTCAGGCTGGCCTTGAACTCCTGACCTCAGGTGATCCACCCACCTTGGCCTCCCAAAGAGCTGGGATTACAGGCATGAGACACCATGCCTGGCAAAAATATTTTAAAATAAGTCAGAGGTGCGGGTTTGATCCAAATCCCCCATCAGCTTCCTGGTCCTGGGACAAATATCATCTGCTCCGTGCTCACACACAGACACCCACCAGACACACTCGCTTGGAGGCCCAGGACATGGGGAAGTTGGGTCCAGCTGTGTCAAAGGCCAACCCTGCCCCTCCTTGCTGTGTGACCTCAGGCAAGCGACTATCCTCTCTGAGCCCGAGCCCGCCTGACCCCCTGCTTTTCTCTTCAGCAAGAGTGCTGTGGCACATCTGGTCCCATGGACTGGGTGAACTTCACCTCAACCTTCCGGGAGGCCACTCCGGAGGTGGTGTTCCCCTGGCCCCCACTGTGCTGTCGCCGGACGGGAAACTTCATCCCCCTCAACAAGGAGGGCTGCCGCCTGGGGCACATGGACTACCTGTTCACCAAGGTGTGGCCCTCTGCCCTGCTGCATCTGTCCGTCCATCTGTCTGTCTTTCTCTGGTCTCTGCTCCCTCTCTGATTCTATCTCTTTCTCCCTCCCTGTGTCTGTCCATCCAGCTTTGTCTCTCTCCTCTTCCCCTCTCTGATTTTCTTGTTTTCTTTTTCTTTCTTTTCTTTTCTTTTTTTTTTTTTTCGAGACCGAGTCCTGCTGTGTCACCCAGGCTGGAGTACAGTGGCACGATCTTAGCTCACTACAGCGTCTGCCTCCCAGGTTCAAGGGATTCTCCCACCTCAGCTTCCAGAGCAGCTGGGATTACAGGCGCGCACCACCCTCTTGGCTAATTTTTGTATTTTTAGTAAAGACAGGGTTTGATCATGTTGGCCAGGCTGGTCTCGAACTCCTGAGGTCAAGTGATCCACCCGCTTTGGCCTCCCAAAGTGCTCAGATTACAGGCATGAGCCACAGCGCTGGGCCCCCTCTCTGATTTTCTCGTGCTCTCCCAACTCTCTCTCAAGTCAGCAGGATGCACCCAGGGTCTGTCTGATCCAGACCTGGCACCTGCAACTTTACTCAGGTTGTCCGAGAATAAGAGCAACAGGCCGGGCGCGGTGGCTCAAGCCTGTAATCCCAGCACTTTGGGAGGCCGAGACGGGCGGATCACGAGGTCAGGAGATCGAGACCATCCTGGCTAACACGGTGAAACCCCGTCTCTACTAAAAACTACAAAAAACTAGCCGGGCGAGGTGGCGGCGCCTGTAGTCCCAGCTACCCGGGAGGCTGAGGCAGGAGAATGGCGTGAACCCGGGAGGCGGAGCTTGCAGTGAGCTGAGATCCGGCCACAGCACTCCAGCCTGGGCGACAGAGCGAGACTCCCCCCCCCCCAAAAAAAAAGCCAGGCGTAAGAGCAAAATCACCCTCAGACTGTCATAGCCATCAGCAGGGCAGCATCTACTTTGCAGGGCCTGGGTTCAACATCAGCTCCCTGGGGCCCCGAAACCACCCGAGGAGGTGGACAGTGCCATGGTTCCCATTGCACAGGTGAGAAAACCAAGGCTCAAGAAAGGCAGTGACTTTCCCAAGGGCGCACAGTGACTCTCGCCTTTAGCAGCCACCCTCATGGGTGTCTTCTTAAACCTCCCCCATCCCCCTGCCCAGGGCTGCTTTGAGCACATCGGCCATGCCATCGACAGCTACACGTGGGGCATCTCGTGGTTTGGGTTTGCCATCCTGATGTGGACGGTGAGAGGCGGGGAGCCCACAGGCTGGGTGGGCTGGGCGGGGGGCGTGGAGTGCCCTCATCTCTCTGCCTCCTCGCCAGCTCCCAGTCATGCTGATTGCCATGTATTTCTACGCCACGATCTGAGGGACAAGACGGGAAGGCAACATACACACCCCGGCCTCCTTTGCATCCTCCTTCTGCTTCCTCTGCTGGGGCCTGGATGGCTGCCTCACGTCTGCCCTCCCAACCTCCCCAGCCCTTACCTCCTTCCACTTCCAAGATCTTTTTCCAGCTTCCTGTGCCTCGGGTGTGCCCTGAAACCCCAGGGCTTGTGTGCACGTATCTTTAGCCCTTGACCTCACTCCACTTGGCTGGTTCTTGCTCAACTTTCAAGGGACCGCTCCATGATCCCATCTCCCATTCACAGACGCCTCTCCTGTAGCTCTCTGAGCTCCTCCTTCATGGCAGGCGTCGCCATTCTTGCTGAACAGTTTGTGATTGCCGTTTGAGCTCTGGAAGCCTTGATTGCCATGAGAGTTCTGTCACCGTCACTTTACTGTCCCCATCATCACCCAGCATGGGGCTGAGCACATACTAGTCAATAAATAAATAAATTAATTAATTAATTAATAATGAATGAATGAGTTTGTTCTTTTCTGGGTCAAGGGAGAGTGAACAAGAACTGTTCTAGGCCAGGCATAGTGGCTCACGCCTGTATTCCCAGCACTTGGGAGGCTGAGGTGGGCAGATCACCTGAGATCAGAAGTTCGAGATCAGCCTGGCCAAAATGGTGAGACCCCATCTCTACAAAAATACAAAAATCAGCCAGGCGTGGTGGTGCACATCTGTAATCCCAGCCACTCCAGAGGCTGAGGCAGAAGAATCACTTGAACCCGGGAGGCGGAGGTTGCAGTGAGCCGAGATCACACCGTTGCACTCCAGCCTGGGTGACAAAGCGAGGCCCTGTCTCCAAAAAAAAAAAAAAAAAAAAAAGAACTATTCTGATGGAAGTGGTAGAAACCCAACTGTCACTGACTGAAGTGTAAAATGGAATTTATCAGCTCACGTAACTTGAGTCAACGGGGCTCACTTCAGGCATGTCTGGATCCAGGTGTTCAATCTAAGTTTCCAGGAAACCTGCTTCATTCCCTGACAGGATTTCTCTGGCAACACCACACTTAACGTCTTTATAACTAAGCAACGCAACAGAGAGAAAGAGCCTCTCTCCCAAGGGCTGTAGCCAAGGTCCAGAGTTGAATCTCACTATCTTGGCTTAGGTTCTAGGCCCATCGTTAGGTTGGGAAAGGGAGAGCACCTGGCGTGGTAATCCTGCTAAGGATGCATGCGGTGGCAGTGTTGGAAGGGGAGTTGTTTATCAAAGGAAAATACAGGTACAGGGCTGTTGAGACTTATAGGTGATAAAAATCCTTCTCCTAGGGATATAGCTTCTAGCAAGTTCTGTAAAGGATCTAGAACCATTAAGAACTGAATTATGGCTGGGCATGTTGGCTCACACCTGTAATCCCAGCACTTGTGGAGGTGGGCAGATCGCTTGAGGCCAGGAGCTTGAGAATAGCCTGGCCAAAATGGCGAAACCCCATCTCTATTAAAAATACAAAAAATACCCGGGCATGGTGGTGCACACCTGTAGACCCAGCTACTCAGGAGGCTGAGGCAGAAGAATCGCTTGAGCCCGAGAGGTGGAGATTGCAGTGAGTTGAGATTGTGCCACTTGCACTCCAGCCTGGGCAACAGAGCAATACTCTGTCTAAACAAAAACAAAAACAAAACAAAACAAAAAACCTGGATGCAGTGGCTCATACCTGTGATTCCAGCACTTTGGGAGGCTGAGGCAGGCAAATCACTTGAGGTCAGTTCCAGACCAGCCTGGCCAATATGGTGAAACTCCATCTCTACTAAAAATACAAAAATTAGCTGGGTGTGGTGGCGTGCACCTGTAGTCAGAGCTACTCTGGAGGCTGAGGCACAAGAATCGCTTGAACCCAGGCGACGGAGGTTGCAGTGAGCCGAGATTGCGCCACTGCACTCCAAACCTGGGAGACAGAACAAGACTCCACCTCTATAAAAAAAAAGAACCGAATTATCACTCTTTGTTCTCCCTGAAGCAGTGACTAGGCCCTAGGCCTTCCCAAGAGGGCCTGGGGGCTTCCTTCCCCATCAAATAGTTTCTCAGGGTTCCCATTTACTCCAGTGGTCTGCAGATAGGTTTCAGTTGCTGAATTCAGATTTCATTTTTTAAAAATATGTAATGGATAAAGAGGTCATTATTTATTAGAGTGAAAAATCGGAAACTACCCAATAACCATCACCAAAGGGATGGGTTGTGTAAATCATGTTATGTCCTTGGACTGAAATGTTTGGCTGTTGTGTGCCTGTGGTCCCAGCTACTGGGAAGGCTTAGGCGGGAGGATCGCTTGAGCCCTGGAGTTCGAGGTTGCAGTAAACTATGTTCATACCTATAAGTAGCCACTGCACTTCAGCCTGGGCGACACAGCAAAATTCCATCTCTAAATAATAACAGGCTGAGCACGGTGGCTCACGTCTGTAATCCCAGCACTTTGGGATGTCCAGGTGGGAGGATTGCTTGAGCCCCGGAGTTTAAGACCAGCCTGGGCAACATAGCAAGACCTTATCTCTATAAAAAATTTTAAAAAGCAAGACGCAGTGGTTCAGGCCTGTAATCCCAGCACTTTGGGGGCTGAGGTGGGAGGACTGCTTGAGCTCTCGAGACCAGCCTGGGCAACATGGCAAAACCCTGTCTCTACAAAAAATATAAAAATTAGCCAGGTGTGGTGAGGCATGCCTGTAGTCCCAGATACTTGGGAGGCTGAGGTGGGAGGATGGCTTGAGCCCAGGAGGCAGAGGTTGCAGTGAGCCAAGATTGCACCACTGCACTCCAGCCTGGGTGATAGAGCCAGACTTTGTCTCAAAAAAAAAAAAAAATTAAAAAATTATCTGGGTGTAGTGGTGTGTGCCTCTGATCCCAGCTTCTTAGGAGGCTGAGATGGAAGGATTGTCTGAGCACAGGCGGTCGAGGCTGCAGTGAGCCGTGATCACACCATGGCACTCCAGTCTGGGGAACAGAGCAAGAAACTGCTTCAAAAAATAAATAAATATAAATATATACATATATAATAAATAATTATAAAAATAAATAATTTTTAAAGGAGATAGCTGTATGTGAGTTGATTATAAAAAGATCTCATAATAACTGGAAAGCCCATATGAGGATGTTCATTACAATAACCTAAATGACCATCAGCAGGGCACTGGGTAAATTAGCTATGCTATGTCCATCCTCTGGAATACCACACAGCGGTTAAAAAAAAAACCAAAAAGGCCAGGTATGGTGGCTCACGCCTGTAATCCCAGCATTTTGGGAGGCTGAGGTGGGCAAATCACAAGGTCAGGAGATCAAGACCATCCTGGCTAACATGGTGAAACCCTGTCTCTACTAAAAACACAAAAAATTAGCCGGGCGTGGTGGCGGACGCCTGTAGTCCCAGCTACTCAGGAGGCTGAGGCAGGAAAATGGTGTAAACCCGGGAGGTGGAGCTTGCAGTGAGCCGAGGTCGCGCCACTGCAGTCCAGCCTGGGCGGTAGAGGGAGACTCTGTCTTAAAAAAAAAAAAAAAACAAGAACTCTGTTTTAACATGGAAAACTCACCAAGAAATACAGAGTAGGAAAAATTGAAAACTACATACGGTACTTTTTTTTTTTTTGAGACGGAGTTTCACTCTTTCGCCCAGGCTAGAGTGAAATGGTGCGATCTTGGCTCGCTGCAACCTCTGCCCCCTGGGTTCAAGCGATTCCTCTGCCTCAGGCTCCAAGTAGCTAGGATTATAGGCACCCGCCACCATGCCTGGCTAATTTTTGTATTTTTACTAGAGACAGGGCTTTGCCATGTTGGCCAGGCTCGTCTGGAACTCCCGACCTCAGGTCATCCACCCACCTCAGTCTCCCAAAATGCTAGGATTACAGGTATGAGCCACCACACCCGGGGCCATATAGTACTCTTATTCCTGTAGATACATATGCAGGGTTGATCAAACGGAGCTTTAGTCTTTTTCTTCCTTAAAAAAAAGAGTTACTGTTTTAATAATAACATTTAGAAGAATGGAGGAAAAACTTTGTTGTTTTGCAGAACACTTCTTTTTTTTTTTTTTTTTTTTTTTTTTTTTTTGATGGAGTCTCCCTCTGTCGCCCAGGCTGGTGTGCAGTGGCACAATCCAAGCTCACTGCAACCTCTGCCTCCTGGGCTCAAGCAATCCACCTCTCTCAGCCTCCTGAGTAGCTGGGACTACAGGCACGCACCACCACGCCCTGCTAATTTTTTTTGTATTTTTTACAAAAATACAAAAACTGTTCTACGCCCGGTAGAACACTTCTTTGTTATAGAAATATATAAAACAAATATAACTTTAAGCCAGGTGTGGTGGCTCACGCCTGTAATCCCAGCACTTTGGGAGGCCAAGGCAGGTGGATCACCTGAGGTCAGGAATTCAAGATCAGCCTGGGCAACATGGTGAAACCCTGTCTCTACTAAAAATACAAAAGATTATCCAGGAGTGGTGGCAGGTGCCTGAAATCCCAGCTACTCAGGAGACTGAGGCACGAGAATCGCTGGAACCTGGGAGGGGAGGTCACAGTGAGCTGAAATCATGCCACTGTATTCCAGCCTGGGTGACAAAGTAAGACTGCATCTCAAAAAAGAAAAAGAAAAAAATATATATGTATATATATATATATAAATTTATATTATATATAAACTTAATATAACTTTAAATGTTCATAATGACACTATATATTATGATTGATGGTGTTATTCCACTCTCTCAAATTTAAGAGAATAGCTTGTAGAATTCTTGAAATTCACCAACCTTCATAAAGACATGGGATTGAAACGCAGTGCATGTTTTTGTTAAGAGCATTCCAATTTCATTCGCCTCAGTTTTGCTCATAATCTCGGTATTTTCATACACCTTCAGTGAGTTAACCAAACTCAAGGCCTTTTATTACAGAAAGGGCTAGCACAGTTGTGGTGACACCCTTAAAAGTTAATATCCTTAAAAGTTAATAACTAATAAGTCACCAACAGATTTTTAACCTAGTTCCCTTTTCCTTTAGAGCAAAAAGAACTTTCACCTGAGCATCCAGCCCAACCCCTAAAGACTGACAATACCCTTCAAACTCCTTTAAAAGCACCCTAGGCAGTGGCTGACGCCTGTAATCCCAGCACTTTGGGAGGCTGAGATGGGTGGATCACGAGGTCACCCTCCATCAGGAGATCGAGACTCATCCTGACTAACACGATGAAACCCCGTCTCTACTAAAAATACAAAAAATTAGGAGGGCATAGTGGCATGTGCCTGTAGTCCCAGCTACTCCAGAGGCTGAGGCAGGAGAATCGCTTGAACCCGGGAGGTGGAGTTGAGTTGAACCCAGTAAGCCAGGATCACGCCACTGCACTCCAGCCTGGGTGACAGAGAGAGACTCTGTCTCAAAAACAATAAATAAATAAATAAAACAAAAGCACCCTAAATAGTCATTTTCATTTTAATAGAGGCAGATTGTACTCTTCCACCTGAAAGTCTTCCGCTTGAAATCATCACGTGTCTCAACTTTCTGAAGGATTCTGAGCTTTGGGAAAGGTCTTGGTTCTCTCTGAAGCTGAATTTTCAGTTTCGCAATGTGACTTAGGTAAACATACGCATTTCCCAAAGTATGTACAAAGTCACCGGGCTTTGGGTCCGTGATGTGCGCGATCACATAAGTGAGCAGGGCGTAGCTGGCGATGTTGAAGGTGCACCCAGGCCCCTGACCTTTGTTGCAGCTGGCAGGACAGCTCACCATTCACCACGAAGAACTGGCGGAGGGAGACCATGCACGGCAGCTCACGCCTGTAACCCCAGCACTTTGGGAGGCTGAGGTGGGCGGATCATCTGAGGTCAGGAATTCGAGACAACCCCATCTCTACTAAAAATACAAACATTAGCTGGGGGTGGTGGCGGGCACCTGTAATCCCAGCTACTTGGGAGACTCAGGAAGGAGAATCGCTTGAACCTGGGAGGAGGTGTCAGTGAGCCAAGACCGCGCCATTGCACTCCAGCCTGGGTAACAAGAGTGAAACTCCGTCTCAAACAAACAAACAAAAAACAGAACGGGCAGAGGGGCATGGCGTGAAGGCAGTGTCATCAGAGGAAGACTTTTGGATTCCAAGCACAGATGATGATTTGTCTGTGGTCAGTGTTGGTTGTTCTTTTCTCTTTTTTTTTTTTTTTTTTTTGAGATGGAGTCTAGCTCTGTCGCCCAGGCTGGAGTGCAGGGGCGCGATCTCAGCTCACTGCAGTAGCTGGGACTACAGGCGCCCGCCACCATGCCCGGCTAATTTTTTGTATTTTTAGTAGGGACGGGGTTTCATCGTGTTAGCCAGGATGGTCTCGATCTTCTGACCTCGTGATCCGCCCGCCTCGGCCTCCCAAAGTGCTGGGATTACAGGCGTGAGCCACCGCGCCCAGCCTCTCTTCTTCTTTTTTTTTTTCTTCTTTTTTTAAGACAAGAGTCTTGCTGTCACCCAGGCTGGAGTACAGTGGCATAATTTTGGCTCACTGCAACCTCCACCTCCCAGGTTCAAGCGATTCTCCTGCCTCAACCTCCCAAATAGCTGGGATTTATAGGTGCCCACCAACATGCCTGGGCTTTTTTTTTTTTTGAGACGGAGTTTCGCTCTTGATGCCCAGGCTGGAGTGCAATGGCGAGATCTTGGTTCACCGCAACTCTGTCTCCCAGGTTCATTCTCCTGCCTCAGCCTCCCGAGTAGCTGGGATTACAGGCATGCACCACCACACCAGGCTAATTTTGTATTTTTAGCATAGTCAGGGTTTCTCCATATTGGTCAGGCTAGTCTTGAATTCCCGACCTCAGGGGATCCACCCACCTCGGCCACCCAAAGTGCTGGTACAGGCATGAGCCACCGTGCCCAGCCCCTGGCTACTTTTTGTATTTTTAGTAGATATGAGGTTTCGCCATGTTGGCCAGGCTGGTCTCAAACTCCTGACCTCACGTGATCCACCTGCGTCAGCCTCCCAGAGTGCTGGGATTATGCCTTGTGTTGATGATGTCAATCACTTTTTGCGATTGGTCAACTCCTTGATCTGAATAATCTGAATCCATATCTTCGTATTCTGCCCAAAATACCTCCACTGGAAGCCATCAACTGGGCCCAAGCCCCCTTCTTCTCAGTGGAGAATCCCAAGTTGTCCAAAAAGTCTTGGGCTCCATTGACATCTCACATTCTCACTCCCTTGGAAGACAGTTCTTTAGCATGTGTGGATCCCTTGATAAACCACAGCAAGTCCTCCAAAACACTGTGGTTGTCAGCAGAGGAAACTCACTTCTCAGGCTGCAGTGGGACTGCCTGCCTTCCTGCTGAAAACGGCGATGGCGGGGAGCAGGTGCAGACACTGTGCTCCACCTGCCTCAGGTACTGCAGCTCCCCACGGGGCTGCCAGGGCTCAGCATCCTGCTCCTGCACGGCAGGACAGAGGCAGTGAGGAGACAGGGTTTCACCATGTCGGCCAGGTTGGTCTCGAACTTCTGACCTCATGATACGCCCGCCTCGGCCTACCAAAGTGCTGGGATTACAGGCGTGAGTCACCATGCCAGGCCCCAAATTCATAAACTTTCTTAAAACACTATGAGATTTTTTGCAATTTGTTTTAGCTCATCCGCTATCGTTATTGTATTTTATGTGTGGCTAAAGACAATTCTTCTTTAATGTGGCCCAGGGAAGCCAAAAGATTGGACATCCCCTTTGGGAGGTGGAGGTGGGTGGATCATGTCAGGAGTTCGAGACCATCCTGGCTAACACAGTGAAATCCTATCTCTACTAAAAATACAAAAAAATTAGCCAGGCGTGTTGGCGGGCGCCTATAGTCCCAGCTATTTGGGAGGCTGAGGCAGCAGAATGGTGTGAACCCGGGAGGCAGAGCTTGCAGTGAGCCAAGATTGCACCACTGTACTCCAGCCTGGGCGACAGAGCGAGACTCCATTTCGAAAAAGAAAAAGATTGGACATCCCAGGTTTACAACTTGGCTTCTTCACCTAATCATAGATTGTGGTTATCTTTCCAACTCGGTGAATATGAATTCACTTTACTTTTTTATTTTTTTGAGCTGGAGCTTCGCTCTTTTCTCCCAGGCTGGAGTGCAATGGTACAATCTTGGTTCACTGCAACCTCTGCCTCCCAAGTTCAAGCAATTCTCCTCCCTCAGCCTCCTGAGTAGCTAGGATTACAGGTGCTCACCACCACGCCCAGCTAATTTTTGTATTTTTAGTAGAGAAGGAGTTTCACCATGTTGGCCAGGCTGGTCTCGAACTCCTGACCTCAGGTGATCCACCCGCTTTGGTTTCCCAAAGGATTACAGGTGTCAGTCACCGCTCCTGGCCCAGTTTTTTTTGTTTTGTTTTGTTTTGTTTTTAACTATTGCAATATATTCCAGAGTATAGATGTGTTACAGACCATCATGATCTGTTTGTTGTTCAGTTAATAAGGCAAGGAGCAAAACATTGTGCTAAAGTGGTCTCATTTTTATAAAAATTATATATACATATTTCCCATTAAGATCTCCTTTATTTTATTTTAGTTTAGTTCAGTTTTTTTTGAGACAGGATGGGTTGGGGTGCAGTGCCGTGATCTCAGCTCACTGCAGCCTTGACCTCCCGGGCTCAGGCGATCCTCCTACCTCAGCCTCCTGAGGAGCTGGGACCACAGGCATCTGCCACCACGTCCAGCTACATTTTTTTAATTTTTTGTAGAGATGAAGTCTATGTTGCCAGGCTGGTCTTAAAATCCTGGGCTCAAGTGATCCTTCCACCTTAAGCTCCCAAAGTGCTGGGATTACAGGCGTGAGCCACCGCACCTGGCCCCTTCTGTTACTTTTCTTTTTCTTTTCTTCTTTTTTTTTTTTTTTTGAGACATGATCTCACTCTGTGGCCCAGACTGGAGTGCAGTGGTGCGATCTCAGCTCACCACTACCACCTCTGCCCGCCAAGGCTCAAGTGATTCTTCTGCCTCAGCCTCCCAAGTAGCTGGGATTACAGGTGCATACCACTACAGCCTGGCTAATTTTTGTATTTCTAGTAGAGACAGGGTTTTACTATGTTGGCCAGGCTGGTCTTGAACTCCTGACCTCAAATGATCCACCTGCCTTGGCCTCCCAAAGTGCTGGGATTACAGGCATGAGCCATGATGCCCAGCCCTATTACTTTTCAATAACAAAAATTAATAAAGGGATTTCTAAAATACTGAACAGTATATGGCTTTACTTTTCAAATTAGAATTCTCATATTTTTTAATTTTAATTCTATTTATTTTGAGATGGAGCCTCACTCTGTCGCCCACACTGGAGTACAATGAGGCGATCTCAGCTCACTGCAAACTCCACCACCCAGGTTCAAGAGATTCTCCCGCTTCAGCCTCCTGAGTAGCTGGGATTACAGGCACCCACTGTCATGCCCAGCTAATTTCTGTATTTTTGTAGAGGCCGGGTTTCACCATGTTGGCCAGACTGGTCTTGAACTCCTGACCTCAGGTGGTCTGCCCTCCTTGGCCTCCCAAAGTGCTGAGATTTCAGGCATGAGCCACTGCACCGGGTCTCAAACCAGAATTTTTAAAACGCCACTAATGTGGGATATACACACTGGATTTTCCCACACAAGAGAGAGCCCCACCAGGTTGACTTCCCTAACTGGCTTTTCAGCAGGCCCTGGAAAGCTTCTCGCCCCACCCTGAGCACATACTGGAACAGTTTGTAAACATGTCAAAGAAAAGGGGGATTCCATCCTCACCTGCTCATAAAGTCAGGTGTCCTCAGTCAGGCACGGTGGCTCAAGCCTGTAATCCCAGCACTTTGGGAGGCCGAGAGTGGCGGCAAATCACTTGAGGTCAGGACTTCGAGACCAGCCTGTCCAACATGGTGAAACCCCATCTCTCTTAAAAAATACAAAAATTAGGCCGGGCGCGGTGGCTCAAGCCTGTAATCCCAGCACTTTGGGAGGCCGAGACGGGCGGATCACGAGGTCAGGAGATCGAGACCATCCTAGCTAATACGGTGAAACCCCGTCTCTACTAAAAAATACAAAGAACTAGCTGGGCGACGAGGCGGGCGCCTGTAGTCCCAGCTACTCGAGAGGCTGAGACAGGAGAATGGCGTGAACCCGGGAGGCGGAGCTTGCAGTGAGCTGAGAGCCGGCCACTGCACTCCAGCCTGGGCGGCAGAGCAAGACTCCGTCTCAAAAAAAAAAAAAAAAAAATAATAATAATAATAATAATACAAAAATTAGCCGGGTGTGGTGGCAGGTGCCTGTAATCCCAGCTACCAGGGAGGCTGAGGCAGGAGAATCACTTGAACCCGGGAGGTAGAGGCTGCAGTAAGCCAAGATCACGCCATTGCACTCCAGCCTGGGCCACAGAACGAGACTCTGCCTCAAAAAAAAAAAAAAAAAAAAAAAAAAAGGAGGCCGGTGTCCTTACCAGCAAGTTGATGGTGACTTAGTTTATGGTGATTGGGATTCTCTGAGAGAAGCAGAGACAGCACTGACTTCTCAAAAGGCCCATCACCATCACACTGGGCCTCAGTGTGCCCCTCTATAAAATGAGAGTTGTAACCGTCCCTATCTCATAGCATAGAGCCCGTTCTTTTTTCTTTCTTTCTTTCTTTCTTTTTTTGAGACAGTGTCTCGCTCTGTTGCCCAGGCTAGAGTGCAGTGGTGCAATCATGGCTTACTGCAGCCTCACCCTCCCAGACTCAAGTGATCCTCCTGCCTCAGCCTCCCAAGTAGCTGAAACCATAGTATGTGGCACCACACCTGGCTGTATTTTCATTATTATTATTTGTAGAAGCAACAGGGTCTCACTACATTGCCCCAGATGGTCTTGAACTCCTAACCTCAAACGATCTTTCTGCCTTGGCCTCCCAAAGCACTGGGATTGTAGGCATGCATCACCACATCCTGCCTCCTATTCTAAGAGCTCAGGAAATGGTGAACTTTCTAATTATGAATCAGGGATATTCTTTTTTTTTTTTGTACATACTTTTTATTTGTTGAATAAATGAATATTTGTCAATATGTACATAACCACATAGAAGGGATATTCTTGATTCTATATAATCAGAACCAAATGCAGAAATAAACTTCCTGCTGAGGCTGCAATCATCTCTAGTGAATCTCAATTTCAAGTGTTTGGGGCTCTACCCATCCTTAACACTCACCAAAGGGACCCTCATATATACATTCATAAGAAACAAAGGCCGGGCACGGTGGCTCACGCCTGTAATCCTAGCACTTTGGGAGGCCAAGGCGGCCAGATCACTTGAGGTCAGGAGTTCAAGACCAGCCTGGCCAACATGGTGAAACCCCATCTCTACCAAAAATATTAAAAATTAGGCCAGGCGCGGTGGCTCACACCTGTAATCCCAGCACTTTGGGAGGCTGTGGTAGGCGGACCATGAGGTCAGGAGATCAAGACTATCTTGACTAACACAGTGAAACCCCATCTCTACTAAAAATACAAAAAAAAACAAAAAACAAAATTAGCCCGGTGTGGTGGCGGGTGCCTGTAGTCCCAGCTACTCGGGAGTCTGAGGCAAGAGAATGGCGTGAACGCAGGAGGTGGAGCTTGTAGTGAGCAGAGATCGCACCACTGCACTCCAGTTCGGGCGGCAGAGCAAGACTCCATTTCAAAAAAAAAAAAAAAATTTAGCCAGGTGTGGTGGCGTGCACCAGTAGTCCCAGTGACTTGGGAGGCTAAGGCAGGAGAATTGCTCAAACCCAGGAAGTGGAGGTTGCAGTGACGGAAGATCGCACCACTGCTCTCCAGCCTGGGCAACAGAGTGAGACTCCATCTCAAAAAAAAGAAAAAAAGAAAGTCACACTTGAAAATGCTTGGTGCTTTTACTGTGAGATGATGAGCTCATGAACTCAGCATATGTTAGCATGAAGATGGTGCTTCTGGATGAGGATCTTTAAAGAATGTCTGTGGAGGCCGGGTGTGGTGGCTCACGCCTCTAATCCCCGCACTTTGGGCAGCCGAGGAGGGTGGATCACGAGGTCTGGTGTTCGAGACCAGCCTGGCCAATATGGTGAAACCCCATCTCTACTAAAAATATAAAAATTAGCTAGGTGTGGTAGTGCGTGCCTGTAGTCCTAGCTGCGCGGGAGGCTGAGGCAGGAGAATCCCTTGAACCCAGGAGGCGTAGGTTGCAGTGAGCTGAGATCCTGCCACTGCACTCCAGCCTGGGCGACAGAGCAAGACTCTGTCTCAAAAACAAAACAAAACAAAACAAAGAATGTTTGTGGAGTTGATGCCAATTGATATGCATAAAATCAGTTATTTTTCCTTTATTATTATTATTATTAATTTTTTGAGACGGAGCCTCTCACTGCCGACCGGGCTGGAGTGCAGTGGTGCCATCTAGGCTCACTGCAACCTCCACCTCCCAGGTTCAAGCAATTCTCCTGCCTCAGCCTCCCAAGTAGCTGGGATTACAGGCACCCACCACCACGCCCAGCTAATTTTTTGTATTTTTAGTAGAGGTGGGGTTTCACTACGTTGGTCAGGCTGGTCACAAACTCCTGACCTCATGATCTACCCACCTTGGTCTCCCAAATTGCTGGGATTAAAGGCATGAGCCACCACACCTGGCCTATTTTATATATACATATATATATATATTTTTTTTTGAGATGGAATCTTGCTCTGTTGCCCAGGCTGGAGTGCAGCAGCGCAATCTTGGTTCACTGCAAGCTCCACCTCTTGGGTTCACGCCATTCTCCTGCCTCAGCCTCCCGAGTAGCTGGGACTACAGGTGCCCACCACTACACCCGGTTAATTTTTTGTATTTTTTTTTTTTTAGTAGAGACAGGGTTTCACCGTGTTAGCCAAGATGGTCTCGATCTCCTGACCTCGTGATCTGCCCGCCTTGGCCTCCCAAAGTGCTGGGATTACAGGTATGAGCCACCATGCCCAGCCCTATTACATATATATTTAAGACAGGGTCCCATTCTGTCACTCAGGCTGGAGTGCAATGAATGGCAGGATCATGGCTCACTGCAGCTTCAACCTCCCAGGATCAAGCGATCCTCCTGCCTCAGCCTCCCGAGTCGCTGGGACTACAGGTGCATACCACTATAACTGGCTAATTTTTAAATTTTGTGTAGAGACGGAATCTTGCTGTATTGCCCAGGCTGGTCTCAAACTCCTAGGCTCAAGTGATCCTCCTACCTCGACTTCTTAAAATGCTGGGATTATAGGCATGAGCCATTGCGCCCAGCTAGTTTTTTCCTTTAAAAATCACACTGCTGACCAGGCGCAGTGGCTCACGCCTGTAATCCCAGCACTTTGGGAGGCCAAGGCAGGTGGATTACCTGAGGTCAGGAGTTCGACACTAGCCTGGCCAACATGGTGAAACCCCGTCTCTACTGAAAGTACAAAAATTAGCCGGGTGTGGTGGCACACGCCTGTAATCCCAGCTACTCGGGAGGCTGAGGCAGGAGAATTGCTTGAGCCTGGGAGACGGAGGTTGCAGTGAGCTGAGATCATGCCACTGCACTCCAGCCTAGCCGAGAGAACGAGACTCTGTCTCAAAAAAAAAAAAAAAAAAAAAAAAAAAAAAAAAAAAAAATACACTGCAAAATAATATTTAATGACATGAAAAAAATACTTGGGAAATTGTGACATGAGAAAAACAGGTTACAATATAGCATGCCAAGTATGATTCCTTCTCTGATAAAAATATAAATATGTGCATATTTGCATTTTTTAAAGGTCTTTCAAAGGTTATTGAGGAAGAGGACACATTTGCAGGGGATTTTTATTTCATTCCTTGGGCATTTTGGTATTTTCCAAATATTTTATGATGATTATTGCCTTTGTCCTCTAACCAAAATCAAGAAACGTATCTTAGTTAAAATGTCACTGCTGGATATAAAATGTACATTGAGAAAAGAATTATTCCTCGAAACATTTTCAAACTTTATCTGAGCAGTTAGGTCAGGGCTGGGCGCAGTGGCTCACGCCTGTAATCCCAGCATTTTGGGAGGCTGAGGCAGGAGGATTGCTTGAGGCCAGGAGTTCCAGACCAGCCTGGCCAACATAGCCAGACCTCGCCTCTCCAAAAAATCTAAAAATTAGCTGGGCATGGTGGTGCGCACTTGTAGTCCCCACTACTCAGGAGGCTGAGGTGGGAAGATCGCTTGAACCCAGGAGGTAGGGGCTGTAGTGAGTTGTGATGGTGCCACTGCATTCCAGCCTGGGCAATAGCAAGACCCCGTCTCAATAATAATAATAATAATAATAGGCCGGGACCTACCAGATATGGGGGGGGGGGCTGGGGTTTGACCTGACCTCTGACCTCTGGGCAGTCAGGTAGGCATGCCACCATCTCTGACCCACATCTGCCACTCTGCCACTTGGCTTTCGGGCTCCATCCGACTGCATACCTGCAGTGTGTCTCAGTCAGACACCCAGGCGGGCCTCAGCCTGCAAGACAGGTTTGTCTGCCCCAGCCCCTAAACTCAGAGGCCGGCTCCTGTGGGTAAGAGGGGAGCAAAGAGGTCAGGGCTAGGTCAGGGCCCCGACCCCTTGAGGGACAGGCAGCCATTCGATGGCTGCTGCCCCCACACCCCCAGGTGACTGCATCCCACCTCGGCCTCTAACCCTCCACGGCTCTCCAGCGCCCTCCTCACCTCACACTGAGGGGCCGGTGTGGCTGGGCCCCTTGCCACCTCTCCAAGTATCTCTCTCTCTCCTGCTCCACTGAGCCAAGCTCTCTCTCTCACCATCTGAGATCACAGAATAGAAACAAGAAACTATGTTATATAGCAATCAAGCGGGGCACATGCCTCTGACTACATCCACTTTTGCTTACATTCCTTCCACGAGGGCAAGTTGGGTTTTATTTTTTTAACTAAAATCTAAAAACTCACACCCCTGCCCTTTCCTCAGGCGTCCCGCGCCCACTGATTCCTCCTCTCTGGTCACCTCGTCCTTGGCTAGTGTTAGAAAAATGGCTACAAGCTTCCTGGGAATCAGATAATAAAGCTTACAGGAACTCTTCCCAGATTTAAAAGAGCGTAATAAATAAATAGATAAATAAAGCTTACCTTCTAGAGGGGAAAATAGATAAAACCAATAAGAAAAACACATGTCAGAAGCTAATAAGTGCTAAGGAAAAAAATAAAAGAATGAAAAGCAAAACAAAAACCTAGCCAGGGCGGGGCGCAGTGGCTCAAGCCTGTAATCCCAGCACTTTAGGAGGCCAAGGCGGGAGGAACGCTTGAGGAGTTCGAGACCAGCCTAGGCTACATAGTGAGACCCCCCCCCGTCTCTACAAAACAGTAAAAAAATTTTAAAAATTCACTGGCCATGGTGGCAAGCGCCTGGATCACAGCAGCTCAGGAGGCTGAGGCAGGAGGATCACTTGAGCAAGGGAGGTTGTGGCTGCAGTAAGCCAAGATTGCGCCACTGACTCTGTCAGCCCAGGTGACAGTCTCAAAAAAAAAAAAAAAAAAAAAGTGGCTGGGCATGGTGGTTCACACTTGTAATCCCAGCACTTTGGGAGGCCAAGGCAGGTAGATCACCTGAGGTCAGGAGTTCGAGACCAGCCTGGCTAACATGGTGAAACCCTATCTCCACTAAAAGTACAAAAATTAGTTAGGTGTGGTGGCATGTGCCTGTAATCCCAGCTACTCGGGAGGCTGAGGCAGAAGAATCCCTTGAATCTGGGAGGTCCAGGTTGTAGTGAGCCAAGATCGTGCCACTGCACTCCAGGCTGGGTGGCAGAGCAAGACTCCATTTCAAAAAACAGAAACAAAACAAAACAAAATACAGTGAGGGCCTGGTGCCCCCTCTGGAATGTTTTTCATTGTCCGGGTTTGACGCTGTGCTGTGCCATCACCACGTGTGGGGCCGGGGAAAGCGCTGATTCCGGGGCACACACCTGCCCTTGGAGCGCGGGTGGAGTCAGCTCCATCTATAGGGTCTGGCCTGGGAGCAGGGAGAGGGTGCTTGCCCAGAGCAGGCTCAGACCCTGACGCTGAGCCTAGGGAAAGGTGAGCCGACCCTGGGGGCAAATGGACCACAATCCCCCCTCCCCATGAAATTTCCCCTGCGATTCTGGGATAAATGACACATACAGCACTGAGAATTCCATGGTAGTCGTTATTATTACTGTTGCTTTTACTAATAGCAGGGGCCCCATCACTCACCTGTGGGTAATCAATTTATTACCTCTCAGTTTCATTTGTCACCTGTTGCCAGGTTAGGCTTTGTCAATAGAGGACGCTGGAGAACCACTGAGGAGCCAGGGTCCCTCTGTCTCACTCCAGGGCTTTGTGTTCTCCTTCCTACTGCGTTGTGACCAGCAGGTGGCTGCTATGCTCCACATTACAGGGAGTGACCTCCAGTGCCGCCTTCTCCTCCTTCTCCCTCCTCCTCCTCCTCCTCCCTTCTCCTCTTCCTCCCTCTTCCTCCCTCCTGCTCTCTCCTCTTCCTCCCTCCTTTCATTCATCCCTCTTCCTCTCTCCTCCTTCTACCTTCTCCTTCCTTCTCCCTCCTCCTCTTCCCTCCTCCTTTTTTCTCCTCCTCGTCCTCCTCCTCTTACCTTCTCCTCTTTCCTCCTCCTCCTTCTTCCTCCCCCTTCTCCTCCCCCTTCTCCTTTCTTTTAAGAGATGGGGTGTCAGTCAGGCGCAGTGACTCACACCTGTATTTCCACCTGCAATTCCTCACTTTGGGAGACTAAGACAGGAGGATCACTTGAGTCCAGGAGTTTGACACTGCAGTGAGCTATGGTAGCACCACTGGACTCCAGCTTGGGCAACAGAGGGAGACCCTGTCTCAGAGAGAGAGAGAGAGAGAGACAGAGGGGGCGGGGATTGCACCGTGTCACCTAGGCTGGAGTGCAGTGGCAGGACCATAGCTCTCCAGTGTCTTCTTGAGCCTAGCTAGGGACTTGCCACTTAACCCAAGAGATCTATTTAAAACATGAAGTAGAATCATTGTTTCTCACAGAATCAGCTGCCTTCTCAGATCCTCTGCAAACGGAAACAGAATCATGCAAAACGGGCAAAGTAAAGGGACAAGAAAATGGTTTTTTTGAAGAGCTGCTCCCAGCCCTGCTGGACAAAATGACCAAAATAGGATCCCTGGTATTAAAGTTCCTCTCATAAAAATCAATTCAGAAAATTGAAGACACTTTGGGAGGCTGAGATGTGAGGACTGTTTGAGGCCAGGAGCCTTGGCAACAAAACAAGGCCCTGTCTCAAAAAAAAAAAAAAAAAAAAAAAAAAAAAAAAGATATATATATATATATTTGTACCCAGAGTCAAGACAAGCAATATTTGTTGTGTAAAGACAACTCTGGTTCAGGGTACATCAGTTAGCTTTTTTTTTCTTTTTTGAGACGGAGTCTTGCTCTGTTACCCAGGGTGGAGTGTAGTGACTTGATCTTGGCTCACTGCAAGTTCCGCCTCCTGGGTTCACGCCATTCTCCTTCCTCAGCCTCCCTAGTAGCTGGGACTACAGGCACCCGCCACCACGCCCGGCTAATTTTTTGTATTTTTAGTAGGGACAGGGTTTCACGTGTTAGCCAGGATGGTCTCGATCTCCTGACCTCGTGATCTGCCCACCTTGGCCTCCCAAAGTGCTGGGATTACAGGCGTGAGCCACCATGCCCGATCTTTTCTTTTCCGTGTTTTTTTTTTTTTTTTTTTTTTAGACAGAGTCTTGCTCTGTCGCCCAGTCTGGAGTGCAGTGGTGCAATCTCAGCTTACTACAACTTCCACCTCCCGGTTTCAAGTGATTCTCTGCCTCAGCTTCCCAAGTAGCTGGGATTACAGGCATGCACCACCACACCTGGCTAATTTTTGCATTTTTTGTAGAGACGGGGTTTCACCATGATGGACAGGCTGGTCTTGAGCTCCTGGCCTCAAGTGATTCTCCCACCTCAGCCTCCCAAAGTGCTGGGATTCTAGGTGTGAGCCACAATGCCCAGCCCAAGACAGATACTTTACTTTAAGAAAGTAAACTGGCCAGGCACAGTGGCTCACACCTGTAATCCCAGCACTTTGGGAGGCCAAAGCGGGCAAATCACTTGAGGTCAGGAGTTTGAGACCAGCCTGGCCAACATGGTGAAACCCCGCCTCTACTAAAAATACAAAACTTAGATAGGAGTGGTAGCAGGCGCCTAGAAATCCAGCTACTTGGAAGGCCAAAACAGCATCATTTGAACCCAGGAGGTGGAGGTTGCAGTGAGCTGAGATCCCGCCACTGCACTGCAGCCTGGGTGACAAAGCAAGGCTCTGTCTCAAAAATAAAATAAAATAAAGAAAAAGAAAATAAAGAAGGGAACTTAGGTTCAGTGAGGTCATAAGGGTGGGACCCTGATCCAATAGGACTGATGTCCTTATAGAAAGAGAAAGAGACACCAGGAGTGCACACATACATGGAGGGAAGGCCATATGAGGTCACAGTGAAAAGGTGGCCTTCTACAAACCAAGGAGAAATGCCTCAGGACAAACCAACCCTGCTGGCACCTTGACCTTGGACTTCCAGTCTCCAGAACTGTGAGAAATACATGTCTGTTGTTTGAGCCACCCAGTCTGTGATATTTTGTTACACAGCCCTAGCAGACCATTACATTCAGTCTGTTCTTTGCTTCCCACTGTGTCCTTTCTACCAAGCACCATGTCTAGCACATAGTAAGTACCCCCCAAAAGATGTGCAAACATCATTGCCTCCTGTGGGAAGCTGTCCCTCACCCTTCTCCACTCCTTCTGCCCTTAGCTTAAGTGCCTCTTCTCAGCTTCAGTTCCTACACTTTCCACTTGGCTCTCGAAGAATATGTTTTGAGGTCTAATTCCTCTTTAGAAGGTGAAATGTTTGAAGGCAGGGGCTGGGTCTTCCCCAGGGCTCAGCACCAATGGCATGTACCATCAGAATTTTGTTTTGATTTGTTTTTTTGAGATGGAGTTTCACTCTTGTCACCCAGGCTGGAGTGCAGTGGCCCAATTTCAGCTCACTACAACCTCTGACCCCCGGGTTCAAGTGATTCTTGTGCCTCAGCCTACTGAGTAGCTGGGATTGCAGGTGCCTGCCTCCATGCCCGGCTAATTTTTGTATTTTTAGTAGAGACGGGGTTTTGCCACGCTGGCCAGTCTGGTCTCCAACTCCTGACCTCAAGTGATTAGCCAACCTTGGCCTCCCAAAATGCTGGGATTACAGGTGTGAGCCACCGCGCCTGGCCAGGAGTTTAATAAATATTTGAGTGAATGTAAGTTTCTTGACCTTGATGCATGGGCCCTGGAGAGCTAGAAGACCTGAATTCTAAGCTTCATCCCTGTGCAGCTGTGGACACTGAGCCTCAAATGTAATCATGGTCTGGGGTTTTTCCAGAGATCAAAGCTTGGGGAAAGTCCTTTATTCTCTGAAAGGTACAGGGCTATTTTCACATCTGTTATGAACACTTGTGCCGTTGAGCTGAGCTGCTGAGTCTTAGTCAGCTGTCTGGCTCCAGTTGGACTTCCTGCTGTACCTCAGATACACTAAGCTCACTCCTGCCTTGGGGCTTTTGCACTTGCTACTGCTTCTGGGAACACACTGCCCCCAGGCTTTCCCAAGGCCCCTTAATTTTCAGGGTCTATGCCAGAGTCGAGGCAGATGATACTGATTGCAAGGAAACAACTTGGTTGCAGGGCATTCGGGAACAGAAGAAATACCACTGTTCGGCTGGGCACCCTGGCTCACGCCTGTAATCCCAACACTTTGGGAGGCCAAGGCAGGTAGATCACGAGGTCAAGAGATCAAGACCATCCTGGCCAACATGGTGAAACCCCATCTCTACTAAAAATACCAAAAAAAAAAAAAAAAAAAAAAAAAAAAAAGCCAGGTGTGGTGGCAGGCGCCTGTAATTCCAGCTACTCGGGAGGCTGAGGCAGGAAAAGAATTGCTTGAACCCAGGAGGCAGAGGTTGCAGTGAGCCAAGATCGCGCCACTGCACTCCAGCCTGTAGTCTCAAAAGAAAAGAAAAGAAAAGAAAAGAAAAGAAGGCCGGGCGCGGTGGCTCAAGCCTGTAATCCCAGCACTTTGGGAGGCCGAGACGGGCGGATCATGGGGTCAGGAGATCGAGACCATCCTGGCTAACACGGTGAAACCCCGTCTCTACTAAAAAATACAGAAAACTAGCTGGGCGAGGTGGTGGGCGCCTGTAGTCCCAGCTACTCGGGAGGCTGAGGCAGGAGAATGGCGTAAACCCGGGAGGCGGAGCTTGCAGTGAGCTGAGATCCGGCCACTGCACTCCAGCCTGGGCGACACAGCGAAACTCCGTCTCAAAAAAAATAAATAAATAAAAAATAAAGAAAAGAAACACCACTGCTCTATTAGTTCATTTAATCCCCTCAATGACTCTGAGAGGCACGTACTTTTTTCTTTTATTTTTGAGACAGGGTCTCACTCTGTCACCCAAGCTGGAGTGCAGTGTCGCAATCACGGCTCACTGCAGCTTCTACCTCCCAGGCTCAGGTGATCCTTTTACCTCAGCCTCCTGAGTAGTTGGGACTACAAGTGCGTGCCAACACACCTGGCTAATTTTTGTATTTTTTGTAGCGATGGGGATTTGCCATGTTGCACAGCCTTGTCTTGAACTCCTGGGTTAAAACAATCCTTTCACCTCAGCCTCCCAAAGTGCTGGGATTACAGATGTGAGCTACCACGCCTGGCCGGTATGTACGTTTTTTTTGTTTGTTTGTTTTTTGTTTTTTGAGATGGCGTCTTGCTCTGTCACCCAGGCTGGAGTGCAGTGGTGCGATCTCAGCTCACTGCAACCTCCCTGTCCCGGGTTCAAGCGATTCTCTTGCAAGAGCCACCGCACTCAGCCTTTTTTTTTTTCTTTTTTTTTGAGACACAGTCTCACTCTGTTGCCCTGGCTGGAGTGCAGTGGCATGATCTCAGCTCACTGCAACCTCTGCCACCTGGGTTCAAGTGATTCTCATGCCTCAGCCTCCCAAGTAGCTGGGATTACAGGCCTGTGCCTCCATGCCTGGCTAATTTTTGTATTTTTAGTAGAGATGGGGATTCACCACGTTGGCCAGGCTGGTCTCGAACTCCTGACCTCAGGTGATCTGCCCACCTTGGCTTCCCAAAGTGCTGGGATTACAGGTGTGAGCCACCGTGCCCAGCCAATATGTACTATTAATATGCCCATTTATGATACGCCCATTTAATATGCCCAGATGAAGAGATTAAGGCCCAGAGGGGTTAAGCAATTTGCCAAAGGTCTCACAACTAGCAAATAACAGGGCCAGGATATGATGTAGGTAGTTTGATCCAGCATCCAGCTACCTAGGCCGCAAGGCTCTCTGCTTCTCAGTATACAGTTAAGTTTAGTTAGCACAGGATCTGGCATGGGGAGTTGCTCAATAAGCAATTGAAGGCAGGGGCTTTTTATTTATTTTTCTGCTTCTCTCAGACATTTAACTCTCCAAATCTTACAATCCAACCCCCTGAGCCAAGCCAACAACCCTTCCTATTCCATCTTGCCAGAGCCCAGGGTCCCTCACTTCATCTTCTCATGCCTTCCTGGCCCATAAAAAGGATTCAATAATTTGTAGCAATTAGCTGGGCATGTTGACATATGCCTGTAGTCCCAGCTCCTCAGAAGACTGAGGCAGGAGGATCGCTGAGGCTAGGAGTTTGAGGCCACAGTGTGCTATGATTGCACCTGTGAATAGCCACTGCACTCCAGCCTGGGCAACACAGCAAGACCCTATCTCCAAAAAGACCAAAACAAAACAGGAAACCCATACTGTAGATCAGTTTATTAAAACAGAAAGAAAATAACCAGGTGTGGTGGCACACGCCTGTAGTCTCAGCTACTCGGGAGACTGAGACAGGAGAATCGCTTGAACCTGGGAGGCAGGAGTTGCAGTGAACTGAGATCGTGCCATTGCACTCTAGCCTGGGCAACAGAGTAAAACTCTGTCTCAAAAAAAAGGGGGGGGGGGGAATATAAATAATAAAAAATTGCAGCAATTATCACTAGGGCTTCTCAGTGAGAATCGGTGAGAAACTCCAAAGGTTCTGAGGCTGTAAAGTATATTCCCAACCACCTTTAGGGTCAAAGTTGGGACAAGATGAACTAACTGTAAATGAGTCTTGTTGAGTGAAAGGACTTCTCAACCAATCCAACCCAGGACCTACCAGATAAGTACTTCCTGAAGGTAATGTCGTTTGGGGGTGATCACTTGGGTCAGACAGATCTGGGTCTGAATTCCAGCTTTGGTTACTCCTCAGGGACTCAGTTTCTTCATCTTTCTTTCTTTCTTTTTTCTTTTTTTTGAGATGGAGTCTTGCTCTGTTGTCCAGGCTGGAGTGCAGTGGCATGATCTTGGCTCACTGCAACCTCTGCCTCCCAGGTTCAAGCGATTCTCCTACCTCAGCCTCCTGAGTAGCTGGGATTACAGGCACGCACCACCATGCCCAGCTAATGTTTGTATTTTTGGTAGAGATGGGGGGGTTTCACCATGTTGGTCAGGCTGGTCTCGAACTCCTGACCTTATGACCCACCCGCTTCAGCCTCCCAAAGTGCTTGGATTATAGGCATGAGCTACCGTGCCTGGCCTAATTTCTTCATCTTTCAAATGGGAAAATGCAGTGTGAGGTGTGATGAAGAACTCAGGCTTGGATTCAGAAGGTCTTGTATCATTCTACTCCTTGCTCAGCTATGGACCAGCTGTGTGAGCTGACATGAGGAGCTGCACCTCTGTGAGCCTTGGCTGTCTATTCCAATGCGTGTTGGCATCATTCTGCTTCCTATGGTGGCTGGGGATTCCCTGGGACCATGTGTGTCTGCACTGTGGTCACTGTAGTCGGCAGGATAGGAGGCAGTGTATAAAAATGTTTAGGAGCTTAGGCTCTGGAGTCAGATTGCAACAGGCCTAGTTCAAATTCCAGCTCTGATAATTACTCCCAGTGAGATCTTAGGAAAATCAGTTTCTTCTCCGAACCTCAGTTTTTGTTTTTTTTTGTTTTGTTTTGTTTTGTTTTGTTTGAGACGGAGTCTTGCTCTGTCGCCCAGGCTTGAGTGCAGTGGCGCGATCTCGGCTCACTGCAACCTCTGCCTCCCAGGTTCCAGCGATTCTCCTGCCTCAGCCTCCCCAGTAGCTGGGATCACAGGTGTGCGCCACATGCCCAGCTAATTTTTTGTATTTTTAGTAGAGACGGGGTTTCACCATGTTGGCCAGGCTGGTCTCGAACTCCTGGCCTCAAAGGATCCACCTGCCTCATCCTCCCAAAGTGCTGGGATTACAGGCATGAGCCAATGCACCCGGCCAAACTTCAGTTTTTGTATCTGTCAAATGAGCATAATAACAGTAAATATCTGATAGAGTTTACTGTGAAGAGTCAATCAGATCATGTAGGTAAAGCACTTAAAACTGGTCTGGGGCCTGGCACGGTGGCTCATGCCTGCAATCCCAGAAATTTGGGAGTCCAAGGTAGGAGGATCACTTGAGCCCAGGAGTTTAAGTCCAGCCTGGGCAACATAGTGAGACCATTTCTACAAAATAATAATTAATTAATTAATTAGTAAGGCATGGTGTGCACCTGTAGTCCCAGTGAATTGGGAGGCTAATGTGGGAAGATCCTTTTACCCCAGGAGGTCAAGACTGCAGTGAGCCATGATCCTGCCACTGTGCTCTAGCCTGGGCAAGAGAGCAAGACCCTATCTCAAAATAAAAAAGCAAAGATATTATAAGACTGATTTTTAAAATACCTTTCTCTAGGTGGGGTGCAGTAGCTCATGCCTGTAATCCCAGCACTATGTGAGGCCGAGGCAGGAAGATCACTTGAAGTCAGGAGTTCGAGACCAGCCTGGCTAACATGGTGAAACCCCGTCTCTACTAAAAATACAAAAATTAACCGGGTGTGGTGGCAGGTGACTATAATCCCAGCTACTTGGGAGGCTGAGGCAGGAGGATGGCTTGAACATGGGAGGTGGAAGTTGCAGAGAGCCGACATTGTGCAACTGCACTCCAGCCTGGGCAACAGAGCAAGACTCTGTCTCAAAAATACATACATACATACATACATACATACATATATACATACATACATAAAATACCATTTTCTACATGTCAGTCCATTTTCCCAAAACCAGGGCCAATGTGACCAGACCCCATCCCCATCTACAAGATCAATCCTACTTAATCATAGTGTAGCTTGAAGGTTGGACTCTCACCACAGCCGGGTTCACAGCAGGGTTCGAGTCCCTGCAATGCCCGTACCTGCTGCGGGACCTGAAATAAACGACTTCACTTCTTTGGCCCTCAGAGGTTAACCAGGCATAGTAATCGCCTCCCTCACGGGGTTATTTAGGTTTCAACGAGTTGATGCACAAGCGTGGCACATGGAAAGGGCTTGATAAACGCGAGGTGCTGTTACTCCCACCACAGCGCCAGTCCTTCTCCCCTTTTTACTTTATTTTTTATTTTTATTTTATTTTTATTTTTTGAGATAGAGTCTTGCTCTTTTGCCCAGGCTGGAGTGTAGTGGTGCCATCTTGGCTCACTGTAACTTCCGCCTCTCGGGTTCAAGCAATTCACCTTTCTCAGCCTCCTGAGTAGCTGGGATTACAGGCGTCCCCCACCACGTCCGGCTAATTTTTGTATTTTTAGTAGAGACGGGGTTTCACCATATTGGTCAGGCTGGTCTCGAACTCCTGAGTTCAGGTGATCTGCCCGCCTCGGCCTCCCAAAGTGCTGGCATTACAGGCGTGAGCCACCGTTCCCGGCCCCTTCCCCCATTTTAGCGGTTTCGCTTCCTATCCGGGTCAGGGACACCTCAGGCTGTCTCTGTCACGACCTACAGCTCTGGCTGTTGTCCCAGGCTCTTCCGCTAGGTGCTCTCCTGCCTCCTGACCACCCCCATTCCTCCCCGCTCCAACTCCTCAGCGAGCGGCTGCGAAGGACGCGCCAACAACACTCCGCGTAGCGGGAAGGGACCGAACTCGGATCACAGCCTGAAATTGCTGCGCTAAACTCCCGCCCCGCTGCCCTCTGGTCAATTTAAAGCGAAGACGAGCCTTAGGGCCAATCAGAGGCGGCAGCGGAGGAGCCATGCCCGCCTCCTAGAGGCGCCCTGGCGTCTCATTGGCTGTGCTTGAGAACGAATCCCAGGCTTAGCCACTTAGAAAGGAGCGGAGCCAGCCAATCAGCGGTGCAACCGCCGCGGGGGCCGGGCCAGAAGGCCCACAGACAAGCACCTCGGAAGATCAGCAAGGGGCGAGCTCGGAGCTTGTCAGCCCCGAAGCCCTGCCCAGGGGGGAAAGCCTGCTGGAGGGAGTCTAATCCCCGGGCCGTTAATGTTGGGGCAGCGCAATTGGCCGTTCCCTCTGCGGTGGGGTGGGGTGCGGGAGTGCTGACACGTCCGCGCGCCGTTACTCCTGGCTGAGCATACAGTCGAGGTGGCAGTGGGAATTGGAAGTGCGAGTGTCACACTGCCAATCACGGGGCAAGGTACTGCCCCCTCTTGTGTCTTCCTTGTCCCTGTACACGTCCAGGCGAGGCAGAGTGAGCTGTGCCAGCAATCGTGGTGGAGTGGGACAAGAGGAGAGAAAAGGGAGCTGTCCACAGGCACCGAAGCCTGGCTGGCTTCTTTTTTTTTTTTTTTTTTTTTTTTTGGGACGGAGTCTCCCTCTGTCTCTCAGGCTGGAGTGCAGTGGCGCGATCTCAGCTCCCTGCAATCTCCGCCTCCCGGGGTTCAAGCGATTCTCCTGTCTCAGCCTCCCGAGTAGCTGGAATTACAGGTGCCCGCCACTACGCTCAGCTAATTTTTGTATTTTTAGTAGAGACGGGGTTTCACCATGTTGGTCATGCTGTTCTCGAACTTCTGACCCCAGGTGATCCGCCTGCCTTGGCCTCTCAAGTGCTGGGATTACAGGCGTGAGCTACCGCGCCCTGCCTGACTGGCTCTCTTATTTTATTTTTATCTATTTATTAGAGACAGGGTCTCACTGTGTCGCCCAGGCTGCAGTGCAGTGATGTGATCATAGCTCACTGCAGCCTCGACCTCCTGGGCTCAAGGGATCCTACTACCACCTGGACCTCTCAAAGCGCTGGGATTACGGGCATGAGACACAGTGCCTGGCCTTGGCTTGCTCTTACGGGCCTCCCAGCCAATCAGGTGTAGCGGCAGCCTACACATTCCCTACACACTTCCCAGATGGTAAAGGGTTGAGAGAAAGGGGACAGGGTTTGCAAATGGGAGCTACTTAGGGTGGCAAAATAGAAGCAAGAAAGGCAGGTCAGGCACGGTGTCTCACGGCTGTAGTCCCAGAATTTTGGGAGGCCCAGGCGGGAGGATTGCTTGAGCCCGGGAGTTCCAGGCTGCAGTGAACTATGATTGCACCATTGCACTCCAGCACGGGCAACGGAGGGAGACCCTGTTCATAAAATAAAAATGAAATAATAATTTTGTTTTAAGAAAAAAGGACGGTGGTACTCCGGAGCACTTGCTGAGGGAGCCTCCGGGGCTGTTCAGGTGAGGGAGAATCAGGGTCCAGTCTCTTCATGGAGAGAGTGGGAAAGGGCAGACTCCACAGCCGATCAACGCTGGGGCCCGGCTGGAAATCAATGAAATCCCAGCCTAAGAGGCCTGAAGCCTATGGACCAATGAGACTCAAGGCCCTGCCCCTTCACAGCCAATCAGCTGCAGGTCAGAGGCAGACGCGCGGGAGTGGCGCTGTCCTAGGTGCCTCCCATGCTGCCCAGCGTGCTCAGCTGGCCTGAGCGAGAGAGTGCGGCCCGCGCTGCAGCCAATCAGCGTCCGCCTCAGGATCCGGGGTGACCACGTGCGGGAGCCTTGCGTCCCTGGCCTCGCTCCACTCCCCACTTTTAACGGTCACTTGGCCTTGAGCCATCCTGAGTGTATGTGAGGCTGAAAGGGAAGGAGGAATAGGGTCTGGGCCGGTGAGTACCACAGTTTTTCTTTACTTTCTTGCGCTTGGGCCTGGCCCAGGCAAAGCTGGGGTGTGGGAGCTTGACTGGCCCTGTTGATGACTGGGAAGTGTGGGTTGAGGGCTTTAGCCCTTAGGGCTTTCCTTGGCCTTTGAGAGGCTGGAAATGCAGCCTCCTGGCCACCTTTAGGCCTAGGTTTGGCAGAGGCCAAGCCAGCTTGCCTCTGGGTTGGTCCACGGCCCCCGAGGCCAGCCTGAGTGGGAAGGGTGTTGTGGGGAAGTTGCAGGCCCTTAGCTCTGCACGGGGTCATTGGCCATGAGGTATGGCCTCTGGACAATGAGAGCTTACCAGGGGTCTCTGGACTGAGCCTGGATCTGGTGACTGAAAGGAGAGGGCTGTGGATCTCCAAAGGTTATCTAGGGGCTGGGCACGGTGGCTCACGCCTGTGATCCCAGCACTTTGGGAGGCTGAGGCAGGTAGATCATTTGAGGTCAGGAGTTTGAGACCAGCCTGGCCAACATGGAGAAACTCTGTCTCTACCAGGTTTCTAAAAAAAATTACCTGGGCATGGTGGCACATGTCTGTAATCCCAGCTACTCAGAAAGCTGAGGCAGGAGAATAGCTTGAACCCGGGAGGTGAAGGTTGCAGTGAGCCGAGATTGTGCCATTGCACTCCAGCCTGGGCGACAGAATGAGACCCTGTCTCAAGAAAAAAAAAGAAAAGGAAAAAAAAAGTTATGTAGGAAGTCACCGGCCAAGAGATGAAACTAGAGTTCACTTGAAGGTTTTCTGGGGGCTTTGGAGCCAGCCTGGGCTGGGAGTGAATGTTCTGGACTCCAGGTTGAGATGTTCTTGGAAGATTTCCCAGTATGGGGTCCAAGTTGGATGATGTGGCCAAGAGGTTAGGCCAGTAATCCTCTGGAGATTCTAGGGAGAAGGGTTCTGAATCCCAGCCAAGCTGTTTGCCCTGGATGAAGTATTATTGCCCTGTGGTGGCTCTGTACAGAACTGGAATTGGGTGGCCGGGCGTGGTGGTTCACACCTGTAATCCTAGCACTTTGGGAGGCTGAGGTGGGCAGATCACCAGGTCAGGAGTACGAGACCAGCCTGACCAAGATGGTGAAACCCTGTCTCTACTGAAAATACAAAAATTAGCCGGGCGTGTGGCAGGCACCTGTAATCCCAGCTACTCAGGAGTCTGAGGCAGGAGAATCGCTTGAACCCGGGAGGCAGAGGTTGCAGTGAGCCGAGATCATGCCATTGCACTCCTGCCAGGGTAACAGAGCAACACTCTGTCTCAAAAAAAAAAAAAAAAATTAATTAATTAAAAAAAAAAAAAGAACTGGGATTGGGTCATGTCTGGAGCTTTTCAGTCTCCCTGCCATGCCTGTTCTGATCATTCCCGGAAGATGAAGATATCAGGCTGTAGGCATGGGGCAGGTGCATGGGGAGGATGAACATCATAGTGGAGCACAGGAAGAGGTGTGTGAGACATTCTACTCTTTAGGAAATCACCCAGGTTGGAGCAGGGCATGGTGGCTCACGCCTGTAATCCTAGCACTTTGGGAGGCCGAGGCAGGTGGATCACCTGAGGTCAGGAGTTGAAGACCAGCTTGGCCAACATGGTGAAACCCCATCTCTACTAAAATTGCAAAAAATTAGCCGGGCATGGTGGATGCCTGTAATCCCAGCTACTTGGGAGCCTGAGGCAGGAGAATCACTTGAACCCAGGAGGCAGAGGTTGCAGTGAGCCGAGATTGCGCCACTGCACTCCAGCCTGGGCAACAAGGGCAAAAGTCTGTCTCAAAAATTACTAAGTAAATAACATAAAATAAAAGGAAACCACCCAAGTTGTCTTTACCGATGATCTTTTTATACTCATGGCGCAGAGTGTTGATACCTAGTTTCATTCAGCTGTTCAGTGGTATTTATGCTTTCGGAGTGCCTTCAGTATACCCAGAGTTCTTTAGCCAGGGGTGAGGGTGCAAGGAATGGTTTTGAGTGGACTTCAAGGGACTCTAACCCCCAAGCCACTTAATATTGAGGCAGCTCAATTGGCTGTTCCCTCTATGGTGTGGTGGGGGTCGGGGTGCTGGCACATGAAGTGTGCAGTTAAACCCAGCTCAGCAGATAGCCGCCAAGCATGGTGGCACATGCCTGTAATCCCAGCTACTGAGAAGGCTGAGATGGGGGGATGACTTGAGCCCAGGATTTCGAGACTGCAGTGAGCCATGATTGCACCACTGCACTCCAGGCTGGGTGACAAAGCAAGACTGTCTCAAAAAAAAAAAAAAAAAAAAAAAAAAAAGAACAATTAATGGTATGCATGTATATTATGAAGAGGGGAGGGCAAAGAATAAGCAAGAGGATCGTTAACCTGTCCAGCCACGAGGCTCAGAGTAATCTGTCAATCTCTTGTCATGCATTCATATGCCAAGTGGTATGAGTGTCTACCATTTTCTTTTTCTCTTTTTTTTTTTTTTTTTGAGATGGAGTCTTGCTCTGTTACCAGGCTGGAGTGCAGTGGCACGATCTCAGCTCACTGCAACCTCCACCTCCCAGGTTTAAGCGATTCTCCTGCCTCAGCCTCCCGAGTAGCTGGAATTACAGGCACATGCCACCATGCCCAGCTAATTTTTGTAATTTTAGTAGAGACGGCATTTCACCATGTTGGCCAGGATGGTCTCGATCTCTTAACCTTGTGATCTGCCCACCTCAGCTTCCCAAAGTGTTGGGATTACAGGCATAAGCCACCAAGCCCAGCCTGTGTCTCCCATTTTCTAATGTCAGCAGTTGGTCCCAGGCTGGGTGGCTCACGCCTATAATCCCTGCACTCTGGGAGACCGAGGCGGGTGGATCACTTGAGGTCAGAAGTTTGAGACCAGCCTGGCCAACATGGTGAAACCTCATCTCTACCAAAAATACAAAAATTAGCCAGGCGTGGTGGTGCATGCCTGTAATCCCAGCTACTCGGGAGGCTGAGGCAGGAGAATTGCTTGAACCTGGGAGGCAGAGGTTGCACGGAGCCAAGATCGTGCCACTGCACTCCAGCCTGGGCTACAGGAGACTCTGTCTTTAAAAAAGAAGAGTTGGTCCCATGGCTGACATTCTCAACCTGATGGTGACTCCCTAAGAGATTTAGAATTGGAATAAAGCGGGCTCCTATATTATTTATGGGGCCTGGGCAAGATGACAGAGACTCTCTCTTTTCTTCCCACGCCTGGTGTTGGCCCATACTTCAAGGTGTCTCACATTCTAGCCTGCACATCCGAGTTCAGTCTACAAATCCCTTACACAAAATCAGGGTCTAGCGTGTGTGTACATCAGTCAGAGTCCACTCTCATGAATACAGGCTGGGGTTGAGTCCTGTGTAGGGAGTCTCAGAGTCATTTGGTCCAGGAAATCCCGGGTGCTGAGTTCTCAGAGCACGGTCCAGAAGTGAGGTGGGAGCTCACAGTTCCCAGTAGGCACTTTCTAGATGCCTTTTGACTCAGCCTATGCGAAGGGATACAGCCAGAGGAGGCCCAAGTGGGACCCTTTGCCCAGGTTTAAGTCAACACTAGTATTCTGTACTGGTCTTGAAACAGCCCCTGTGAGGAAACTGAGGGTCTTGGAAGAGTTAGCTCCATATAAGCGCTGAAGAGAAGGGCCATTCACTGTGAATGGATGTAGTGAAACCTGTTTTCTGACTTCTAGTCTAGTTCTTTTTGCAGTTAATCTACAAAGAGTGTGCTATGAAGGGGTCTCTATGACCTAGATTCAGCTCACCTGGGTATGACTATATCTGCTTCTTGGGACATATAGAGCACAAATTTAAGGGAAAAAGGGAACTAATTCACTCCTTGTGGTGTCTCTTTTCTGGAAGTCTTGGATGTCCTTAACTAGAAAGAAAGACTGAACTTTTTTTTTTTTCTTTTTTTTTTTGAGGCAGAGTTTCGTTCTTGTTGCTCAGGCTGGAGTGCAATGGCGCGATCTCGGCTCACTGCAACCTCCGCCTCCCAGGTTGAAGCGATTCTCCTGCCTCAGCCTCCCGAGTAGCTGGGATTACAGGGGCCCACCACCACGCCCAGCTAATTTTTGTATTTTTAGTAGAGACAGGGTTTCTCCATGTTGGTCAGGCTGGTCTTGAACTCCCAACTTCAGGTGACCCGCCTGCCTTGGCCTCCCAGAGTGTTGGGATTATAGGCATGAGCCACTGTGCGCAGTGAAAGAGTGAACATACTTAAACTTCATGTAAGATTTGGATAATCATTCTTAATCTATATAAAATGCTGTGGGGAATTTAACCACCTTCATTTGTGGAAAGAGATGGGTTCATGGGAAGAGTGGCGAGTTCACATAATTTTTCTAAATTGAATGTTATTCAACTTGGCTTGGGAAGAGGGCTTGATATTTAAAATAAGTGAGATAGCAGGAAAACTTTTTCACAAAACAAATGATCTTCCCTCTTATTGGTCTATTCTGATGGTTTGATTTTAATTATAATATTTAAGGAGAATTGGTATTTGTGTTGCTGTGTTCACCTTGTTACATCAAGCTGGGTTGTGCCTGAAGTTCATAACACAAGGATTTCTGGGAAGCTCTGACTTTGCAGCCAGGGTGTGCCCCGAGCCCCTTGCACATTTTCCTCTTAGTGTCCCATTGGTCAAGCCTATCAGTAAGAATAAGAAATATCAGATTTCAGGCCAGGTGTGGTGCCTCACACCTGTAATCCCAGCATTTTGGGACGCCAAGGCGGGCAGATCATGAGATCAGGAGTTCGAGACCAGCCTAGCCAGCATGGTGAAACCCATCTCTACTAAAAATAAAAAAATTAGCTGGGTGTGGTGATGCATGCCTGTGATCCCAGCTACTCAGGAGATTGAGGCTGGAGAATCCCTTGAACCCAGGAGGCAGAGGTTGCAGTGAGCTGACATTGTGCCACTGCACTCCAGCCCGGGCAATAGAGCAAGACTCTGTCTCAAAAAAAAAAAAAAAAAAAAAAAAAAAAAAAGATTTCAAATTTTATTCGGTAATACGAGTATTAGGCCGGGCATGCAGGCTTACGCCTGTAATCCCAGCACTTTGAGAGGCTGAGGTGGGTGGAACACCTGACATCAGGAATTTGAGACCAGCCTGGCCAACATGGTGAAACACCATCTCTAATAAAAATACAAAAAATTAGTCAGGCATGGTGGTAGGCGCCTGTAATCCCAGCTACTTGGGAGGCTGAGGCAGGAGAATTGCTTGAATCCGGGAGGCGAAGGTTGCAGTAAGTCGAGATTGCACCACTGCACTCCAGCCTGGGCAACAAGAGTGAAACTCTGTCTCAAAACAAAAACAAAAACAAAAACAAAAACAAAGTAATATAAGTATTAAAAAGGACTGAGAGGCAGATATCATATCTCCTTTTCTTCCATACTCCCTTTCCAATCATGCCCTACCTAATCTCTCTACTTACTCTACCCTCTGGCAAGACACAGGCTTGCGTCTGCATAACCTGTTGTTTCCTTGCTCTTCCCAGAGAGACAACTGCAGATGATTACTACCGAGTCAGCCAGGAAGAGGAAGAGGGGCAAGGCTTTTGAGTCTAGGGAGGGGAGTCCTTTTAAGAACAGCAACAGACCAGGCACGGTGGCTCACACCTGTAATCCCAGCAGTGGACCACCTGAGGTTAGGAGTTCGAGACCAGCCATGGCCAACATGGTGAAACCCTATCTCCACTAAAAATAAAAAAATTAGCCGGCTGTGATGGTGCTTGCCTGTAACCCCAGCTACTCCGGAGGCTGAGGCACAAGAATTGCTTGAACCCAGAGGCAGAGGTTGCAGCGAGCCGAGATGGCACCACTGCACTCCAGCTTGGGTGACAGAACAAGACTCTGTTTCAAAACAAAAACAAAACAGCACCAGCAGTGTCCCTACTCTTCCAAGTCAAAGTGCCGTCTGCTTCTGCTTCTGCCATCTGTGCTCAGTGGAGGATGGCTTGGGTTGCACTGTCAAGGCTAGAGAAGGGCTCAGGGTGTCATCAGCATAAGGGTTGCAGTGCAGAGGGCCCTGGAGATAACTCTAGGAGGCGGTCTCTAAGGGGATATCCTTAGATGGGGTTCCCCATTCTTGGGGGCTTTTGTTCACTGAAAGGGGAGTTCCCTTGCCCCTCCTCCCTTTTAGGTTCCCCGAAAGCCCACCGATGCTCCCTGTCAACTACATTTGGCTTACACAGAATGCTGCCCTTTGAGCAGTCTCCAGCTCTCACGATCATCAATGAGCAAACCAGTGGGGGAGCTGAGTCACAGGCACATGATGTGGGGCTGGAAAGCAAAGGGGCCATACTTAGATGGGTGACCACGTAATCGTCCAGACCCCTGTACCTTTCCTGTATCCCTGGGGCTAGTCCTTCAGGGCTTTCCACACTCCTTCCTTGTCTTGAGGGACTCTGTATTTCTGTGTTGGAGGAAGGGTGTTTCCCTCTGCATACACACATATCAGAGGGATTGATGCTTTATGTGTCTTTTATATGGGTGTCTAATGCGTCCCTGGGTGTGGTGGTGTGAGGAATTAGAAAGCACAGAAATGGAAAATACTTAACGTTCAGAGTAGCAGATGAACACAGCTCTCACATTTGCATTTTCCCTTTCGTTCTGACTCATCTTCCCCTCTCCCCACTCTGTTGCCCCTCCACCAGCCTCACCCATTGACACACCCTGTCTGATCTAGGAAGGGTTAACATGTGCCCGCACCCATGTGGAGGGAAGGTGTGGTGGGTCTGGAGAGAGAGAGTGGGAGGCTAGTCAGAACATTTGGGGGTCCTGGAGCCAAAGAGAGAAATGGGAGCTTAGAGACACAATATTTGGGTCTGGGAGGGGACAAGGACTCTTAAATCCTTCTCCCTTAAGAGAAGCCTATGGGATGCTGGGCGCAATCCCAGCACTTTGGGAGGCTGAGGTGGGTGGATCACCTGATATCAGGAATTTGAGACCAGCCCGGCTAACATGGCGAAACCCTGTCTCTACTAAAAATACAAAAATTAGCTGGGCGTGATGGCGGGCCCCTGTAATCCCAGCTACTCGGGAGACTGAGGCAGGAGAATTGCTTGAACCTGGGAGGCAGAGGTTGCAGTGAGCTGAGATTGCGCCACTGCACTCCTGTCTGGGAGACAGAGCGAGACTCTGTCTCAAAAAAAAAAAAAAAAAAAAAAGAGAAGCCTATGGGGAAGCAGACCGTACCTTGTCACCAGAGCAGCTTACCAGTACCTGACTACCTGACTTGTTTATCTCCCAATAATTTACTGTGTGTATATGACACACCAGGCACATACCATAAATGCTTTATTAGCTGGACACGGTGGCTCATGCCTATAATCCCAGCACTTTGAGAGGCCAAGGCTGGAGGATGATTTGAGCCAAGAGTTCAAGACCAGCCTGGGTAACATAGTGAGACCCCCATCTCTACCAAAAATTAAAAATTAGCTAGGCTCAAACCTGTAGTCCCAGCTACTTAGGAGGCTGAGGTGGGAGGATCACATGAGCACAGGAAGCTAAGGCTGCAGTGAGCCGTGATCGTACCACTGGGCAACAGAGCAAGACCCCGTCTCAAAATAAATGTCATGAATATTTATTGGATAAATGAAAATTTTGCTATAGGATCAGGGATAATAGAATAATAAGAAACAGAAAAAGAAACTTGAGCCTCTCAGACTTCATCCCTTCCCCAGATTAAAGAGTTCTAAAGTGTGAAAAGAGGGGAAACCTCCGGGGACCTTGACCCCTTGGGCAGGAAGTGAAAGAAACCCAAGTCCTGATTTCAGAGAAATGTCATTTGTCATCAGCCCAAGAAAAGGAGGTTTTTCTCTTCGAAGACCACCACAGGTCCTTCCTGGGGTTGCCCCTTTCAGAGCTTGATGGGAGGATCTGAGTCACTCACACATCCAGCCCCCAGGTCATTCCCAGCCAGCAAATGAGGTTTCCCAGTACCAAGTCAGGGAGAGGGAGGAAGCTGTCTTCTGGCTCCTCCACTCTATTCTTGGGATCCAAATGTTTCAGTCCTTTTTACTTCTGCAGCTGTGTGCTCTGCCGTCATCTCTAAGAAACGACCATACCACTGAATGCTACTGTGTACTTACAAACCACGCTCGTATTCGTCACGTCATTTCATCTTCACCCCCACCTCCAAATGAGGTAAGCAGATATTATCCCTATTTCATGAATGAGGTTACTGAGGCCCAGAGAAGTGACTTGCCCAAGATGACTCAACTAGTAAATGGCAGAGATGAAACTCAAAGGCAGGGTTGATTATTCCAAGGTCCTTGCTGCCACAGATACACTTCTTTGACTCTAGGAGTTCACAAACAAAGTGAGGAGACAGGAGGCTAGGGGCAGAATGTGTGTGTTCTGGAGGTAGAGGGGTGGTCTCTCCTGCAGGCAGAAGGCAGAAGCAGGGTTAGAAAACCACACCCTCTCGGGGGTACTGTGGAAGACTGATACTTGGGACATCCAATGGAGGCCTGAGAGGTCAGGGGCGGGGCTAGCTCCAGGGGGGGCCCCAGGAGCCCCAACAGTAGTTCAGAGCATGCGGTGTCCTGGAAGAAGCTACAAGCGGTGAGTGATGGCCTCTCCCCAGCTGAGGCCTTCTTCCCATCACAACTCTTCTGTCCCTTCCCTGCCAACCTGGAGCCCTCTCCCTGAGGTGTCCAAGTGTGGCCCTCCCCACCCCAAAGGCCCTTGCTCACAGGGAGCCTGCACCTAAGACTCTACCTGCTGGGTGCTAAGACACTGAGGTTCTGGTTCTCTTCATATCTAGGTTCCCAGCTCTCTTTTTAAAAGCCAGTGTGGTGGTTTTGATGTGTGAGAAACTCCTGCCTGGTTGGGTGCTGTCTTTCTATTCTTCACTTTTTGCCTTATGAAAAACAAATTAAACCATCTTCTTACCCGAATTTTGAGAGGAAACAGCCTCCCTGTCTCCAGTCCCCATGTCCCTTCCTCCCATCTCCTCAGGGGTCCATTCTCCAAAACCTCTCTCTATCATTGGGTCAGGAGCCTCCTCTCCTGTGGCTTCTGCACCTGCTCTCCTCGTTCTCTGGATGGGAATGTCTGGTTCCTTCCCTGAGGACGTGTTCTAGAAGCTTCAGCTTCACAGTGATGACTGCCAGATGCCTTAGCGCCTCCATTCCTGCAGCCAGGATCCCTATCATGCTGCCCTCTCTGCCTTTCAGGTGCGAGGGGCTTTTGGGGGAGGACCCACTAGCTTTCTAAGCTCTCCCGTGAAGCTGTGTCATGCTCCATCCCTTAGTGCCGGGGTTGACTGAGTTTTGTGGTGATCGTCGTCTGTAGTGAAGAAAGCCTGGCTTGCGCAGAGGTGTTTCCCTGCAGAGGGGCTTGGAGAAGCAGAAGTGGCAGTATCTGATATCTTTTACGTCAGAGACTGCTAACTGGCAGGCTTCCCACATGCCTGTCTTAAACCCACTACTAGCTATTTCTGTTAACTGACTGGCCCTTGCTCTTTAAGTCCTGAGTTTGGTCTGATTTCCATTCTCTCGCCACCATGCCTACCTGCTATGATTCTGGATAAGCTCCAGTCCTCTCTTGGGTTACTTTATTTGCTCACTCAGGACAGAGGGCTCTGATCTAGGACCAGCAACTCACACTCTCTCCCCTCACATCCACAGGCTTGAAATGAGATGAGATGTTCCTCCCTCCCCTTTCAACCATGGACCTCACATTGTGGCCTTTCTCTTACAGCCTCTGAGATTGGTACCTAAGCAAGGCACAATGTCCCTGCCCCCCATAAGACTGCCCAGCCCCTATGGCTCTGATCGGCTGGTACAGCTAGCAGCCAGGCTCCGGCCAGCACTATGTGATACACTGATCACCGTAGGAAGCCAGCAGTTCCCTGCCCACAGCCTGGTGCTAGCAGGTGTCAGCCAGCAGCTGGGCCGCAGGGGCCAGTGGGCTCTGGGAGAAGGCATCAGTCCTTCTACCTTTTCCCAGCTCCTGCACTTCGTGTATGGGGAGAGTGTAGAGCTGCAGCCTGGGGAGCTAAGGCCCCTTGAGGAGGCGGCCAGGGCCTTGGGAGTGCAGTCCCTGGAAGAGGCATGCTGGAGGGCTCGAGCGGACAGGGCTAAAGAGCCAGATCCAGTCCTGAAGAAACATCAGGAGGAGCCAGAGAAACCCTCGAGGAATCCTGAGAGAGAACTGGGGGACCCTGGAGAGAAGCAGAAACCAGAGCAGGTTTCTAGAACTGGTGGGAGAGAACAGGAGATGTTGCACAAGCACTTGCCACCAAGAGGCAGCCCCGAGATGGCAGGAGCAACGCAGGAGGCTCAGTGGAAACAGACCAGGTCAAAGGAGAAACACCTCCAAGCCCCTGTTGGCCAAAAGGGAGCAGATGGGAAGAATGGAGTGCTCATGTGGTTGAGGGAGAATCCAGGGGGCTCTGAGGAAAGTCTGCGTGAGCTCCCTGGCCCCCTTCCCCCAGCAGGCTCCCTGCAAACCAGTGTCACCCCCAGGCCCTCGTGGGCTGAGGCCCCTTGGTTAGTGGGGGGCCAGCCTGCCCTGTGGAGCATCCTGCTGATGCCGCCAGGATATGGCATTCCTTTCTACCATAGCACTCCCACCACTGGAGCCTGGCAGGAGGTCTGGCAGGACCAGAGGTGAGTGGAGGGGCCTAGTTCCCGGCCTCCAGGCTGGGAGGGTGTGGCCCAGGTGGGGCAGCCCTGCTGGGTGGAAAGGCACCGCATCTCTACTGCGGGGATGAGACAAGAAGCTGCCGCCACAGGGCATGCCAAAGCCCAGCCCTGGGGGGAGGACTTGGGACACCCCCTCTTCAGGAAGAGGGCAGGCTCTCAGGTTTAGCCAAGGCTGTAACTCTTCCCCACCCTATCCCAGGATCCCACTGTCCCTTAATGCCCCCAAAGGGCTCTGGAGTCAGAACCAGTTGGCCTCCTCCAGCCCCACCCCAGGTAAGCCCCTCGCTGTCCTGCATACACCTGTAACACGGTGTTTTCTCTGGGGTGGGGCTCCACGAGTCCAGCCTGAGCAGGGCCCCTACCTCCCACTGCTCTCTCCAGGTTCCCTCCCCAAAGGCCCCGCACAGCTCAGCCCTGGGGAGATGGAAGAGTCTGATCAGGGGCACACAGGTGAGTGGGGCCGGGGCACTCGTGCCTCAGCCCCACTGTAGCCCTTGATTTCCTGCCTGAATGGTACAGTGAGTTGACGCTGGGATTCCTGGCCCTGCCCTCCTTTGCCTTCTCTGTCCCCACAGGTGCACTTGCAACCTGTGCGGGTCATGAGGACAAGGCAGGCTGCTCATCTCGCCCGCACCCTCCCCCGGCCCCTCCTGCTCGTTCTCGGCCCTATGCGTGCTCTGTCTGTGGAAAGAGGTTTTCACTCAAGCATCAAATGGAGACGCACTACCGAGTCCACACAGGTATGGGAGCCCCGCCCTGTGTGAACTGTCGGCTTTCTTCCCAACTCCGCTCCTGAGTCTCCACCTGCGTGTCCGGTTGCCGCGCAATCCCCTCACCCCGTGGCCCGATCCACCCCTAACTTGCCCAGCTTTCGCCCGCTTCCTTCCTTCACCAGCCTCCCCTTCCGACCGCTCTAGGAGAGAAGCCCTTCTCCTGTAGCCTTTGTCCTCAGCGCTCCCGGGACTTCTCGGCCATGACCAAGCATCTGCGGACCCACGGGGCCGCTCCGTACCGCTGCCCCCTGTGCGGGGCCGGCTGTCCCAGCGTGGCCTCCATGCAGGCGCACATGCGCGGTCACTCGCCCAGCCAACTCCCGCCAGGATGGACCATCCGCTCCACTTTCCTCTACTCCTCCTCGAGGCCGTCTCGGCCCTCGACCTCTCCCTGTTGTCCTTCTTCCTCCACCACCTGACGGGGTGTCGGTAGCGTCTTAGCTAAGAGTTCAATTAAAGAACGAAAAGCGGATAGGCTCGGCTTCTGACCTGGCACCGCTGCTACGGCGGCCTAGCAAACTCCGCCCCAGAAAGGGCACCGAGTGCCCTCTCCTGGACGATCGCGGGTCGCAGAAGCCCAGGCCAGCGAGCCCTACAGGGTGAGGACACTGAAGTGTGCAGGAGCGAAGGTTAACAGTAGGGGGGATTGTCGATCTCATCACCATAATAAAGAGTTTCCTGTGCTCTCCCTTCAGGACTAGAAAACCCAAGTTTAGTCTGTGCACACCCCCGCCCACGCCCCTTGTCCTGTAGCGGCCCCTGGTGGTCCTGCGTCCGCCGTCCAGAAGGGTGGACACTTCCTCCACCCCCGAGGCGCCCAGTCCTCCCCAGGGGGCAGCCGGCCGCGAGGGCTCGGTGTCCGGGCACACCTCGCGGCATGCCGGTCGTAGGATGGTGGGGGCTGTGCGACCGCAAGTCACTCGCCCCTTCCACTGCAATCCACGGCGCGCGGAGTCTGATCTGGGAGCGCTCGGCCCGAGCGAGAGAGGAACGTGTGCTCCGACCCTGCTTTCGGCCACCCGCCTGCTCTCCGGGAGCACACGGACCCTGAGACCGCGGTCTCTCCTGCGTCTTCCCTCCAGGCCGTGCCGAACCGCCGCCAGGTCGCGCCCGGAACGGAGACTAACTATGCCTTCCACAGCTCCTTCTCCAGCCCACGCCTCCTGCAGCCGCGAACTGCATTTCCCAGGGCCTCGGGGTCCCGGGGCCCGAGCCCGCGGCACCCTGGGAGTGGTAGTCCACGCGGGCCGCCGGCCTCGCCAAGAACAATGGGAGGAGCCTGGGGCTAGGACCACACCTCCCGGAGACCCGGCAACCCGCTTTCCGGGTCCTGGCCGGGAACCTAGCAGTCCCAGCCCTCGCCCCTTGGCTGCCGGCGGAAGAAGCGAGGCGTCCAAACTACATTTCCCGGAGGCCCCCGCGGTTCGCCCCTCTGCGGCCGCGACGCGGGGTCTGTGCTCCCCAGGCGCGGTCCGAGGGCGCCGGCCGGCCGCGGACTCCCTCTCCCGTGGTGCCCTGCGCGTGGCCGGCCCGGCCCCCGGCCTCCGGCGGCCCTGCGGCGGCGCTGGTTGTTGTCGTGCGCCGCGGCCGCCCCGCCCCGCCCCCGCTCTCTCCCCTCCCCCCGGCCCTGCGCACGGGCCGCCCCTCCCCCCGCCTCCCCGGCCCCTCTCACGGTGCCAAGATGGCGGCGGCGGCGGGCGGCGGCAGTTGCCCCGGGCCTGGCTCCGCGCGGGGCCGCTTCCCGGGCCGGCCGCGGGGCGCCGGCGGGGGCGGGGGCCGCGGCGGACGGGGCAACGGGGCCGAAAGAGTGCGGGTAGCTCTGCGGCGCGGCGGTGGCGCGACGGGGCCGGGCGGAGCCGAGCCCGGGGAGGACACGGCCCTGCTCCGTTTGCTGGGGCTCCGCCGGGGCCTGCGCCGGCTCCGCCGCCTGTGGGCCGGCCCGCGGGTCCAGCGGGGCCGGGGCCGGGGTCGGGGCCGGGGCTGGGGCCTGAGTCGGGGCTGCGTGCCGGAGGAGGAGAGCAGTGACGGGGAATCCGACGAGGAGGTGAGGCGGTCGGAGGCGTCCCCAGCGCCGGGTGGGGCGGAGGCCGGGGCTTCCAGGGGTCTGGGTTGCCCCGGGGGTGGCGTGGGCAGGCCGGGTCCTCGGGGTTCCTTCGGAGAGACGGGGCACGGAGGGAGGGAGGCTGCATGCAGCTTCCGGGGGAAAGGGCCTCTGGAAGTGGGTAGAGAAGCCCAGGCTGCAGCCGGGCACTTGCGCCCGATGTCGGTCCTGCTGAAGTGTCCTGGGCCGATCCTTTTCGGCAGCTGGCAGAGCTAGGGCGGTGGAGGTTTGGGCGAGGAGGCAGTGGGGACTGCATGCCCAGCCAGTCGTGGTTGACAGCGGCAGCGTGGCCTTGGCAGACGGGTTGGAGCTGTCTGGGCTCTTACCTGTGGGCCGCCCTACCGGGCCTCGCAACCTTCTGGTTTCTCCAGGGCCCCAGTTCCTCTTGGCATCTCAGGTGGAATGGTGGAGGGTTTCCTCTTGGGGCTCGGGCTGAGCAGGAGTGGGATGAAGGCCGGGACTGGGCACCCTGGCAGGTCAGAGCTCAGCTCAGGATTTCTCCCCCAGCCTTTCAGAACAGGCAGGAAGGTGTGGGTTGCTACCCTGGACGGTTAATAACCACTTGAGGGCTTGCAGTGGAGCCTGTACGAAAGCCATCTGATGCCCTCCCTGCCCCTCCACTTGCCGGCCCCTGTTCCCAACTTAATTCAGAAAGAAATTGTGGCCCGAGAGGGTGTCAGTGGAGGTCCCACTTTGGTCTCAGTTGGACTCTGAGGGAATCTGAGTATGGGGACTGCTGCCTTCCTTGAGGAGACCCTGTCGTCTTCTCTCCTGAGCCAGTGAACCATGGCTTTGGTTGTGCTGGTGTGGTCCAGCACTGGGGATCCGGGTTCAGAATACCTGGCGCCTCCATCCCTAGGGAAAGACCCTGTCTTGCACTTCCCGTGACCTTTGAGTCTTTTTTGTTCTTTTTAAATAGGCAGGGGTATGTTAAGTGGGAACTGGGAATATTCCTCGATGCCTCAGGTGGAACGAGGGCTTTGGCACTGACTGCTGTTTCTCCCCTCCACCCCTGGTCCCCTAAATCAGGAGTTTCAGGGTTTTCATTCAGATGAAGATGTGGCCCCCAGTTCCCTGCGCTCTGCGCTCCGATCCCAGCGAGGTGAGTGACGGGGGAACTCCACCTCTGTAGCGTCACAGGAATTTATCCTCGCCCTTCGTGTCAGCTCTTCACTGTTCAACTAGTCTCTGTCAGTTGCCGAGTGTGTTCTGTGTTCAGAGTCCAAGCTAGTCTGGGCAGCGGGGGAAACACACAAGCAAGACTTAGTCCCTGCCCTCCTGGAGCGCTTTCCTCTGTCTGCAGGGCCGGCTTGATCCATCTCCCCACACCTATTCTCCTTTTAGGTCGAGCGCCCCGAGGTCGGGGTCGCAAGCATAAGACGACCCCCCTTCCTCCTCCTCGCCTAGCAGATGTGGCTCCTACCCCCCCAAAGACCCCTGCCCGGAAACGGGGTGAGGAAGGCACAGAACGGATGGTGCAGGCACTGACTGAACTTCTCCGGCGGGCCCAGGCACCCCCAGCACCCCGGAGCCGGGCATGTGAGCCCTCCACCCCCCGGCGGTCTCGGGGACGGCCCCCAGGACGGCCAGCAGGCCCCTGCAGGAGGAAGCAGCAAGCAGTAGTTGTGGCAGAAGCAGCTGTGACAATCCCCAAACCTGAGCCCCCACCTCCTGTGGTTCCAGTGAAACACCAAACTGGCAGCTGGAAGTGTAAGGAGGGACCCGGCCCAGGACCTGGGACCCCCAAGCGTGGAGGACAGTCAAGCCGTGGAGGCCGTGGAGGCAGGGGCCGAGGCCGAGGTGGTGGGCTCCCTTTTGTGATCAAGTTTGTTTCAAGGGCCAAAAGAGTAAAGATGGGACAATTGTCCTTGGGACTCGAATCAGGTCAGGGTCAAGGTCAACATGAGGAAACTTGGCAGGATGCCCCCCAAAGAAGAGTTGGATCTGGACAGGGAGGGAGCCCTTGCTGGAAAAAGCAGGAACAGAAGCTGGATGACGAGGGAGAAGAGAAGAAAGAAGAAGAAGAAAAAGACAAGGAGGAGGGAGAAGAGAAGGAAGAAAGAGCTGTAGCTGAGGAGATGATGCCAGCTGCGGAAAAGGAAGAGACAAAGCTGCCACCACCGCCTCTGACTCCTCCAGCCCCTTCACCTCCTCCGTCCCTCCCACCCCCTTCAACATCTCCTCCACCCCCACTCTGCCCTCCACCACCACCCCCAGTGTCCCCACCACCTCTACCATCCCCTCCACCGCCTCCCGCCCAAGAGGAGCAGGAAGAGTCCCCTCCTCCTGTGGTCCCAGCTACCTGCTCCAGGAAGAGGGGCCGGCCTCCCCTGACTCCCAGCCAGCGGGCGGAGCGGGAAGCTGCTCGGGCAGGGCCAGAGGGTACCTCTCCTCCCACTCCAACCCCCAGCACCGCCACGGGAGGCCCTCCGGAAGACAGTCCCACCGTGGCCCCCAAAAGTACCACCTTCCTGAAGAATATCCGGCAGTTTATTATGCCTGTGGTGAGTGCCCGCTCCTCCCGTGTCATCAAGACACCCCGGCGATTTATGGATGAAGACCCCCCCAAGCCCCCAAAGGTGGAGGTCTCACCTGTCCTGCGACCTCCCATCACCACCTCCCCACTTGTTCCCCAGGAACCAGCACCAGTCCCCTCTCCACCACGTGCCCCAACTCCTCCATCTACCCCAGTCCCACTCCCTGAGAAGAGACGGTCCATCCTAAGGGAACCCACATTTCGCTGGACCTCACTGACCCGGGAGCTGCCCCCTCCTCCCCCAGCCCCTCCACCTCCCCCAGCCCCCTCCCCACCCCCTGCTCCAGCCACCACCTCCCGGAGGCCCCTACTCCTTCGGGCCCCTCAGTTTACCCCAAGCGAAGCCCACCTGAAGATCTACGAATCGGTGCTTACTCCTCCTCCTCTTGGGGCTCCTGAAGCCCCTGAGCCAGAGCCTCCTCCTGCCGATGACTCTCCAGCTGAGCCTGAGCCTCGGGCAGTGGGCCGCACCAACCACCTCAGCCTGCCTCGATTCGCCCCTGTGGTCGCCACTCCTGTTAAGGCCGAGGTGTCCCCTCTCGGGGCTCCAGCTCTGAGCAACGGGCCACAGACACAGGCTCAGCTACTGCAGCCCCTGCAGGCCTTGCAAACCCAGCTCCTGCCCCAGGCGCTACCGCCACCACAGCCACAGCTGCAGCCACCGCCATCACCACAGCAGATGCCTCCCCTGGAAAAAGCCCGGATTGCGGGCCTGGGTTCCTTGCCACTGTCTGGGGTAGAGGAGAAGATGTTCAGCCTCCTCAAGAGAGCCAAAGTGCAGCTATTCAAGATCGACCAGCAGCAGCAGCAGAAGGTGGCAGCTTCCATGCCGGTGAGCATCGTATCTGGGCCCAGCGCACACCCAGCCATCCAGTCTCCATTCTCTGCAGTCCCTTAACCTCCCGCCTCCCTGGACACTTTCCAGCATTGCGGGGAACCCTCAGAATCTGACTTTCTGTGATCCCCCACCGTCCTTTGTTCCTCCCCAGCCCCGGCCCTTCCCTGTGCTAGTTCTCTGTCCCTGTCATTTTTTTTTTTTTGAGATAGAGTCTCTCTCTGTCACCCAGGCTGGAGTGCAGTGGCATGATCTTGGCTCGCTGTAGCCTTCGCTTCTGGGTTCAAGAGATTCTCCTGCCTCAGCCTCCCGAGTAATTGGGACTACAGGTGCCCGCCACCACACCTGGCTAATTTTTGTATGTTGAGTGGAGACAGGGTTTCACCACGTTGGCCAGGCTGGTCTCGAACTCCTGACCTCGTGATCTGCCCGCCTTGGCCTCCCAAAGTGCTGGGATTACAGGCATCAGCCACCACACCCGGCCCCCTGTCCTTATCTTTTTTCACTATCCAGCCCCTGACCCTGTTTATTCCCTGCCAGCCGAGCCCTGGGGGGCAGATGGAGGAGGTGGCCGGGGCTCTCAAGCAGGTCTCCGACAGAGGCCCTGTCCGGCCCGAGGATGAGTCGGTGGAAGCTAAGAGAGAGCGGCCCTCGGTATGCATCGGGAGGAGGGCCCTGAAGAAGACTGGCGGGAGGAGTGGGATTGTGGGAGCGCAAGCAGCAGCTGCCTGCCCACACTCTGATTTCTCCCCCAGGGTCCTGAGTCACCTGTGCAAGGTCCCCGCATCAAACACGTCTGCCGTCATGCTGCTGTGGCCCTGGGTCAGGCCCGGGCCATGGTGCCTGAAGATGTCCCTCGCCTCAGTGCCCTCCCTCTCCGGGATCGGCAGGACCTTGCCACAGAGGGTAGGTGGGGAGACTGGACAGCCATGTCAGGTTTGAGGATGACCCCACACTTGGGTGACATGCACCCAGAGCCTAGGAGAGAGGGAGCCAAGTCAGGTGCTCGGGGGTTAGGTGGCAAGCGGGCTTGAGTACTAGGTCCTAGAGCAACTTCGTTTGGGGGCACCAGGAACCTGGCGCTGTGAGAATGCCAGAGCCAGATTGTCGGAAAGCAGGGAAGTGAGGTATAAGGCCTGGTGGCTTTGTGGCTCCATCCCCTCCTCCCTGCCTGCTACAATAGATACATCATCGGCGTCTGAGACTGAGAGTGTCCCGTCACGGTCCCGGCGGGGAAAGGTGGAGACGGCAGGCCCTGGGGGAGACTCAGAGCCCGCAGGGTCTGGAGGGACCCTGACCCACACACCCCGGCGCTCACTGCCCTCCCATCACGGCAAGAAGATGCGGATGGCTCGATGTGGACACTGTCGGGGCTGCCTACGTGTGCAGGACTGTGGGTCCTGTGTCAACTGCCTAGACAAGCCCAAGTTTGGGGGCCCCAACACCAAGAAGCAGTGCTGTGTGTGAGTAGCTGGGGCGTGGCCTCGCTCCCGTGGGTGTCGGTCCTCTAGGCTTCCTGCCTCGCTCCTCTTCTGCCTGGCCAGAGCAGTGGGGTTGGCATTCTTGTGGAGAGCTTCCTCTCTTCCCCCAGACCACCAGTCCCCTACCCTGGTGACGTGCTGCTCCCCTCCCCAGATACCGGAAGTGTGACAAAATAGAGGCTCGGAAGATGGAACGACTGGCTAAAAAAGGTGACGAGCTTTAAGGAGCATTTCTTCTCAAAACCGTATTAGAGTTTGTGCTGTGGAGGGAGCTGTGTTTCTTTGCTCTCCTCCCTTGCAGCTCACGCTCTCTGTCTTCTCCGTTGTGTGCTTTCATAGCTCCCGCGTTCATTCCCTGCCCCGCTTCTTTTTGGCTTCTCTCCCAGTGTCCCGTGTCCCTGGCTGAGCTCAAATCCTACTAAGTCCCCTGTTCCCGCAGGCCGGACGATAGTGAAGACGCTGTTGCCCTGGGATTCCGATGAATCTCCTGAGGCCTCCCCTGGTCCTCCAGGCCCACGCCGGGGGGCGGGAGCTGGGGGGCCCCGGGAGGAGGTGGTGGCCCCCCCAGGGCCCGAGGAGCAGGACTCCCTCCTGCAGCGCAAGTCAGCCCGGCGCTGCGTCAAACAGCGACCCTCCTATGATATCTTCGAGGATTCGGATGACTCGGAGCCCGGGGGCCCCCCTGCTCCTCGGCGTCGGACCCCCCGAGAAAATGGTGCGAACTGCTTAATGCTTTCTCTTTTGATCCTTTATTTAGTCTTGTGTCTTTTGTGTAGGAGGGACAAGGCACCCAGACCCAGGGCTCTGTCAGTCTGATAGAGAAGGTGGCTGAGGGCAGAGGAGGAGGCAGTTTTTAGCTGGATGTACAGAACTGGCCTATGAGCTGCTCAGTGAGCCTAATGAGTGAGACTTAAGGGTCGTCCTAGGCCTGGTGCAGTGGCTCACACTTGTAATCCCAGCACTTTTGGGAGGCCGAAGTGGGAGGATCACTTGAGCCCAGGAGTTCAAGACCAGCCAGGGCAACAGAGTGGGACCCCATCTCTATAAAAGCAAAAGTTAGTTGTATGTGGTGGCACCCATCTGTGGTCTCAGCTACTCAGGAGGCTGAGGCAGGAGGATCGTCTGAGCCTGGGAGTTCAAGGCTGCGGTGGGCTATGGGTCACGCCACTGCATTCCAGTCTGGGCAACAGAGCGAGACCCTGCCTCAAAAAACAAGAAAGAGTCGTCCTGGCAGGTCTTGGTTAGTTAAAGAAGGCCCTGGGAATCCAGGTAACATTTGGGGTTGTAGAAGAAGAGGGGCGTGGAAGGGGAGGGACCTCACTGCTCATTGTGTCCTGACTAGAGCTGCCACTGCCAGAACCTGAGGAGCAGAGCCGGCCCCGCAAACCCACCCTGCAGCCTGTGTTGCAGCTCAAGGCCCGAAGGCGCCTGGACAAGGTCAGCACGGCCCGCTCCGAGAGCCCCTTCCCTCCAGGAGCTACTTGGCAAGTCAGAGTGACAGACACACCTGAGTGTCGTGGTGTGTCCACACAAGAGGACAGGCCCTGAGGGATGAGGCGGGCCTTGCCTGTCTGGAGAGCAGAGGGGTCTGGATCAGGGTCTGGGTCCAGTAGGCTGGGGGAAGGGCGGTGAGGAGAGGAGTCTGCATCTCGGCCAGGCTGGCAGCTCTGAACTCCCCCACCTTCCCTCCCCAGGATACTTTGGCCCCTGGCCCCTTTGCTTCTTTTCCCAATGGCTGGACTGGAAAGCAGAAGTCTCCTGATGGTGTGCACCGTGTCCGTGTGGATTTTAAGGTATGGCATTGAGTGGGGTGAGTTACAGAGCCTTTGGTTGGAAGAACCTTGATGACTGTGTCATTGAGAAGTCAGGTGGCTCTGCCTTGTGTGCCTGGCTGCCCTCTGATCCTGCGTCCTCTCTTCCCCCAGGAGGATTGTGATTTAGAGAACGTGTGGCTGATGGGGGGCCTGAGTGTGCTCACCTCTGTGCCAGGGGGCCCCCCGATGGTGTGCTTGCTGTGTGCCAGCAAAGGACTCCACGAGGTTAGATCTCCGCCTTTCTTCACAGACCCCCAGATCTCTTTCGGTCCTCACAGCCTGATTCCTTGGGCCCTCTGGCCTCATGCTATGCCCATCATTCACTCCCTGACCCTGTCCCCAGCTGGTGTTCTGCCAAGTCTGCTGTGACCCTTTCCACCCATTCTGCCTGGAGGAGGCTGAGCGGCCCCTGCCCCAGCATCACGACACCTGGTGCTGCCGTCGCTGCAAGTTCTGCCACGTCTGTGGACGCAAAGGCCGTGGATCCAAGGTTTGGGCCCAGGGGCCAGCCGGGGTGCGTGGAGGCCTGAAGGTGAGGGCATCCCTGTGCCAGTAGGTTTCGCCATCTCTGTCTCCACATTCAACAGCACCTCCTGGAGTGCGAGCGCTGCCGCCATGCTTACCACCCGGCCTGTCTAGGGCCCAGCTATCCAACCCGGGCCACACGCAAACGGCGCCACTGGGTGAGAGATGATGTTCATCCCTTAGCTTTGTCTCTAATGAATATCACCACCACCCCCAAACTTGCTCTAGGCTGAGGCTCTCAGGAAGAGCAGGGGTTGGGGATCCTCTTAAGAATTTGATTAGTAACATTTTCTCTTCAAAAATTTCACATAGGTCAGATTTATATTCAGAATTTGTGTGGAGTGGTTTTAGGAGCTTATGAATCTCACGTTCCATGGGCTCAGAATCCCCTGCTCTAGCCTGATGTCCACTCCTGCCCTCCTCCTGTTTCTCCTCCGTGTCTGTCCTGTGTGTCTTCTCCTCTTACCTATCCCTCCTTGCCTGCTTCCTGCATATCCCCAACTCCTCCTCTCCCGTCTCCCGCTCATGTAGCTCCAGCCCAGTGTCTGGCTTTCCCCTAACATCGCCCTGCTCCCCCAGATCTGTTCAGCCTGTGTGCGCTGTAAGAGCTGTGGGGCAACTCCAGGCAAGAACTGGGACGTCGAGTGGTCTGGAGATTACAGCCTCTGCCCCAGGTGCACCCAGCTATATGAGAAAGGTGGGGACCGGACAGGGGAACTGGACACTGGGGGCCACAGGGGAATGGCCAGGCTCCTCTACAGGCTTTAGCACAGACCCTCTTTTCTCATGGCTTTCCACCTTCTAGCTATGGGACTATCGCTTCAACTCAGGGAACTCTTCCACAGGAGTCCATCCAGTATGTAAAACAGGGACGCATAGCCCCTCTGAGGGTGGTGGGAGTGGAAGGCCTGGGACCCCACTATCTTGGTGTCTGAGGTACTTCCTGGAACCTCACGTCTCCACTGAGCAGTTTGGAAGTCTTATTCAGGCAGTACATCTGCAAGGCCCTGTGTTCTGCAGAGTCTGAAAAGAGGTCTCATCCTAAGGCCGAGCACAGTGGCTTGGAAGGCCAAGGCAGGTGGATCACCTGAGGTCAGGAGTTCGAGATCAGCCTGGCCAATGTGGTGAAACCCCATCTGTACTAAAAATACAAAAATTAGCCGGGCATGATGGTGGTTACCTGTAATCTCAGCTACTCGGGAGGCTGAGGCAGGAGAATTGCTTGAACCCAGGAGGCGGAGGTTGCAGTGAGCCGAGATCTCGCCATTGCACTCCAGCCTGGGTGACAGAGCAAGACTATGTCTCAAAAAAAAAAAAACTCATCCTCAAGCAGCTTTTAGGGAGTGGTAGGCACTCAAAGCTGGGGCATAACAGAGGCAGCTAAGGTACAGCTATTCTCTGAGCAGAGATGCTCAGGGCTGAGTGGGAACCCCAGCACCTCTGACTCTTTCTCTTCTTTTCCTCCAGGAAACTACTGCCCGATCTGCACACGCTGCTATGAAGACAACGACTATGAGAGCAAGATGATGCAGTGCGCACAGTGTGATCACTGGGTACATGCCAAGTGCGAGGGGCTCTCAGGTGAGTCGGAGCACCTGGGCTGCAGCCTCAACCCTGTGGAGACCCCTACCCCCACCACAGGCCCCGAGAGGACAGGTGGGCTAAGGATCTTTGCTGGCCTAGAGGCTGCTGGGAGCCCTCACATCCTCTGAAACCACTTTTCCCTTTCCTGCTTGGCTGTCCTAGATGAAGACTACGAGATCCTTTCAGGACTGCCAGATTCGGTGCTCTACACCTGCGGACCGTGTGCTGGGGCAGCACAGCCCCGCTGGCGAGAGGCCCTGAGCGGGGCCCTGCAGGGGGGCCTGCGCCAGGTGCTCCAGGGCCTGCTGAGCTCCAAGGTGGCGGGCCCACTGCTGCTCTGCACCCAGGTCTGGAGGACCCTGGAGGCAGGATGAGGTGGGGCCAGGCCCACCCCCAGCCCTGCTAACTTCCCCGCTTTGCAGTGTGGGCCGGATGGGAAGCAGCTGCACCCAGGACCCTGCGGCCTGCAAGCTGTGAGTCAGCGCTTTGAGGATGGCCTCTACAAGTCTGTGGTGAGTGGGACACCAGAAGGAGCAGGTGGGTGCCAGGAGGAGAAGGCTGGGGTTGCGCAGAGGTAACTCAGTCTCTGACAAACCCCCTTACAGCACAGCTTTATGGAGGACATGGTGGGCATCCTCATGCGGCACTCAGAGGAGGGAGAGACTCCAGAGCGCCGGGCTGGAGGCCAGATGAAGGGGCTCCTGCTGAAGGTGAGCTCTTCCGGGGACGCCTGTGGGGTAGGGGAGTGGGCCCTTCAGACCCTGCCCCTGCCAGCTCTCCTGGGGAAGCCGGCTCTTCTCATCCTGTTAACCCACTCCCCAGCTGCTAGAATCTGCGTTCGGCTGGTTCGACGCCCACGACCCCAAGTACTGGCGACGGAGTACCCGGCTGCCAAAGTGAGCAAGGCGGAGTAGCAGGAGGGAAGCCAGGGAGTTAGGGCAAGGCCAGGGCATGCAGGGGCCATGCTGGGCTAAGAAGAGATGAGCAGAGGTAGGGTCTGGAGCGGAGCTGGAGAGGAGGGTGGTGGAACCCGGGTGAGATTCCCTGGTGGTACTAGACTAGCAAAGCTTTGTTTCTGCTTTGTGCGGGCCAATGCTGGGGACAAAGCAGTGAGCGAGTCAAATTGGGCTCTGCTTAAAGAGCTCATTGTGGGGCCGGCCAGGCACTGAAGACCCAGATGGTCAGGGCAGTGATGGAGAATACCAGGGGGCGGTGGGGACCCAGAGGTGGTACCTTCTGGAGCCGAGGTGTCAGGGAAGCCTTCCTGAAAGAGATGACATTGGAGCAGACCTGGGGATGAAGAGTATTCCAGGCGTGAGGAGCAGCATTTCATATGTCCAAGGTGTCACAAGAGGGCCTGGCTTATTTGGTGAACTGAGAGAAGTTCCACGTGGAGAGGGAGCAGTGGGTGTCATGGCAAGTTGAGGCTGGTTTGTGGATGGGCCCCCGTTCAGCCGCTCTTGTTGGGCGCATCAGCTGCTAACCCTGCCTGTCCACAGCGGAGTCCTTCCCAACGCGGTGTTGCCCCCATCCCTGGATCATGTCTATGCACAGTGGAGACAACAGGAACCAGAGACCCCAGAATCAGGGCAGCCTCCAGGGGATCCCTCAGCAGGTACTGGGAAGTGGGGGTCCAGAAGCCAGGGCCCTGTGTTGGTGACCTGGCTCCAGGTCCTGATTCTTAGACCTCCCTTCACATTTCCTCTCTAGCATTCCAGGGCAAGGATCCGGCTGCCTTCTCACACCTGGAAGACCCCCGTCAGTGTGCACTTTGCCTCAAATACGGGGATGCAGACTCCAAGGTGAGGGCTGCTCTGTGACACACCAGGTTGTGGGGCCTGGTCCCGGGCCCCCCACATCATGCTACTCCTCTTCTGCCCCAGGAGGCGGGGCGGCTCCTGTACATCGGGCAGAATGAGTGGACACACGTCAACTGTGCCATCTGGTCGGCAGAAGTCTTCGAGGAGAACGACGGTTCCCTCAAGAATGTGCATGCTGCTGTGGCCCGAGGGAGGCAAATGGTGAGGGCGTGGGCCCAGAGAGGTGGGCAACCCTCTGGCTCTCGGGGAGGCCTCCTCTGGTGCAGACAGCTCTTACTTCACATTCCCTACCTGGCATCCTTTCACTGCCAGGCTGAGGTCTCTTGGTTGCCCTGGGACGTTGGTGCTGATGGCAGCTTTTTCATATGTGGGTCCTCTGGCCATAATCTGGGCCTGAAGCCTGGGAGTCTAAAAGTGAGAAGAGTGCCCATTGATTGAACCTGGGCTGCATGCTTTCCATGCTGGGTGGCGTTGAGCTCTCACTACATCCCTGTGAGGTTAGAATTCCCCCACTCCTCAGAGTGGTGCCTGGGCCAGGTACAGAGAGACCTGAAGCGCTCTTGGGCAATAGGGTGGTAGAGATTCCCACTGCAGGGGTATCTGTGAGGTTGACGGTAACACAACCTCTACCTGAAAACAGTGTGACAAAGATGGTCAGTGCCATCAGCAAGCATTAGCTGTTGTCATTCTCGCTTCAAAGAACCAGAGAGAGTTTGGCGTGCACCTGGGCCTGGATGCAGCTGGGGAGAGGCTGCGCCTGGGGACAGCCTGTGCCGTGCCAGGTGCCAGGCTAGACAGGGACCCATGCAGACTCAGTGGCAGTGGTGCCTGGCGCCCGGCCCCAGCCCTGGCTTCTCCCCTGAGCCACCCTCCCCTACGCAGCGCTGCGAGCTCTGCCTGAAGCCTGGTGCCACGGTGGGCTGCTGCCTGTCCTCCTGCCTCAGCAACTTCCACTTCATGTGTGCCCGGGCCAGCTACTGCATCTTCCAGGACGACAAGAAAGTCTTCTGTCAGAAACACACTGATCTCCTAGATGGCAAGGTGGGCCAGAACTGTGGGGCACACAGCTCTTTCCCCACCTATCTTCCTGTTCACTTAGGGACCCCTGTGGCCCCCAGGCCTGGCCTTATTGCCTCTCTGTCTCCTCATCTGTTTTCCCAGAGGCCTTTAGGCCAAGCCCCTGACTACTCAAACTTCACCTATCAAGTTATCCCTGGCATCCACCTCCCCCACCAATTCAGCCACCTCACTTTGCCACCCCCTCTTCCAGGAAATCGTGAACCCCGATGGTTTTGATGTTCTCCGCCGAGTCTATGTGGACTTCGAGGGCATCAACTTCAAGCGGAAGTTCTTGACGGGGCTTGAACCTGACGCCATCAATGTGCTCATTGGTAAGCTGCCTATTCTCCGCCCTGTCCTCCTGCCCTGGCCTGCCTGCCTTTCCTGACCTCCGCTTTGCACCACAGGCTCCATCCGCATTGACTCCCTGGGTACTCTGTCTGATCTCTCGGACTGCGAGGGACGGCTCTTCCCCATTGGCTACCAGTGAGCGGTTGGGGTGATCCATGGGGCCAGGGGACTTCATAGCTGGATCCCATTTCCCAACCATCCTAACCGTCTTGTCCCACACGCCAGGTGCTCCCGTCTGTACTGGAGCACGGTGGATGCTCGGAGGCGCTGCTGGTATCGGTGCCGAATTCTGGAGTATCGGCCATGGGGGCCACGGGAAGAGCCAGCTCACCTGGAGGCTGCAGAGGAGAACCAGACCATTGTGCACAGCCCCGCCCCTTCCTCAGGTGTGGCATTGGCTCTGTCTTCTTCCTGAATGCCGCTCTCCCTAAACAAACCTACAGATCTCTGTTCCCCGCTCCCTTTTGTAAACTCTAGGAGGCTTGCTCTTGCTTCAGTTGCTGTAACGTAGCGGCAACTCGCTTACTGCCGTGCCTTGCGTGCCAGGGGCTGTGCCTGGCTTTTCATGGGAAGTGAGGTGGGGAGAGCGGCACGCTGTCTGCTTGAGTGGGGTGCTGGCTTTTGGACGACTGCAGGGAGCAGAGTGCTTACAGCTCCCTAACTTGGGGCTCTGTGCTCATGTAATGCTCCCCAGTGTTGCCATACTACACCTCAAAGGGGACAGTGGCGAAACACAGTAACATGGTGGGGGAGGTGGAATTGGACCTGGATCTGCTCAGCTCCCAAACCGGCCCCCTTCGAGCCATGCTGGTGGTGGGATGTAGCTGAGAGCTGGATGGCACAGGGCAAAGAATGGGCTTGGAAATGGGGAAGTTTGTTGTGGGCAGAGCAGGAGACGGAAGAGATTTGGATGATAGAAAGGGCTTAATTCCAGGTTGGAGCATGACAAGAAGTGGACAGAGGAGGAGGAGGGTACACCCATCCTGTCTGGAAACGAGGGAGTGTTGGGTGGAGGAGGGAGATCAGTTTGCAGAGGTTGGGTGGCGCCAGGTAATGGAGAACCTTCGGGCTGGGGCGGGCGGGGGCATCTGATGTGGCAGGGATGCACCAGGCAAGTGACAAAGTGGTAGGACTGGCCATGCTGGAGAGAGGGCATATCTCCATGGCATGCAAAGCCTGCAGCAGAGAGATGGCAAGGAACGAGTGGGGAGTGGCCCTGAAGGGTCCCTGGCCCAGGTGTGTGCGGGTTTTGCCGACTCCGCGTTGGGCTTGGCCTGGGTGATCACTGGAAACTGGGGCCTGTTGTGACTGGGTCAGGGTGGGGGACCTGGGAGGCACAGTGGCTCAGGAGGAGGGCAGGAGGGCACGTGGGCAGGCTTTGGCGCAGAGCCCCTACCACCCCAGTGCCATTTCTCGCCTCTTCAGAGCCCCCAGGTGGTGAGGACCCCCCACTGGACACAGATGTCCTTGTCCCTGGAGCTCCTGAGCGCCACTCGCCCATTCAGAACCTGGACCCCCCACTGCGGCCAGATTCAGGCAGCGCCCCTCCTCCAGCCCCCCGTTCCTTCTCAGGGGCTCGAATCAAAGTGCCCAACTACTCACCGTCCCGGAGGCCCTTGGGGGGTGTCTCCTTTGGCCCCCTGCCCTCCCCTGGTGAGCACTGGGCATGTGGGGGTTGGGGTTGGAGCTGGGGAGATGGGAGCTGCTGGTGACACCAACCCTCCCCCAACAGGAAGTCCATCTTCGCTGACCCACCACATCCCCACAGTGGGAGACCCGGACTTCCCAGCTCCCCCTAGACGCTCCCGTCGTCCCAGCCCTTTGGCCCCCAGGCCGCCTCCGTCCCGGCGGGCCTCCCCTCCTCTCAAAACCTCCCCTCAGCTCAGGGTGCCCCCTCCTACCTCAGTCGTCACAGCCCTCACACCTACCTCAGGGGAGCTGGCTCCCCCTGGCCCGGCCCCATCTCCACCACCCCCTGAAGACCTGGGCCCAGACTTCGAGGACATGGAGGTGGTGTCAGGACTGAGTGCTGCTGACCTGGACTTCGCGGCCAGCCTGCTGGGGACTGAGCCCTTCCAGGAAGAGATTGTAGCCGCTGGGGCCATGGGGAGCAGCCATGGGGGCCCAGGGGACAGCTCCGAGGAGGAGGCCAGCCCCAGCTCCCGCTACATCCACTTCCCTGTGACTGTGGTGTCCGCCCCTGGCCTGGCCCCCAGCGCCCCCCCTGGAGCCCCCCGCATTGAACAGCTGGACGGCGTGGACGACGGCACTGACAGTGAGGCCGAGGCGGTGCAGCAGCCTCGGGGCCAGGGCACTCCTCCTTCAGGGCCAGGAGTAGGCCGGGCAGGGGTCCTCGGGGCTGCAGGGGACAGGGCCCGGCCTCCTGAGGACCTGCCATCAGAAATTGTGGATTTTGTGTTGAAGAACCTAGGGGGGCCTGGGGAGGGAGGTGCTGGCCCTAGAGAGGAGTCGCTCCCCCCGGCGCCTCCCCTGGCTAATGGCAGCCAGCCCCCCCAGGGTCTGCCTGCCAGTCCAGCTGACCCCACCCGCACATTTGCCTGGCTCCCAGGGGCCCCGGGGGTCCGGGTGTTAAGCCTTGGCCCTGCCCCTGAGCCCCCCAAACCTGCCACATCCAAAATCATCCTTGTCAACAAGCTGGGGCAAGTATTTGTGAAGATGGCTGGGGAGGGTGAACCTGTCCCACCCCCAGTGAAGCAGCCACCGTTGCCCCCCACCATTTCCCCAACAGCTCCCACCTCCTGGACTCTGCCCCCAGGCCCCCTCCTCGGCGTGCTGCCCGTGGTCGGGGTGGTCCGCCCTGCCCCACCCCCACCGCCCACTCCCCTGACGCTGGTGCTGAGCAGTGGGCCAGCCAGCCCGCCCCGCCAGGCCATCCGCGTCAAGAGGGTGTCCACTTTCTCTGGCCGGTCCCCGCCAGCACCTCCCCCATACAAAGCCCCCCGGCTGGATGAAGATGGAGAGGCCTCAGAGGACATCCCCCAGGTTCTGGGGCTTGGCAGTGGCGGGTGAGTGTGGGTGCTGAGACTGGCAGAGCAGGCAAGGGGGCGGATGGGTGGGAGATGCGGCTCATCCTTCTCGGGCTCGCCCTCCCAGGTGTAGCCGTGTGAGGATGAAAACCCCCACAGTGCGCGGGGTCCTTGACCTGGATCGGCCTGGGGAGCCCGCTGGGGAAGAAAGTCCTGGGTGAGTGACCAGGCCTCTCTCCCTGGAGGGTCTGGGACCTCTGCCCTTCCCCTTCCTGACAGGTCTCTTCTCGCAGGCTCCTCCAGGAACGGTCCCCTTTGCTGCCACTTCCGGAAGGTGGTCCTCCCCAAGTCCCCGATGGTCCCCCAGACCTGCTGCTTGAGTCCCAGTGGCACCACTATTCAGGTAGGGACCGGTCTTGCCCTCTCTCTCCCTCCTTGCCTGTGCTTGGCTGAGCTGGGTGACTCACAGATGCAGAATCAGTCTGCTTTGAAAACCAGTATCTACTCCCGGGGGCCAAGCCTGAGCCTCAGTGCTAGGGTTAGAGATGACCTTGGGGAGTCTCTGGCCTTGTGGGAGAAACAGATGTGGAAATGATATTTCGGCTCTATGTGGGATCCTCTTAAAGGTCTTTGTCCAGCATGCCCAAGAGCCCAGGGGAGGGCCTCAGAGCCTAGCCTGCCAAGGGCTGAGAGTTAGCTTCATAGAGTAGCCAAAGGTGAAGTTCTAGGATGATCCAGAGAGAATGCAACCCACCTAGCGCCCAGATGATGGTCAGGGACAGTGGGAAGATCAGAAGAGTGGTGTCCCAGAGGCTCGGGGAAGGGAGTCATCACATCTCAGCTGCCACAGAGACTACCAGGCCTATGGAGTCTAGGGTTGGTGTCCAGTGAGAGCAGGTGGCACAGGGTGGGATGTTGTGTCAGAGTCCAGAATTGAGACCATGGTTGAGGAAGGCAAAACAGCCCAGGCACCTGGCCAGAGTTCAGCTAAGGATGGTGAGGGGGAGGTGGGCCAGTAGCGTGGAGGTGCTTGGTGTGAGGGCCGAGACAGCGGAGGCATGGATGGCAGGGAAGGGCAGGCTGGGATGGAAAAGGCAGTGGGAGGAGGCCTGGTGGCCGGTTTTGAACTGGTGACCTCTGAGGTAAAGGAGAGGAGGGGAAGCAGGTGTTTATGCAGAAACTGTAATAGGTAGGGGTGGAGACCCCTGGAGGAGGCGTGGCTGGTAGACTGCTTGAAGCTGGGGGGAGTTTTCTGTTGGTCCTTTAGGGCAGTGGTGGGAGGAATGGCTGCGGCCAGGTAAGCTCGTGGTCAAGCAGCCTGAGGCTGGGATTTTGTGGTGGCCCAATCCTGTCCAGATGTTTGGATTTTCTCATGACACAGAGCTCAGTTGCTGAGCGGGGAAGCAGAGTGACATGGATTGAGACTGCCTAACTCAGAGGCTGCTTATGTCTCAGAGATGACATGAGAATATGGCAGTGGCCTTGGGAGGTCCCTGTCCTCAGGGGCCAGACCACATTTTGGTGCAGGACACAGACACGTTAGCAAGGGCAGGTTAGAGTGGGCACTGAGAAAGCGAGCAGTGAGAACACCTGCCAGGGTCCTATGGTCAGTCCTGCCATGTTCGGGAAACAGTGGAGGTGAGGGTTGGGGGACACGGGGAAGAAGTTGTCAGAGGTGGACTCTGGGGCACTGAGGCCTGGAGAGGACGGGAGTCACACGGCAGGAGTGTTGCTTTAGAGTCTCCCTTGGGGTGGGGGAGGTGGGGCAGGGTGGCCTGGAGAGGTGACATCGGGAGAGTGTGGCCATGTGGGTTTTGCCTCTCCTAAAGCCTGTTCCACTCAAGCTTTCGTGCCTCCAACTCCCAGTGGTCAGTCCCCAGCCCACACCTGCTTGAGCAGCAGCAGCGTTTGGTGCAGCGGATCCCTCCCGCCTTGAAGCATTGTCTTCCCTGGCTTCCAAGGCTGCTCCTGCTCTCACCTCTGGTCCTGCCTCCTTGCCCACAGCTGTCAGTCAAGATGTGTGCCGGGGCCTTGGCCTTGACTTCTCTGTATGCTCACTCCCAGGGGCTCCCTTCCAGCTTGGTGGCTGTACTCCTGTCTGTGTTCTGATTGTCTCCACATTGCTCTCTCCAGCCTAGACCCTGTTCCTGAACTGTGGCCTCCTCCATCCCGTCCTGCTGCCTGCCCACCATCTCCACCAGCAGGTTGCAGGGGGAGGTTTCTAAGAGGCCTCTCAAAGTCAGCCTGTCCCAAACTAAGCCCTCTGCCTGCACGCCAAACCCATTCTTCTTTCACCTTCGCTATCTCAGTCCATGGCAGTTTTATCCTTCCAGGTGTTCAGGCCCAGTGTTGTCCTGACCCCCAAGCCACTTCTTCACATCCACATGTACTACGTCAGCATGTCCCGTCTGCCCTGTTTAATCTGTTAACCCTTGAGAAATCCACTAAATAGCTCATAACTTACAGTATACTTGGCTCTGTGCATGTGAGCCTATATAATAATATATTTGTAGCTGGGCGCAGTGGCTCACGCCTGTAATCCCAGCACTTTGGGAGGCCAAGGCAGGTGGATCACCTGAGGTCAGCCTGGCCAACATGGTGAAACCCTGTCTATACTAAAAATACAAAAATTAGCCGGGTGTGGTGGTGGGCACCTGTAATCTTAGCTACTCAGGAGGCTGAGGCATGAGAATTGCTTGAATCTGAGAGGCAGAGGTTGCAGTGAGCCGAGATCGCGCCATTGCATTCCAGCCTGGGTGCCAGAACGAGACTCTGTCTCAAAAAATGATATTATATATTTGTAATAGTTACAGAAATCTGCTGCATCTAAAAAAAAGACGTGCAAAATATAATTCTCTGGTATTTTAAATTTTGTGTGGGAAACAGAATAATGACAGGTAGATGGGATGTATGGGACACTGGGTTTGAGTGAGCCCTAGGCGTGTCCTGCCAAAAGGCCCCAAGCCTCCGTGGAATGCTCTTGTACCTTAGAAGTCCTGCAGAAGAGGAGCCACAGGCTCCTTAGGGGAAGAAATGTTCATTCTGCAGCGCCCACTGGGTAATTGGAGCAGAAGGAGGGCCATTAGACCCTAGTATCTGTGTCTGCGCCTAGGGGTGGAGAGAGTGGTGTCTGCTGGGAGCGCAGCGGGGCTCAGGGGCTTTTGAGTCCAGGAAGGGTGATCTTCACTCCAGCCTGCTTCTTGGGACCAGGTGAGGCTTCGAGCTCTGAGGAAGAGCCTCCATCCCCAGATGATAAAGAGAACCAGGCCCCGAAACGGACTGGCCCACATCTGCGCTTCGAGATCAGCAGTGAGGATGGGTTCAGCGTGGAGGCAGAGAGCTTGGAGGGTGAGTTTGGGGGGTGCAGTGGCAGGAGGGAGAGTGTTCATAAAACACCATCCTGACTCAGCCCTGGCTCTGCTGTCTCCCCAGGGGCGTGGAGAACTCTGATCGAGAAAGTGCAAGAGGCCCGAGGGCATGCCCGACTCAGACATCTCTCCTTTAGTGGTAAGGAGTAGGCCCCGCAGGAGGCTGGGGGCTGGATGTCTCCCTGAGGGCACCATGGGCCCTCCACATGACAGGTGTGTCCTCAACATCTCCCCTCAGGAATGAGTGGGGCGAGACTCCTGGGCATCCACCATGATGCTGTCATCTTCCTGGCCGAGCAGCTTCCCGGAGCCCAGCGTTGCCAGCACTATAAGTTCCGTTACCACCAGCAGGGAGAGGGCCAGGAGGAGCCGCCCCTGAATCCCCATGGGGCTGCTCGGGCAGAGGTCTATCTCCGGTGAGAGGTCTAGGGTGTGATGCCCGGGTCAGGATGCCCCTATGAGAGCTCTTGAGGTTGGGAGTTAACTGTGTAGTTACATATTTATATACTGTATATATACTATATGTTTATATATATATGTGGAAGTTGGAAACCGAGGCCTGGGGAGGAGACATTAGGTCACTTCAAGAGTTATTTCTAGAGCTGGCCACACTCAGTGGCTCACACCTGTAATCCCACCACTTTGGGAGGCTGAGGCAGGAGGATCGCATGAGCCCAGGGTTCGAGACCAGCGTGGGCAACATGGCAAAACCGCATCTGTAAAATAAAAATGTAAAGAAGAGTTATTTCTAGAGCTGACATAAGAATGAACCCCACCCATTTCCCTGTTAGCCCTGTCTTCAATAGTATATTTCTCCTTCCCCTGCTCCCACCTGCAGGAAGTGCACCTTTGACATGTTCAACTTCCTGGCCTCCCAGCACCGGGTGCTCCCTGAGGGGGCCACCTGTGACGAGGAAGAGGATGAGGTGCAGCTCAGGTCAACCAGGTATGGAGTGTGAGCTGGGGGGCAGATGGTGGTCTGGAAGGGTCTTAGAGAGTGAGCACGGGTGAGAGAGGTCTTTCTGAGCACCAGCCTGGGTGACCCTGCTGTCCCTCACCAGACGTGCCACCAGCCTGGAGCTGCCCATGGCCATGCGCTTTCGTCACCTTAAGAAGACGTCCAAAGAAGCTGTGGGTGTCTACAGGTGAGTGGGGTTGGGGGGGAGGATGCCCCTTGGGTGGACGGACAGGTGCACTGGGTAGGGGGTACCACCTGGTTTCTGTCCCCCTCCCCCCTGAGTTCCCTGTTTGTCCTGCCCTGCAGATCAGCCATCCACGGGCGAGGCCTGTTCTGTAAGCGCAACATCGATGCAGGGGAGATGGTCATCGAGTACTCCGGCATCGTCATCCGCTCCGTGCTGACTGACAAGCGGGAGAAGTTCTACGATGGGAAGGTGGGCTCCCAGTGGCCGTGGGAAGACAGTGGGTGAAGCGAGCCTGTCCACAGGGACAGAGCACCTGATCTCCCCACCTCATCCCTGCAGGGCATCGGGTGCTATATGTTCCGCATGGATGACTTTGATGTAGTGGACGCCACGATGCATGGCAATGCCGCCCGCTTCATCAACCACTCTTGTGAGCCCAACTGCTTCTCTCGGGTCATCCACGTGGAGGGCCAGAAACACATTGTCATCTTCGCCCTGCGCCGCATCCTGCGTGGTGAGGAGCTCACCTACGACTACAAGTTCCCTATCGAGGATGCCAGCAACAAGCTGCCCTGCAACTGTGGCGCCAAGCGCTGCCGTCGGTTCCTTAACTGAGGCCGTGGTTGCCCACCACGACCCCTCACACCTCCTGCTGCCGTCGCTGCCATCTTGCCCCTAGCCTGGGGGCCCCCCAGCCCCTCCCAGAGCATCTCACCCCCATCCTCATGTTCAGGGTGGATGTGGGCATGCAGGCGACAAGGGCCCTGCCTCCACCCCTCCAGCCCACCCAGCAATCGCCCCCTTTCTGCCCTGGGGGCCCAGGATGTAGATATTGTACAAAAGTTTCTAAATCCCTTCTTTTCTATGCACTTTTTTATTTAAGAGGTGGGGTCCCAGGTGGGAACCCCCCCACAATAAAGTCTGTCAATGTTTGGAGAGGTTGTCTTCCCATTTGTAGGGTATGGGGGCAGGTAGGAACCCCACTTCTACACACCCACCCATCATAAGCCAAGGAAGTTCATCAGCCTCAACAGATAGGTGAGGCCATCATTGAGAATGAGAAGTCAGTCTTGGGGTCTGTTACGGCTTCAGAACAACACAGAACACAGCACGTGTCTGTAGCAGGGATGTTGCCCAGAGGGGATTCTGGTGGCCCAGAGGCACCTGGGGTCAACCCTCCCACATGTGGCCCTGTGTGTATGTTGGAATAGGCCCTTCTAGGGCAAAGAGCAGTGAGGATAGCTGTTGGGTCTTTGCCTAATTAGGATTGTACTTCAAGAAGTACTTCAAAGCTAATTGTATACTGGGCTTAGTAGTCAACAAAGTTCTTTATTGAGTTTGTTAAGCCCAGCAAACCCCAGATCAGCCAAGCTTGGACAGCACCCGCAATGCATCTGCCCGCCCTAGCTGGGCGAGGTGTGTGCCAAGCTGGCCCAGAGAGGCAGAGGGCTCCCTTGCCACCACCATCTCAATCAGAGCCCGCAGCGGCGAGCGACTCGGCCGCAGCGAATAGGCAAAGGTGGACCAGGCAGCAGGCAGCCCGTATCTCGCGGCCAGGTGTCGAGTAGTGCCGTGGGCCATGCCCCCACCTGGCCCAGGCTCAGGGTCCAGCAGTACAATTAGCTCTTCCAGCACCTCCAGCTCATCCAGGAGGCGAGACAGGGGCTGTGACCCCAGACCGGGCAGTTCTGGAAGAAAAGGGAAGGGTAAAGGGGAGGAAGGGTGGGCGTCCAGTCCACCTTCCCCGCCCCGGGTCTCCTCCAGGACTAACCCCTGCTCAGGAGTGGAAGTAGAGAGGCCTTCCATGTGTCCCCTGTCTCCAGGGCGCCTGGGGAGGACAGATGCGAGGAGGAAGGGGCGTGGGTGTTGGGAACTCCGCAGACCAAACCAGGATAGGGATAGGGGTCGGCATTCTCCTTGGGCCGGCAGAAGTGCCAGAGCAGAAAGAACAGGAGGATCGCTGTCACCGCCAAGGTCAGGAGCAGGACCAGCACCAACAGCGGGAGGAAAGTCGGCAAGGCCTGCTGAGGGATGGGCTCAGGGGTCCTCCAGGCAATGGAACTTGCTGGTGAGCTGCGCTCCTGGGAGCTAGGGGCGCCTGGGTTTCCAGGTGTGAGGGGGCAGGGCCTCTTGGCAGGGACCGGCCTCTGGGGATAAGGGGTTGGAGTAAAGCTGGAGGCCACACTCCACTCCTGCCCGCTCCCAAACCTTTCATCTTTATACCCTTTAATGGGGCCACATCCCATGTGATATGGTACCTGATAAGGTAGTTGGGCCCCGCAAGGCCCAACTTATGTGGGGCTACGCCCGCTCCCTACATCTAGGCCCCCCACCTCCCGCACGCCCTTGCCCGGCCGGGAGTCCCATCCGCACCTCTCTGCAGCGCCACAGGGCTCTGCCCCCGCCCGCGGCGGGAGTGGGGGTCACCGCTCCGCCGCCGCAGGGGCTACATAGCTCCGCACCGTCGGAGTTGCACTGCCCAGAAGAACACTCTCGGAATGGGAGCGTAACGAAATCGCCGTGGTCATTGAGCCCGCAGTTTTCCCGGAACTCATAATCTAGCGGGAAAACTGCTCTCCAGCGCGGCCGTCTAGCCCGCCCCTGCTCAGGCTACGCCCTCTCCCTTCGCCCTATCCCAGCGTGCCCCGCCCCTCCAGGACGCTCCCAGCCTATCAGCGTGCGCTCCGCTCCTGTCACTTTTCTCCGGGCTCGCCTTTTCATTCCCCGCCTGCTCTGCTCCGAGCTCCGCCCACTCCCGGTTTATCTACATAAAGCCCACCCTTTCCACGGGGCCCCTATCCCGCCTCTCCAGCCACATCCCTTCGCTGTTGCCCTACGGTAGCCCGCACTATCTGCACAGGCTCTGCCTGCCATCCCTGTGTGATCTACATAAGGCCCACCGCTTAGACCCGTAAGCAAGACTCTGGCCCGTAGCCCACAGACCTCACCCCTTCCCCGCTCCCTATCACCTGCAAGCTCCGCCCAAGCAAGGCTGGGTCTCGGATTCTCACCCGGGCAGGGGGGCGGCCCGAAGCGCTGCAGGCAGCTGCTGCAGCACTTGTTGTCTGGGTTCCAGTATTCAAGGCGGCCGCAGTACTGGGAGGCTTCCGGCAGTGACGCCAGAGCCAGAAGCAGCAAGGCCCTCAGGAGGCATCGTCCAGGCCCCATCTGGGGGGCCGTGATAGGGGGATCTCCAAACACAGCGCCTCTGCCACACTTTCCGGGGAAACCGGGCAGAAGAAAGGACGCGGTGATGTGGGGGAACAGAATTCCCACGCCTCTTCGGAAGCCGGGAATCTACCCTCGAGTCCCCATCCCCCAACTGAGCCGGTTATCAGAGAAGCCCACAAAGCCAAAAGGGAACTAAGAGAGAGCACTGCGGATCTAGATTGCAAGAATGCATATCCCACCTCTGCCATTTCCTCACCCACCCACCTTCCCTTTTCCATCCCTAAAATGAGACAATAATAGCACCTGTCTCATAGGGTTATTGTGGAGAATTAGAACCGTTATTAGAAGTAAAGCAGGGGCTGGGTGCCGTGGCTCATGCCTGTAATCCCAACACTTCGGGAGGCCAAGACAGGAGGACCACTTGAGCCCAGGAGTTCGAGAGATCAGCCTGGACAACAAAATGTAACCCCATCTCTACAAAAAAAAAAAAAAAAAAAAAGCAAAGCACTTTGCCAAGTGCAGTGGCTCACATCTGTAGTCCCTGCTACTAGGGAGGCCAAGGTGGGAGGATTGCTTGAGCCACTAATTATAGACCAGCCTGGGCAACACAGTAAGACCTCATCTCTAAAAACAAAACCAAAACAACTGGCTGCTGGGCGCAGTGGCTCACGCCTGTAATCCCAACACTTTGGGAGGCCAAGGTGGGTGGATCACCTGAGGTCAGTAGTTCAAAACCAGCGTGGCCTACATGGTGAAACGCTGTTTCTATTAAAAATACAAAATTAGCTGGGCGTGGTAGCGCATGCCTATAAATCCCAGCTACTTGGGAGGCTGAGGCAGGAGAATTGCTTGAACCTAGGAGGTGGAGGCTGCAGTGAGCTGAAATTGTGCCACTGCACTCCAGCCTGAGCAACAAGAGTGAAACTTTTTTTTTTTTTTTTTTTTTTTTTTTGAGATGGTCTCGCTCTGTCACCCAGGCTGGAGTGCAGTGGCCAGATCTCAGCTCACTGCAAGCTCCGCCTCCCGGGTTCATGCCATTCTCCTGCCTCAGCCTCCTGAGTAGCTGGAACTACAGGCACCCGACCCCTCACCTGGCTAGTTTTATGTATTTTTTAGTAGAGACGGGGTTTCACCATGTTAGCCAGGATGGTCTCGATCTCCTGACCTCGTGATCCACCCGTCTCGGCCTCCCAAAGTGCTGGGATTACAGGCTTGAGCCACCGAGCCCGGCCAAGAGTGAAACTCTTTAAAAAAAACAAAAACAAAAACAAGCTAAAGTGCTGAGAATAGCACCTCACATATAGTAAACTCAATGTTTAAGTGTAAGCATTACTAACTCCCATCTCAATTTGGCAGGGACGGAGGAGACAGCCCTGTACTGACTGAGACCACCTCCCAGCACCTCACCTCACCTCACCTTCCAATCCTCATCTCCTTGGGGCTAGGACTCCTCCCACCTGCCACAACCAGGTCTCTCCCCCTTAAATAAGCCTCAGATGGAGGTGCTAAGGTTTTCAGCACAAGGTGTCCCCACCCTACCATTACCGTTAGGGTCCTGGGTCCCAAGCTGGCTGTGCCAAGTTCCTCAGCTGAAGTTGTGGCCAGGACCCAGTCTTGTTTCCCCTTTTCGTCACATGTGTGGGTGGAGGGAAATGCCAAACCACAGCAAAAGCAAGTTGATACCGAAGCAAAACACGGAGCTTTATTAAGAGAAGGGCGGTAGAAGAAAGTCTCCATGCTGAAGAGATTACATTATGGAGCCCGGGAGCCTGGGAAAGATGGGCCAGGAGAGTGAAGGGGGCTTTGAGGAGAGGTCCTGCCAGAAATATTTGTCCCTGTCCGGGGTGAAGGATAAGAGGGTAAGGGGGCCAGGGCCTCAGAAGCGGCCATGCCGGTGATCAGGGGAACGCCGATGGTTCCCCTCTCGGGGACAGTGGCTAGTATGGAACCTCGGGGGTGACTTGGGAATAGGAGTGTTGAGAGTTAGGTTAGAATGCTGAGGAGTGGTGCAGAGATCCTGCAGGCCTGCCTCTTTGCTCTGGGATGAGGCAGGAGGGTGCTGAAATAACTAGAGTTCTAAGACATGGCCTCAGAGGCCAGCATCGGGGTACTCAGTGGCCAGCATCGGGGTACTCAGTGGCCAGTATCAGGCCAGGCTAGTCGTGGATTAGGGGTTCAGGCTGGTTTGGGGATTGGGACTTAGGTACTGGTCTCCAGATGGGGCTCAGAACTACTCTTAGGGTGTAACAGTCTTGGGAATGACCAGGTGCAGTGGCTCACACCTGTAATCCCCACACTTTGGGAGGCCAAGATGAGCGGATTACCTGAGGTCAGGAGTTCGAGACCAGCCTGGCCAACATGGTGAAACCCTGTTTCTACTAAAAATACAAAAATTAGCCAGGCGTGGTGGTGGGCACCTGTAATCCCAGCTACTTGGAAGGCTGAGAAAGGAGAATTGCTTGAACCTGGGAGGCAGAGGTTGCAGTGAGCCGAGACCGTGCCTTTGCACTCCAGCCTAGGGAAGAAGAGCAAAACTCCGTCTCAAAAAAAAAAAAAAAAAGCCAGGAGTGGTGGCTCACACCTGTAATCCCAGCACTTTGGGAGAGCGAGGCAGGTGGATCACGAGGTTAGGAGTTCAGACCAGCCTGGCCAAGATGGTGAAACCCCGTCTCTACTAAAAATACAAAAATTAGACGGGCGTGGTGGCGGGCACCTGTAATCCCAGCTACTTGGGAGGCTGAGGCAGAGAATTGCTTGAACCTGGGAAGCAGAGGTTGCAGTGAGCCAAGATCGTACCACTGCACTCCAGGCCGGGCGACAGAGCAAGTCTCCACCTCAAAAAAAAAAAAAAAAAAGAGTCTTGGGAACGTTGTTACTAGCACTTAGGGTCGGGCTCATCTGAGGATATAGGGACCTTAGGACATGAGGAGACATAGCAGGCTGGTCCTGAGGTACCTGCGCCTGGGTCCCCGCCCATAGAGCTGCCTCTGGAGGTTCTGGGAAATGGGCCGCAGATGCATGAAGTTGCAGAAGCCACCTCGGGTACATTCCTTGCATAGAGAGATGGAGGAGGCCATTGTCACTGACAGCCCCTACCACACATTCAAAGTCTGGGATTCCAAGTGCCCATCCCACCCTTGAACTACCATACCCCATCTCATACTGGTGACAGCATGACTCCCGAAAGTCAGTGACAGAAGACAGTTCAGCGTGCACAGCCTGCCCATTGAACCAGTGGTTATTGAGTTCAGCCACCGCCCGCTCTGCATCCTCTTCCCGCCGGAACTGCAGGAAACGTCAGTCAGGGTCAGCAGGAGAACTCAGAGATCTTCAGGGTACTCATTAGCAGCTCTGGGGCTGGACTGGATTTAGTGATGAACTTCAAGCTGAGAGCCTTCAGTGGCCACCATGAGGCATTGAAATGCCTCCACCTAAGCAGGGGACAGCAAGCACCTTGACATAGATGTTGCCCACGAGGTGGTCCCCAAGGTTGTCGCACACATTCATCTCTTCAATCTCCCCATACTTCTGCAATTCTGTGAACACCTCCTGTGGAAGACGGAGAGGAACTCAGCTGAGCTCCCACAAGAAACCCAACCTACCCCTGCCAACCCTCACCTCGAAGAAGCTATCATAGTGCTCCTGCACCTCCACGTCGCTAACATGACCTGGGGGAGGGGGGTAGGGTGGAATCAGGGAGTAGCCTACTGGGGGCTATTCACCTTGCCCCCAGACCTGGTCCCTTACAGTGTGATCTGTCTGCAGTTTGGGCTGTATTGTGTGGATTCCGGTACAGGTTGAGCAGCACTAAGGTCTGCACAGAATTTAAAAGGGGCGGGACCTGAGCTCAGAGGGCAGGGCTGCATGCAAAGAGAGTGAGGCATGAAGGTTGGGGGTGGAACCTTGCACCCCAGCCTAAGCATGGTAAGTGCATCGGCGATCCTTTTCCCCTAAGAAACCAGAAACGGGATGGAGGGGACTGACAAGGATGAACAGCCGCGGTGTGTAGGGTGTACGCATGGGGGCGCGACCAAGTTCCCAGGAGAAGGGCAGGAAGACTGGTGGGAGGAGCCTGCAGAAAAGTCCAATCAGAAAAAGAACAGGGCGGTGGGGAGGGCCTCAGGAACCCGGAATAGGCGGGACATAGTGACTACGGCCCCAAAAGAGGAAGGGCCAAGGAGGCGTTAACCCCAGAGGCTCCGTGCCGGGTCTCACCTGGCTGAATGTCGGCTTGTTGTGAAGCCGGGAGCATTGGTCTCCGTGCCGGCAGACCCCGATCTTAAAGTAAAAAGAGCAGTTAACCCTGGAAGAGGTGCAAAGACAGAGGTGAACCGAGGGCCGGGGAGGCGGTGCACCCCAGAAACACCGCCCCACCACCCAGGACCCCAGTACCCCGGCCTCTACTCCACGAGAGTCCAATCCCAGCGCCCGTTCTCACTTGTCCTTCTCAGTTCCGAATATCGAAGCTAAATATTCAGCCATTTTTACCCAAGCCCTCCAGTTCTGACTGCTCTTACATCACTTCCGTTGCTTAGGAGCGCTGGGAAGTGTAGTTCGTTGCCCCTCCAGGCGCTTACCAAGCTCCCGGAAACGCCCCAGGGCGCTTGCGCGTGGGAGGCGTGCACCTCCCCGGCAGGAATTCTCTCAACAGCGCATGCGTGCAGTGTTGCCTCGCCCAAAGAAGACTACAATCTCCAGGGAAACCTGGGGCATTTCGCGCATACGTCCCTAACTGAAAGTGGCTAAGGCATCCCAGCCGGAGGAAGTGAGCTCTCGTGGTAAGTTGGGGGTCGTTTCGCCCACCCTAGTAAATATAAAGAGCTCTTTAATCCAGCCATCTTGCTAGTGGGGGCGGGGATGCTCTGCTTTCAGCAAACCCACCTTTACATTTATCTCTGATTTGTCGTAATAGGGGCGTGGTTGTTCGTGATCTTTGCATCTGTTACTTAGGGTCAAGGCTTGGGTCTTGCCCCGCAGACCCTTGGGACGACCCGGCCCCAGCGCAGCTATGAACCTGGAGCGAGTGTCCAATGAGGAGAAGTTGAACCTGTGCCGGAAGTACTACCTGGGTAAGGGCAGATCACTAGGGTCCCAGAAGAAGAGAGGGGACTGGACTAGAGCACCCGAGGGAAGAGGGCCTCGGGGCCTGGACTCGTGAGTCTAAGAGATGAAGCACCTGTGAACGCCGACTCCTGGAGTTGAGCAGGGAGGGCCTGGGTCCTGAGGAATGAGGAAGCTGGGGCCTCAGTTTCTGGATCCCAAGAGAGGAGGGGGATTGAGGGCCTGGACTCTTGGGTCCAGCGAAAGAGATGGTTGAGGAATCAGATTCCCGGATCCCAAAGAGGAGCCAGATTCCTGAGTCCCTGACAGCAGAAATCTCCATTTGAACTTGGGTGTGGGAGAGTTTCTTCCAAATAGATCTTCTGGGTGGGAGTTGGAGAAGATCTTCATTGCCTGATGAGGTTTTAGGGTTTGTGTGGTTTTTTTTCTTTCTCCCTAGGTGGGTTTGCTTTCCTGCCTTTTCTCTGGTTGGTCAACATCTTCTGGTTCTTCCGAGAGGCCTTCCTTGTCCCAGCCTACACAGAACAGAGCCAAATCAAAGGCTGTGAGTTCAGAGTATAGAGGAGGGAGGCCAGTGGCTGGGGAGAGGGGGAAGCAGGGGAGTCTTGGTGGGAAGGGACAATGGAGGATCCAGAATTTGGGGGCTCTGGGTGAGAAGGGAAGGCTGGTCTAGGGAAGTCTGGAGAGCAGCAGGAGGCCAACCCTTCCCACTTCTGTTTCCCATGACAGATGTCTGGCGCTCAGCTGTGGGCTTCCTCTTCTGGGTGATAGTGCTCACCTCCTGGATCACCATCTTCCAGATCTACCGGCCCCGCTGGGGTGCCCTTGGGGACTACCTCTCCTTCACCATACCTCTGGGCACCCCCTGACAACTTCTGCACAGACTGGGACCCTGCTCATTCTCCCAGGACAGGCTTCTTAGAGCAGAGGAGCCTGTCCTGGGAGCCCCTTCTCAAACTCCTAAGACTTGTTTTCATCTCCCCTGTTCTCTGCTGACATCCCCAATAAAGGACCCTAACTTTCGATACTGACTTCCTGGGATCTTTTAGAGGTTGAGGCATAAATGATTATTAATATTTAAAAACATCTGTTGAGTGCTTCGTGCCAGGCTTAGTATTTAGACATGATGTACATTTTTTACAGTAAATACTACTCATAATCTTCTGAACTAGGAACTTTCCTGCTCAGGAACTAAGCAGGAATAGTGCTTTCTTAGATGAGGAACTAAGAAATAGTACTTCCATTTCTTTCTTTCTTTTCTTTTTCTTTTTTTTTTTTTTTTTGAGACAATCTTGCTCTGTTGCCCGCTGGAATGCAGTGGTGCAATTGGTCTAGTGCTTCCATTTCTAGGGGCTGTTACCCTGTACTGGTAGTTGTGAATTCAAAAACATAACTTTCCTACTGTGGGTTTCAGTATTCTCATCAGAAGTGTAGATCACAATGCTACCTCCTAGGATTTATTTGGACCAAGATGTGTGATAAATGCAAGTTTCCCGTTTTCTGAAGGAAGTGTCTGCAAAAATAAAAATAGTCAAGAGCCCACAATGAGATACCATCTCACACCAGTTAGAATGGCAATCATTAAAAAAAAAAAAAAAAAAAAAAAAAAAAAAAAATAGTCAAGAGCTTTCTCAGAGAATCCTTCCTTGACCATCCAACTTATTTAAAATTCAATCATCACCTTGATATTCCTATGTCCATTTAAGGCTACACTTTTTGTGTGGCTTTTTTTTTTTGGTGGGAGGGAGATTTGTTGTTGTCTGTTTGTTTTTCTAGATAGAGTCTTGCTCTGTCGCTCAGGCTGGAGTGCAGAGGTGCGCTCTCAGCTCACTGCAACCTCCGCCTCCCGGATTCAAGCGATTCTCCTGCCTCAGCCTCTCGAGTAGCTGGAATTACAGGCGCATGCCACCAGTCCCGGCTAATTTTTGTATTTTTAGTAGAGACAGGGTTTCACCATGTTGGCCAGGCTGGTCTCGAACTCCTGGTCGCAGGTGATCTGCCCGCCTCGGCCTCCCAAAGGGCTGATATTTACAGGTGTGGGCCACCGTGCCCCGCCCAGGCTATATTATTTCTCCTATTACATTTCACTTAAAATGTTTTACTTGTTTACTGTTTATCTTCCATCCTTTAAAAGATAAGCCCTATTAGGGCAGGGATTTTTGTCTGTTCTGTTCCTCGAGGTGTCCCCAGTGCCTAGAAGAGTGCCCGGCATACTAACAAATATTTGCAAAATGAATGAAGTTGTACCTGCAAAGAGATTAACTGGTACCTGTCACCTAGAGAGTGCTCAGTGAGAGGGAACCCAACATTATTTTACATTAGTCTTCCTCTTAGGTATGAAGGGACTCCAACGGTTGGTTAAATTCGGTAAAGAGCTAAATTGGTGTTGCTCAACCCTTCTAACACTACAAGTCCCGGGAAGCCGCGCGATGCCCTAATCCTTTGTTTCCCACCGTGCCCCGCGCGGCGCAGGCGCTGTTACTCCGGGTGGGTCTGGGAACCTGGAACTACACCTCCCAGGAAGCTTGGTGGTCGATGGTTTGTTTCCGGAAGCAAAGCCCCAGGAGGGTGGGACCTAAAGCTGGGAGACTACGGAGGCAGCTCTCAATTGGTCAGGATATAAGATTGACGACTGCATTAACTAATAGGAGCAAGCTGCTGCCGAAGAGGCCAGCCCACAGAAGGGTGGTGGCCACGGTCCAGGCTGGACACAACCAAAGGCGGAGGACCCGTGGCCCACGAAGCTCATCTTTGAACTGTCCCCGCCCGCCTCCCGACTTGATTTGTGACCCTAGGCCCTTTGGGGCGCCTCTGACCCAGCTAGCCAGATCCTGGACCCAAACCATGTTCCCCGTGAAGGTGAAAGTGGAGAAATCAGGTGAGGACCCTGACGTCGGGGGCCTGTCGGGACCATCGCGTTGACAGAGTGTGGAGTCCCGGTAGAAGGGAGTATCGCGGAAAGGGGACTGCACTTTTCCCTGCAGCCCACCTGACAATCGCTGTATCAGGCAGCGAGCGTTGGCTGCCACCTTCACACCCTCCCGGTCTGCGCTTGAAGTCGCTTTAGATTGAATGGTGGTGGCTCAGGCAGTGCGGTGCGTGGTAAAACATGGGGAATCCTGAGCCGGTAACTCTGAGAAGGGTCCTTTTCTTCTTTTCTTTTCTCTCTCTTTTTTTTTTTTTTAATTTAAAATTTTAAAATATTTAAGTAGAGACGGAGTATCGCTATATTGCCCAGGCTGGTCTTGAACTCCTGACCTCAAGCGATCCTCCCGCCTTAGCTTCCTAAAGTGCTGAGATTACAGGCGTGAGCCCCCGCGCCCGACCGAGAAGTTCTCTTTTCTTGGCTTCCCCTCAGTTTCCCCATTTCCAGCAGTGATCAGTCACACATCTTGCTGTAAGCCTGAAGTACAGGCACTCTTAATCCTCACAGTCACTATATTCCAGTAATCCTAGGAAATAGGAATTGTGGTCATTGGGGAAACAAACTTAGAAAGAGATATTTTGGGTTGGGGCAGAGCTGACCGGATCCCAGGCCTGGCATGGTAAGGGCAGTGGGAGGGGTGCACAATTTAGACAGAAAGATAATAGTAAAATGATGTAGGATGTTCCATGGCAAAAGTGTTATCAAAACAAAGTGGGAGGCCAGGTGCGGTGGCTCACGCCTGTAATCCCAACACTTTGGGAGGCCGAGGCCAGCAGATCACTTGAGGTCAGGAGTTTGAGACCAGCCTGGGCAACATGGCAAAACCCTGTCTCTATAAAAAATACAAAAAAAAAAAAAAAAAAAAAAAAAAAAAAAAAAAAAAAAAAAAAAAAAAAAAGAAAGAAAGAGAGAGAGAGAGAAAGAAAGAAAGAAAATTAGCCAGGTGTGGTGGCACGAGCCTCTAGTCCCAGCTACTCAGGAGGCTGAGGCAGGAGGACAGCTGGAGCCGGGGAGGTAGAAGTTGCAGTGAGCTGAGATCACACCACTGCACTGCAGCCTGGGTGATAGATTGAGACCCTGGAAAAGAACAAAACAAACAAAAAACAAAAAACGAAGAAAGAAAGAGAGAGAAAGAAAGAAAGAAAAGGGAGGGAGGGAAGGAAGGAAAAAGGAAAGGAAAGGAAAAGGAAAGGAGAAAGAAAGAAAAGGAAGGAAGGAAGGAAAGAAAGAAAAGAAAAAAAGGAAGAAAAGAAAAGAAAAGAAAGAAAAGGAAAAAAAAAGAAAGAAAGAAAAGTGAAGTGGGTCTGACCACAAATGATGGTGAGGGATGGTGTACACCTGTTAGTACCAGGCTGAGGAGTGCAGACTCCACCCCTGGGTGCTGTGGAGTCATGGAAGGTTCCAATGGAAGGTTCCAAGCAGGGGAAGATCAGGGTCAGATTTGTTATTTTTCTGGAAGATTCCCCTGGCTGCCTTGTGGAGGGTGGATCAGAAGGGGACACTGAGGCGGGAGCCCAGGGGGAGCAAAGGTCTGGACCAGCATGGGTACAGTGGAGAGAAGGTGGGTGGGAGAGACACTCGGGAGGCCTAGTGGACAGGTCATGGGATTGGTGGGCTGGGGTAGGGGAGAGAGAGGGGTATCACTGGTGAGGTACAGGGAAGAACTTGGGGACTGTGAGGTGACCCTTGAGAGGGAGGCTTCAGGCCCAAGTCGGGGGTTCAGGAGAGAAGCTGGGCCTGGGGAGAGATCCATACCCTCTGCATCTGCCCAAGGCTTTACTGCAATCTCAGCTACTCCCTTCCCCACCCTCACTCTGTCTTTCCTCTGAGCTATGTTTGAATCCCTGTGTCTCCTGAGCTTCTTAGGAAGTCCCTGGACTGGTCAGGCAAGTTCCCAGGTGTCCCCTCCAGGCTCTGAGCACTAGAGCCAGAGCTCCCACCAGTCAGAAAGGCAGAGCAAACACCTCTCAAAGGTAGGACAGCATAACATCATCACTTCCTCAAGTTCTGTGATGATGGGAGGCAGCCACAGGATCACTGGGCAGGAGGGTGGACCTAGATCTCATTTCCTGAGGGGAAAAAAAAAGCCCAAACAGGATGTTTTAGGTGAAATCTCCCAATTTTGGCTGGGCACGGTGGCTCATGCCTGTAATCCCAGCCCTTTGGGAGGCTGAGGTGGGTGGATCATGAGGTCAGGAGTTTGAGACCAGCCTGGTTAATATGGTGAAACCCTGTCTGTACTAAAAATACAAATATTAGTTGGGCATGGTGGTACACGCCTGTAGTCCCAGCTGCTTGGGAGGCTGAGGCAGGAGAATCACTTGTACTCGGGAGGCAGAGGTTGCAGTGAGCCGAGATCTCGCCACTGCACTCCAACCTGGGCAACAGAGCAAGACTCTGTCTCAAAAAAGAGAAAACAAAAGAAATCTCCCAATTTTTAAATGTCAGCTCATGGCCGGGCACGGTGGCTCAAGCCTGTAATCCCAGCACTTTGGGAGGCCGAGACGGGTGGACCATGAGGTCAGGAGATCGAGACCATCCTGGCTAACACAGTGAAACCCCGTCTCTACTAAAAAATACAAAAAACTAGCCGGGCGACGTGGTGGGCGCCTGTAGTCCCAGCTACTTGGGAGGCTGAGGCAGGAGAATGGCGTGAACCTGGGAGGCGGAGCTTGCGGTGAGCTGAGATCCGGCCACTGAACTCCAGCCTGGGCGATAGAGCAAGACTCCGTCTCAAAAAAAAAAAAAATGTCAGCTCATTCAGATAGAATTCAGATTTAAAATTATACCACTGTTGGCCGGGCGTGGTGGCTCACGCCTGTAATCCCAGCACTTTGGGAGGCAGAGGCCAGCAGATCATTGAGGTCAGGAGTTTGAGACCAGCCTGGTCAACGTGGTAAGACCCCATCTCTACTAAAAATACAAAAATTAGCCAGGCGTGGTGGCGGACTCCTGTAATCCCAGCTACTTGGGAGGCTGAGGCAGGAAAATCGCTTGAACCTGGGAGGTGGAGGTTGCAGTGAGCCAAGATTATGCCACTGCATTCCAGCCTGGGTGACAGAGCAAGACTCCGTCTCACAAAACATAAATACATTAATTAATTAAAATAAAATTATACCACTGCGTCAACCAGATTCTGCACTCAGGTTGAGCCTCTGTCTCATAACTTCAGCTTTGGAACCAGACAGCCTGAGTTCAAATCATCAGTTCTGCAATTTCTTTGCTGTGTGCCTTTGAGCATGTGGCCTAACATCTCTGTGCCTCAGTTCATTCTCTTTAAAATAGGAATAAAAACAATATATATCTGAGCCAGGCTCTATGGCACGTGCCTATAGCCCCAGTTACTTGGGAGGCTGAGACAGCAGGATCACTTGAGCCCAGGAGTTCAAAACCAGTCTGGACAACATCATGAGATCCTTTCTCGAGAAAAAAAAAAATCCACATCTACCCCTAAGAGTTATTGTGATAATTCAGTGAGTTATTATGTATAATACCTAGGTATTTAAACCTTGCCACTGGGACAGGCACAGTGGCCCACACCGGTAATCCCAGCACTTTGGGAAGCCGAGATGGCTCACTTTAATCCAGGAGTTCAAGACCAGCCTGGTCAATATCATGAGACTCCATCTCTATATAATTGTTTCTAATATATTTATATCATATTAAAACACATTTTTTTAAAACCCAAAAGGCTCATAAGGTAAGGTGATTGGCCTTGCCTCCTGTCACAGTGCGATCGTGCGGGACAGCTTTGGAACTCAGAGCTCTTGGCATCACTGCAGCCATCTCTGCCTGCTGCACCCTTTCAGGCTGCCTGGGCCTGGCTCTGAGATTGGCCAGGGCAGATGACATGCATGCTCCTCCCTGACCCAGTCAGCTGTCCGCTTAGCTGGGGCCTGGGAGCTGACTCCTGCTGGGTTCCCTCTTGCCCCAGAGCTGGAGATGGCCAAAGCCCGGAACCAACTGGATGCCGTCTTGCAGTGTCTCCTGGAGAAGAGTCACATGGACAGGTAGGCCAGCATGGGGTCACAGGGCCAGGCACCCTGGCAGGTTGGGCCCTCTGATCCTGGGTGGATTGGGTGGGACCCCAGAGGCTGACTTGGGGAGGAAGGTGCTTAATGGAGAGGCTGCTCGGTGCCTTCCTTCTCTGGGGCCCTGGAACCCTGAGCTGAGATATCGCTTCTGCCTCTAGGGAGCGTCTGGATGAGGAAGCTGGGAAAACGCCCTCAGACACCCACAATAAGTGAGTTTTTCTGATTGGATTTGGAGCTGAGAGTTTGTGGTTGGTGACTTCTTCCCTAATCCAAGCCCTGACCGCTCAGCCCAGCACTACCTCCGTCGAAGTCCTGACCACTCCACCTGTACAAAGACCCTGTGGCAGGAGAAGCTTAGGCCCCCTCGCAGTTGCCACCTAGATCCCCATGGCTATGGGTGGGACAAAAGGCCCAAGAGGCAAGTGGGGTCCATGTGAGCATCTCAGGTTTGATACCAGTATCCCCAGGGTGCCCTCTGCAGGGTTTTGCACAGGCATTTGTCTGAGGGTCAACTGTCTTTCCCCACAGGGACTGCTCCATCGCAGCCACTGGCAAAAGGTAAGGTGGCAGGGTCCCAGCCAGCTGACTAGAGGCTCTCAGCGCCTACCCCAGTCCTGACACTCTCTCTCCCTACGCAGGCCATCTGCCCGCTTCCCCCACCAGCGGAGGAAGAAGAGGAGGGAGATGGATGACGGGCTGGCTGAGGGAGGGCCACAGCGATCCAGTGAGTAGACAGTGGCCCTAGAGGGTCGGCAAGGAGCCGAGGGCCTATGCCAGGATGCTCACACACCTCCCATCCCCACCCTCCCAGACACATATGTGATCAAGCTGTTCGACCGGAGCGTGGACTTGGCCCAGTTCAGCGAGAACACGCCACTGTACCCGATCTGCCGCGCTTGGATGCGAAACAGCCCCTCTGTGCGCGAGCGAGAATGCTCTCCCAGCTCACCCCTGCCCCCGCTGCCTGAGGATGAGGAGGTGGGATGGGTAGTGGACCCCAGCCCAGCAGCCTGGTGCCAGGGCAGTGGGTGGATAGGCTTAAAGGATCCTGCCCCTAAGCTAGCGGGGTAGACAGACACAGGTCCCTCACATGAATCCTGGATCAGGCCAGGCACACAGATGTGCACCCTTAGGCTGGGGTGTGGATCAAGGTCCCTAGGGAAGACATACATAGCCACCTGGCCTGGGGCACAGGGAACAGGGTTACCCTGGGCAGTTAGATGTAGATCTCCAAGATCAGGGGTTCCCAAGAGCCGAGGGGCTAGACAAGGGTCCTTAGTACAGACAGAAGTGGCCACCAGGCCTTGAGGAGCAGATGGGTGGGGCACGAACGGATGGGGGTCTATAAGCCATCTGGCCCAGGAGGGTAGACAAAGGTCCCCAGGACAGACATATAGGACCCTTCACGCTGTCAAAAATGAACAGAGCTTCCTAAGTGGCACAGATGTGACCCCGTAGACAGGACTCCCTGAGGCAGGCAGACGTGACTCCCTGGCTGACAGGTGTAGATGGAGTCTCTGGGCTGGATAGGAGAAGACAGGGGTCCCTGGGGCAGGCGGACTTGACCCTTGGCTGGTTGAGGTGCCTGCCCTTCAGACATGCTTCCTGTCCGAGTCCCTTAGTGAGCCCCTCATGCCATTTGTTGCTGGGAAAGGCAGGAGGGATGAATGTGGATTCCCAGCCCCTCTGCTTTGACTCTCTTGGGCCTGGCTTGGGGCCCTTGTGTCCCCAGGGCTCAGAGGTGAACAACAGCAAGAGTCGTGATGTGTACAAGCTGCCACCACCCACACCCCCAGGGCCACCTGGAGATGCCTGCAGATCCCGCATCCCATCCCCACTGCAGCCTGAGATGCAGGGCACCACTGACGATGAGGTGAGTATGCCAGGCTGGCCCAGGGTTATGGGACACATGTGGTGGGGCTCAGGAATGTCCACTCAACCTGGCCTCTCTGTCCATGCAGCCCCCTGAGCCCGAGCCCTCACCCTCCACACTCATCTATCGCAACATGCAGCGCTGGAAACGCATCCGCCAGAGGTGAGCATCCCCCAACCTGCTTGCCCCTCCTAGGGCCCTTTGCAACTGCTGAGTCTTCCCTCTGCCTCCCCAGGTGGAAGGAGGCCTCTCATCGGAACCAGCTTCGTTACTCAGAAAGCATGAAGATCCTACGAGAGATGTACGAACGACAGTGATGTTCCCAGGTCCCCCCACCCCAGTAAACATCCCCCAACTCCACACTGGTGTCTGCTCCGGTCCATCCTTCCTGGCCAAGACACAAAGCAGTTGGCAGAGCTCTAGCACATTTATTGGGAGAGTGAGGCTGGGAAAGAGTAAGGGAGTCGTGGCAGGGAGAAAGGCTGTAGGGAATCAGAGCCGGTGCTCAGCTGGGTCTTGAAGGAGAAGAGGAGGAGGGTGAGAGGTGGGTTGCCGAGGATTATCTGGTTGAAGTCTTGGGGGTCAAGACAAAGGGACTTAGGGGGATGGGGTCTGGTTAGAGTTAGGGAGGGGGCCTAGGACATTCGTGCAGTGTCTGGGGAGGTTTGGGTGGGAGAGTCTGTACAGTTTGGGGTTGGGTGTTCTGGTTGGCCTGGGATGGGTGTCCAAGAATTGGGGTGGTCAGAAAAGGGTTCCAGAGTCTGGTGTGGCTGGCTGGGGTTTCACAGCAGAAAATGGGCTGGAGCGGGGCAGTTGTGGACTGTCTGGTTGTAGGGGAAGGATCAGGTCTTGGGAACCAGGCCTGGATGGTCTGGAGTGGGAAGTCTGTGCAGTCCAGGACATTTGGGAGGTGGGGGGATTGTGCCTGACAGGCCTGGGGTTGGGGGAGGGCTGTCCACACCATAATTAGGTGTCAAAATAGGCAAGGGATGGAAATGTAGTACCCGATATCTTCATAAAGGACTCAGAAGGAAGTAGAGAAGGGGTCTTAAGTGGGGCTATATGCCAAGAAAGTGGGTCGGTGGGGCTGAGACTGTTGGCTGAGGGTTAGGGTAGTGCTGGTAGGGTCTGGAAGCAGGGGAGGTGTCGGTGTGGGGTCCGAAAGCTGGAGGAGGTGTGAGAGCGAGGGTGTCAATGTAAGGGTCTAGGTTATCAAGGCAGTGTCCAGGGTGGAGGTCAGGGCAGAATCCAGGAGTGGGTGAGAGGACAGTTCTTGGCGCGCTCGGGACATCTGGCTGGGCGGAGTCAGATCGGCTTCAATAGAGGGAGCCTGAGGACGCTCCCGGAGTGCGGGCGCGGCCCAGCCCCCTACTTGGCTGCGGCTGGCGGTGGGGCCTGGGTCGACGCTGGTGCGGCCTGGATGGACAGGACGCCCTCGGGGGACAGCGCGGACGTCACGGCAGCCGGATCCACGCCAGGCGGCAGGCGGTAGCGGCGGTGGAACTCGCGCGCGACGAATCCGTGCTCATCCTGGAGGGGAGGGAGGCTTGAGCGGCCCCGCCCCTCCGGCCCTGCCGCGCGCGTACTCGCTCCAACCCCGCCCCCGCCGCGGCTCACCGGGCGTTCCTCGTGGCGCGCGTGCACCTCCACGTGTTCGCCCACCACCTTGACAGCAATTTCCTCCGGCGAGAAGTGCTTCACGTCCAGCAGCACCGAGAAGTGGCCGGGGTCCGTCGGTACCTGCGCGCAGCGGGCGCGGGCAGGACTGTTATCAGGCCGGGCCAGGCTCGCGGGACCCACCCAGGGAGACCCCACCCCCGTCGGTTCCGTGCCGCGCTCACTCTGGCCTCCGGAGCTGAGCAGTCCGCTTTCCTACTGGGAGTTACCCAGTACCTCTTCACCCTGAAGAACGAGGATTCGCCCTCCCCCTGTAATATCTGGGATTGCCCTCTTCCCTGCAGTGATAAGGCTCCCTTCCCCTGCAAGGTCAGGAACCTGTGCCCTCCTCTGGTGTCAGCGAATCCGAAGTCATCGTGCCTCTCAGGGCACTGATTCCCCAGCTCCCTCTTCAGAGCCCCGGGTCCCTTCTCCCCCAGTCCCCACCAAAGTCGCCGAGATGACCCTTCCCCCGTCTCCAGGATCCTCTGCTTACTCTCCCAGCCGAGTCACGGGACCACAGCACCTACTGGTAGCCTTCCCCCACTTCATAGTGGCCAGGAACCTTTCCTCAAGTCGCAGGGCCCTCCCCTCCTCTTCTGGAGATATCGGGCCACTGCACACAGTCTCTCAACTCTTCCCTGAGACTAAGAACATTCCTTCCCCTTGGGAGTCACTGCCCGCCTCCTTTTCCCCAGATTTCCCGTGTCACCAGCCTCCTTCAGGGTAAGCAAGACTCCCCATAGAGTGACCCAGGCCTTCTATTCTCTGGAGCTGAGACCCCCGCCACACACACACACCCCTAAGAGCGACGGGGACCTCCCACCCGCTGCAGTGAGCCGGCCTCTGAGATTCCCCAGGAACTCCGGAAGCCCTTCGGAGCTGCGGACTCTCCACTCCGCCCAAGGCCAACGAACATTCTCTCACACGTTCCCACCCCAGACTGCCCCAAACCCCTGGCATTGGAAGTGATCGAGTCGCCCCCTCCCCAGGCCTGGCACCTGGGCGACGGGCAGCGCAACGCTGGGTGCGCGCAGGTAGTAGGGGGCGAGGGTGGTGGGGCAGAGCGCAGCCAGCTCGGCCTCCAGCAGCCCCTCGCCGAAGCGCTGGTCAAAGAGGCGTCCGGGCGCCGAAAGTCCGGGCAACGGGGCCGAGGCACGGCGCAGCCAAGACGGCTGCACAGGCACCGGGATCTCCATCCTGCTCCTCCGCGTTGCAGTGCCCCTGCGTGCGCAGCCGCCGATTTATAGTGCGCCCTGTGCCGGCCCCTCGGAGGGCTGCCCAGGGACACTGGGACCGTGGCCAGACCCGGCCATTAGGAGAGCCTTATTTAGAAACCCAAACAATGACTTGGCCATTTATTAAGCGCTTGCTGAATGCCTGGCAAATGCTGTCAAGAAGATGTCATGAAGATTCCCCAATTTCCAGAAGGGGAAACTAAGGCTGAGGCAGCGGAGCCTTGCGGGTGTGGGGAGCACAGCGCGGTGATTGGGGCCCAGAGCCCAAGAGGCCCACAGAAGAGTTTCCAGTCCCTTTAATCCACTGCCTCCCCCCTGACAGGTCTGAGGATGACGCAGATGGAGGTCTTAGGAGCAGATTCCTGGGGAATGCGGTAGCCCGGCCAGGATGTCAGGAGGACATAGAACAGGCCCTCCCTACCCTCATCCTCAGCCGGGCCTTGGGCCCAGTCCCCCCGCAGGCCGGGCCTAATTCTGTGCCTCTGACTCAGCCTCTGGTGTGCACCGGCCAGGGGACGCGAACATGAACAGTTCAGGCTGGCCCCCCGGGGGCCGCGCGCTGGGGCTCGAAATAGCTCATTTTGATCCGGCTACCTCGGCCAGGAGCCCAGACCTGGCAACTGATGCAACCAGCTGCTCCTGCAGCAAGAAGTAACTGGTTAGATGACCACCGGGACGGACTGATTGGCCCAACTGATGGGGGAATAGCTGTTAGAGAGGGAACACAGCGCCCCCCATCCCCACGCCATTGCCCCTGCAACAGAAAGAATGGTAGTTAGAAAGGAGTCGGGACAGGACTTGTGCAGCAAGAAGGCGCTTAAAAACCTGGACTTTTAAGCGAGGGTACTCTGGATCACCTCCTAACCTCAGGCCCAGCCTCAGATCCTTCCCATTGGTGCACGGTCTTGCCAATTACTGCTACACGCGGCAGGTTCTCCAATCAAACGTGCTCTGTCGGGCAGGCAGTCGTCCCAGCCAATCGTAAAGCACCTCCCTCCGGGTACTTTGTTTCCTCTCTTTCATTGGTCGTCTTGGAGGCCGCTCACCGCCTGCGCGGGCACAGAGAGGGGCGGGGCTGACAGGGTGTTGCTAAGCGACGGAGATGCGCGCGGGGCCTGTTTGGTGAAGGAGCAGAGCGGGCGGAAGTGCGGAGGGAGCCACAGGATGGATCCCAGGTGAGGCCGATCGCTCTTCCAGGGAATACAGGAGGCTGGGGAGGACCAAGGGCGAGAGCAGCACAGCCTGGGGACGGGCGGGATAGGGTCTGGAGTCGCTAGGGCTCCACCGCACTGGAACTACAACTCCCAACATGCTCCACAGCCGTTGGCCGCTCCAGCCGTAGCCTTCAGCATTCCGGGGGTCCCCGAAGAGTCTTATGTTCCTCTCTGAGTGGCCCCAAGGGATTATTTCCGCTAAAGGTGCCCAAGGAAGGCTTGAGATCTGAATTTCTTAATTTTGAAATGGCCCACAGACACGCCTGGGCGTTGTCTTTGAACTTTCTCGGGGAGGCGGAGCCCAGTGGATCCTGGGGCTTGTAGTCCATCTACCCTTTGCCTTCGTGTCCCCAATAATTTATGGGAAATGCTCGGTGATAAAGTCCAGCCGCGGTTCTTTTTTTTTTTTTTTTTTTTTTTTTTTGAGACAGAGTCTCTCGCTCTGTTGGCCCAGACTGGAGTGCAGTGGCACAATCTTGGCTCACTGCAACCTCTGCCCCCTGGGTTAAAGCCATTCTCCTGCCTCAGCCTCCCAAGTAGCTGGAGCTACAGGCACCCGCCACCACGCCTGGCTAATTTTTTATATTTTTAGTAGAGACGGGATTTCGCCATGTTGGTAAGTCTGGTCTCGAACTCCTGACCTCAAGTGATCCACAGGCCTCGGCCTCCCAAAGTGCTGGGGTTGCAGGCCTGAACCACCACGCCCAGAGAGCCGCGGTTCTTAACCTGAGCTCCACTTCACAATCATCTGGGAGGCGGCGGAAAGACACGGAGGCCCAGGCCCACTAATAGATGTCCTGATTCTGTTGGCCTGGAATGGGAACCGCGCATCTGTAACGTTGAAAACCCCTCCTAGACTGGATCCAGGGTTGAGAACCACCGGCTGCCAGTTCCTGAGTTGCTCCCTATTAAGACTGCTCCAGGGGCGGGCTCCCGGGACTCACCCTTCCACTGTCGCTATCCTGAGCGTGCAGCGGTGCTTCATGGGAATGACAGCCCCTCTCCTCCAGGAATCTATGGCAATTGTCTGGTTCTGCCCTCCGGTAATGTCCCCCTCCCCAGGGCCGCAGCAAAATCACATGCTGCCTGAACTCCACTTTCCTCTTGCAGCCTGCCAGTTTTCTCCATTCAAGATAGTCCCTTTGGAGATGCGCCCCTAGGTCGAAGCCACTACTGGCCATCCCGGAGCCAGACCTGGTGTCCCAAGGTGAGGACCCCCCTCAAAGAGTGCTGAGTACTGGCCCAGTAGCAAGAGAATGACCTCTAGAGGGTAGGAAGACATGTGACCTTCTCCCCTCCCCATGACCCTGCCCTTGTCCCCCTTTCTACCACCTAGATTCCCCATCCGAGCCCCCATCACACTAGGTTGTTATCAGTACAGGATGTGTTTCCTCCTCTCTGGACTGAGACTTCGTGTGTGTTTTGGTTCCCCTGCAGGGATGACCCATCAGGCCTCATACTTTTTCTTTTTGTGCTCTTCCCCGATCTTAGACCCTGAGCCCATCCAGGTCTCAGAGATCCAGGCTCCCACCAGCTCCCAAGGCTCTAGCCACAGGTCCCAACTCCCCTGAGCTGTTTGAGGAGTCCTTTTCATCCAGTTCAGGGACCCCTTCCCCGCCCAGCACCACTGAGGGACAGTTGGGGGCCTCCCCAGCACCCACCCTGATTGACAGCGGGGACTCCGTGGTGGCCAAGTAAGTACCAGCAGCGCTGGGGGAAAAGGAGGCTTTGGGTTAGAGGGAGGGAGAAGGCATGCAGTAATAATCATCATGGCCAGAGCTGTTTCTGCAGCACTCTTTTAGGACCAGGCACTTTATGTGTGTTAAGAACTCTGGCGCTAGACTGCCTGAGTTCAAATCCCAGCTCTGTCATTTAACTCTGTGTATGATCTTGGCCTCAGTTTATCTCTTTTTATTTATTTATTTATTAAGAGACAGGGTCTCGCTCTGTTGATTAGGCTGGAGGTCAGTGGTGCAATCACAGCTCACTATAACCTTAAACTCCTGGGCTCAAGCCATCCTCCCACCTCAGCCTCCTGAATTGCTGGGATTATGGGTGCATGCCACCACACCTAGCAAACCTCCCACCTTGGCCTCCAAAAAGTGCTGTGATTACAGGCCAGACTTACCATGCCCAGCCTCAGTTTCTTTATCTCTAAATTGGTTGTTTTTTTTTTATGGAGTTTCACTCTTGTTGCCCAAGTTCGAGTGCAGTGGCGTGATCTTGGCTCACTGCAGTCTCTCCCTCCTGGGTTCAAGTGATTCTCCTGCCTCAGCCTCCCAAGTAGCTGGGATTACAGGTGCCCACCACCATGCCTGGTTAGTTTTGTATATTTTTAGGAGAGATGGGGTTTCACCATGTTGGCCAGGCTGGTCTCAAACTCCTGACCTCAGGTGATCCGCCTCAGCCTCCCAAAGTGCTGGGATTACAGGTGTGAGCCACTGCCAGGCCTAAATTGGGTATACTAATAGTACACATCCCCTAGGGCTGTTTGAGCTTTCAGTGAGTTACTATCTGTAATGATCTCTAGCAATGCTTCTCACATAGTTACCACTTAGATTTGTAGAATACAGGTTCAGCTGCTGTAACAAAGAGTCCCAAATTAATTATGGCTGAAACAAGATAGAATTTATTCCTCCCTCACCTGCAGTCCAGGCAGAAGCCACCAGGGATGATGTGGCAGCCCGTAGTTGAGATGTCAGAGACACAGGTTTCTTCTGTCTTGTTGCCATCCCAACTCTAGACCGTTGCCCTTTCCTTCATGGTGCAAAATGGCTTTCAACCACATCAGCTTTCCAAAATCACATCTCATACCCTGTTTGTCAAGAACTTAGTCACGGGGTCACAAGGCTACAAGGGTACCTGGTAAATATAGTCCATAGGAGAGCGGCTGCATGCCCAGCTAAAAGTTACATTCCTGGCCGGACACAGTGGTTCATGCCTGTAACCCCAGCACTTTGGGAAGCCAAAGCGGGAGGATCCCTTAAGCCCAGGAGTTCCAGACCAGCCTGGGCAACACGGCAAGACCCTGTTTCTACTAAAAATACAAAAATTGGCAGGGCTGCGGTGACTTACGCCTGTAATCCCAGCACTTTGGGAGGCCAAAGTGGGTAGATCACTTGAGGTCAGGAGTTTGAGACCAGCTGACCAACATGGTGAAACTCCGTCTCTACTAAATTAGCCGGACGTAGTGGCATACATCTTTAATCCCAGGGACTTGGGAGGCTGAGGCAGAAGAATTACTGGAACCGGGAGGCAGAGGTTGCAGTGAGCCAAGATCACACCATTGCACTCTAGCCTGGGCAACAAGAGCAAAACTCCATCCCAAAACATAAACTAATTAATTACAAATAAATAAATAAAAATACAAAAATTAGCCAAGCATGATGGCATGCACCTGTGTCCCAGGTCCTCAGGAGGCTGAGGAGAGAGGATTTCTTGAGCCCAGGAGTTGGGGGCTGCAGTGAGCTATGATTGCACCACTGCCCTGCAGCCTGGGTGACAGAGTGAAACCCTGTCTCAAAAATAGTTATGTGACTGTATAAGAAAGAAAAGCAGATATTGAGGAATAGCTACCAGGCTCTGCCATGGTGCTTGGTAAACGTTGGTTGCTATGATTATTCTTATTATTATTTGGCTCTCCTCACTCCACTCACTTGCTATCCCCTGATGTTCACAGGTATATAAATAGGTTCCGCCAGGCTCAGCCCACCAGTCGAGAGGAGCGCCAGCCTGCAGGCCCAACCCCAGCTGACTTTTGGTGGCTGCGGTCTGACTCTCCAGACCCTAGCAGTCAAAGTGCAGCAGGTACCTCCTTCAGTGCCATCCACCACCCCCATCCCTAAACCTTTGCTGATCAATGCCCCCAGCAGCCACTCCTCCTGGCCCTCACACCCTTAACTGGAGCTTCTCAGCAGGAGCCAACAAACCAGAAGGAAGACCCCATACAGCTGTCCCTACTGCGGCCAAGGTGACCAGTGCATCCCACGCTGTGGCTCCGCTTCAGGAAATAAAGCAGGTGACATCCCCATTCACTCCCTCCCTTATGTACCTGAACTGACACCACCAGCCCTGGGATAGAATTAGATCAGGAGCAGCGGCTCACACCTGTAATCCCAGCACTTTGGGAGGCCAAGGTGAGAGGATTGCTTGAGGCCAGGAGTTCAAGACCAGCTTGGGCGACATGGTGAGATTCTGCCTCTACTTAAAAAAAAAAAAAATTTAAAAAAAAGAGCCAGATATGGTGGTATGCACCTATAATTCCAGCTACTTGAGAGTCTGAGGCTGGAGGATGGCTGAGCCTAGGCGTTCAAGGCTGCTGTGAGCTATGATCATGCCACTGCACTCCAGCCTGGACAATAGAGCAAGACCATGTCTCTATTTAAAAAAAAAAAAAAAAGGCCGGGCGCGGTGGCTCAAGCCTGTAATCCCAGCACTTTGGGAGGCCGAGACGGGCGGATCACGAGGTCAGGAGATCGAGACCATCCTGGCTAACACGGTGAAACCCCGTCTCTACTAAAAAATACAAAAAACTAGCCGGGCGAGGTGGTGGCGCCTGTAGTCCCAGCTACTCGGGAGGCTGAGGCAGGAGAATGGCGGGAACCCGGGAGGCGAAGCTTGCAGTGAGCTGAGATCCGGCCACTGCACTCCAGCCTGGGTGACAGAGCAAGACTCCGTCTCAAAAAAAAAAAAAAAAAAAAAAAAAAAAAAAAAAAAGGCCGGGCACGGTGGCTCAAGCCTGTAATCCCAGCACTTTGGGAGGCCAAGGCGGGCGGATCACGAGGTCAGGAAATCGAGACCATCCTGGCTAACACGGTGAAACGCCGTCTCTACTAAAAAAATACAAAAAACTAGCCGGGCGAGGTGGTGGGCACCTGTAGTCCCAGCTACTCGGGAGGCTGAGGCAGGAGAATGGCGTGAACCCGGGAGGCGGAGCTTGCAGTGAGCTGAGATCCGGCCACTGCACTCCAGCCTGGGCGACAGAGGGAGACTCAGTCTCAAAAAAAAAAAGAAAAGAAAAGGCTGGGCACGGTGGCTCACGCCTGTAATCCCAGCACTTTGGGAGGCCGAGATAGGCAGATCACGGGGTCAGGAGTTCAGGACCAGCCTGACCAACATGGTGAAACCCCGTCTCTACTAAAAATACAAAAATCAGCCGGGCATGGTGGTGCGCACCTGTAATCCCAGCTACTTAGGAGGCTGGGACAGGAGAATCACTTGAACCGGGAAGCGGAGGTTGCAGTGAGCTGAGATATAGCGCCAGTGCACTCCAGCCTGGTGACAGAGCAAGACTCTGTCTCAAAAAAGAAAAAAAAAAAAAAGAATTAGAGCTGATCCCCATTTCAAGGAAGCTAAAACAGAAAAGGAGGATTTGCTGGCTAATGTAATTGAGAAATCCAAAAGTAGATGTTTCTAGAAATGCCTGGATCCAGGTGTTTAAATAATGTTGGGAGAGACCCACCTCTCTCTAGGCTCATGCTCTTTTTTTTTTTTTTTTAAGAGACAGAGTCTCGCTCTGTCACTCAGGCTGGGGTACAGTGGCACCATCTCGGCTCACTGCAACCTCTGCCTCTTGGGTTCAAGCAATTCTTCTGCCTCAGCCTCCCAAGTAGCTAGGACTATAGGTGTACACCACCACACCCAGCTAATTTTTTTGTATTTTTTTAGTAGAGATGAGATTTCACCATGTTGCCCAGGCTGGTCTCGAACTCCTGAGCTCAGGCAGTCTGCCCGCCTCAGCCTCCTAAAGTGCTAGGATTACAGGTGTGAACCACCAAGCCCGGCCTTTTTTTTTTTTTTTTTTTTTAATTAGATAAAGTCTTACTCTTAGGCTGGAGTGCAGTGGCACAGTCATGGCTCACTGCAGCCTTGAACTCCTTGCAACCTTCGCCTCCTGAGTACCTGGGACTACAGGCATGTGCCACCATGCCCAGTTAATTTTGTGTTCTTTTTTGTGGAGATGGGATCTTACTTTGTTGTCCAGGCTGGTTTCGAACTCCTGGGCTCAAGCAGTCCTCCTGCCTTGGCCTCCTAAAGTGCTGAGATTGCAGGTGTGAACCACTGCACCCAACCTTTTTTTTTATTAGACAGGATCTTACTCTGTCACCCAGCCTGGAGTGCAGTGGCACAATCATGGCTCACTGCAGACTTGAACTGCTTGAACTCTTTGCAACCTTCACCTCCTGAGTACCTGGGACTACAGGCGTGCGCCACTGTGCCCAGCTAATTTTCTGTGTGTGTTTTTTTTTTTTTTTTTGTAGAGATGGGATCTTACTTTGTTGTCCAGGCTGGTCTCGAATTCCTGGGCTCAAGCAATCCTCCTGCCTCGGCCTCCTAAAGTGCTGGGATTGCAGGTGTGAGCCACCACGCCCACCTCTGTGCTCCTCTTTTTTGGGCTCAGTCCCAGGCAGGCTTTCCTCTCATAGTAGCCAGGATGGCCCTCGGGGTCTCTAGGCTCCCATGGTCCTAGCTCCATGACTCCAGTGGAAAGTGGGGGCTTTTCTAATTGCTCCATCTGAAGCCCCAGGGCTCACTGTGATTCACTCATCCTTGAGCCAACCACTGTGAACCAGAGGATAGAATGCTCTTATGAGTCAGCTCTGATCTGAGAGGTGGGATCCATCCTACTCCAACCATGATTTGTCCATGAAAGGTGCTGATCCTCCAGGCTTGGTGGCTCACGCCTGTAATCCCAGCACTTTGGGAGGCTGAGGTGGGCGGATCACCTGAGGTCGGGAGTTCGAGACCAGCCTGACCAACATGGAGAAGCCCCGTCTCTACTAAAAATACAAAATTAGCCGAGTGTGATGGCACATGCCTGTAATCCCAGGTACTTGGGAGGCTGAGGCAGGAGAATTGCTTGAACCCAGGAGGTAGAGGTTGCTGTGAGCCGAGATCATGCCATTGCACTCCAGCCTGGGCAACAAGCGAAACTCCATGCCCCCCGCCCCCCAAAAAAGATGCTAATCCAAAGGGCGAAACTGGGTCTCTCCTCCCTGAGGAGGAGGAGCAGATCCTAAGCTGACACGTGAGGTTACCGAGGGTGGTACACCCTGCATTCCAGGCCCTGTTTAGAACCCTTTTCCCAGCAGCCTTTGGGTTGGGGCTGGCGTCTGACCCTGTCACCCTGCAGAATCTCAACACATGGAACTCATCCCTGCTGGACCTGGAGACGCTGAGCCTACAGAGCAGAGCTGCCAGGCTGCTCAAACGCAGGTGCCTGTACCCCCGCCCTCATCACCCTTCCCACTGCAGCTCCACATGGCCCAGACCTCCATTGCCTCACTCCTGCCTTCTCCCTGCAGCAAAGCCTCCATCTCCTCCTCCTCCCTCAGCCCCAGCGATGCCAGCACTTCCTCATTCCCCACCAGTTCCGATGGCCTCTCTCCCCTCTCGGAGAGCTTCATCCCTGACTCCAGCAAGGGCCCTGGCCCCAGGGCACCCGGTAAGGGCTGGGAGGCTAGGACTGAGGGAAGTCTGGGTACAAATCCGAGCTCTGCCACTGACCAGCTATGGGACTTTGGGCCTCTCTGGGCCTTGTTTCTCCAGCTGTAAAACAGGGATAAAAAGGCCAGGTGCAGTGGCTCAGGTATGGAGGCTGAGGCGGGAGGATTGCCTGAGCTCAGGAGTTTGAGACCAGCCTGACCAATGTGGCGAAACCCAGTCTCTACTAAAAATTCAAAAATTAGCTGCGCATGGTACATAGTGGTGCATAGTGGTGCATGCCTGTAGTCTCAGCTACTCAGGGGGCTGAGGCAGGAGAGAATCGCTTGAACCCAGGAGGCTGAGGTTGCAGTGAGCTGAGATTGTGCCATTGCATTCCAGCCTGGGTGACAGAGAGAGACTCTGTCTCAAAAATAAATAAATAAATAAATAAATGGTGCCATCACAGTGTAATTGCTGTGCTCAAGCAATCCTACAACCTCAGCCTTCCGAGTAGCTGGGACTACAGGCATGCACCACTATGCCCAGCTAATTGTTTTTATATTTTTATTTGTTGAGATGGGGGTCTCACTGTGTTGCTCAGGCTGATCTCAAACTCCTGGACTCAATGATCCCCCCACCCCCTCAGCTTCCCAAAGCACTAGGATTACAAGAATGAGCCCAGCTGGTTGTTGCAGTTTTGAATAGGGAAGCCAGGGAAGGTGACCAAGATCTGATGGACGTGAGAGAATGCACCGTGCGATAATTGAGGGAAGAGCATTCCAGACAGACGGAGCCACAGGTGTAAAAGGCAAAGCCTTCGCCTTTTACCAGGAGAGAGGTGCGGCCAAGGGAGGGTTCCTAAGCACGAAGGGCCTGGTCTGACTCAGGTATTCACAGGCTCCCTCTGGCTGCGAGTAGGGAACAGATTTGGAGGAGAGTAGAGAGGCCAGGGAGGTTGCTTGAGAGTCCAGGTTGGGTAAGTGGGGCTGGAGCAGGGTGAGGGCTATAGGGGGTGGGGGAGTGGGTGGATTCCAGGCAATATGTCTTCTGGTCACTGTTGTAACTCCAATGTCCAGAACAGCTCAATAAATATTTGTTGAATGAGACCAGGCGCTGTGACTCACACCTGTAATCCCAGCACTTTGGGAGGCCCATGTGAGACGATGATGGCTTGAGCCCAGGAGTTTGAGAGCAGCTTGGGCAACAAAGCAAGACCCTGTCTCTACAAAACAATAAAAATTACCCCCGTGTGGTGGCGCATGCCTTTAGTCCCAGCTACTCAGGAGGTTAAGGCAGGAGGATCGCCTGAGCCCAGGAGGTCGAGACTGCAGTGATCTCACCACTGCCCTCCAGCCTGGGTGACAGAACAAGACTCTCTCTCTATATATATATAACAAAGACTTGAATGATGACAGGTGGAGAAGCCCAGGAGTGCTCGCTCCCCTGACTTTGACCCCTTCCCTTCTTCCCACCCTAGAGAGGACCCGGGACAGTATCTGGAGAGCCTATCTGAGTAACCCCCTGCACAGTTGGAGGGCGTGTGTGCAGGCTGTCATGGGGTTGCTGATCTCCCTGGCCCCTGCCTCACACTGTCCTCTCTACCTCCCATCCCCTACAGCATCCCCGGCACCAGCCCAGGCCCAGACCCCTACCCCTGCTCCAGCCCCAGCCTCCTCTCAAGCACCCCTTCGGCCAGAGGATGACATTCTGTACCAGTGGCGGCAGCGGCGGAAGCTTGAACAGGCTCAGGGAAGCAAGGGTGACAGAGCTTGGGTGCCACCTCCGACCCCTGCCCTTCGCACTCTGGTGAGTCGAGGGAGGGAGAAGCCTGGTGGGAGCTGGAGGAGGGGCTGGATCTGAGGGGGACTGAGGACCCTCCACCCTCTCTAGAGAGGGTCTCAGATCTCTCTTATCTGTCTACAGACCTCTCCTGCTCCAGTGGAGACCCTCGGTTCTCTGGGGACCCAGCCTAACCATGTCCCACTGCGGAGCAGTGTGGCCGGGCCTGGTCCACCGGAGGCCTTCTATATGGAGAGACCTCATTTTCCCTCAATGTCCTCTCCACATATCTTTTGGGCCCCCAGCCCCCATGGGTTCTTCTGTGCCCCACAGTCTGGGCCTTGGGTATCCCTTGGGGCTGTTCCTCCCATGCAGTCGGCCTTCACCCTAGCACATCTGGGCTCCACCCTCATGCCCCCAGCTCCCCTGGCCTCCACCCCCGCTCCCCTGGCCCCCACCCCGGCTCCCCTGGCCTCTACCCCTGCACCTCCAGCCTCCACCCTCGCATCCCCAGCTGTTCCCCAGAGCCTGCCCATCCCTGAGCCAAGCAGCTGTGCCCAGCCTAAGAGCCTGGGGCCCACGTCTCGGAGGAGCAGAGCCCCTCGCCGAGAGGCTGCCGAGGGAGTCACTGCAGCTGGCCAGGGACCTGGCCCTCAGCTCAGGGGTGTCCTGGGCCAGGTAGTGGCAGCTCGGCTGTTCCCTGACAGCCTGGAGGACGCGCCTCCTCACTTCGAGGGCCCGCCTCCACCTGAGGCTGGATCTCTGAAAGTCAAGGCCACACAACCCCAAACCAAGGCCACTCCCCCTCCATCTGAATCCCGGTGTCGGGCCAAGGCCGAGTCTCGGAAAGCCAAGGCCTTGCCACCAGCAGCGGGGTCAGTGATCTGGAAGAACGAAGCCACTCCTTCCTCTGAATCCTGCCGGCAGCCCGAGGTCCCACCCTCTCCAGCTGAGCAGGCATCCACAGTCAAGGCCTCGCCGCCTGCCTTCCAGGTGGGGCCTCCGGAGGCCCTGGCCCCGCCCCCTTCCGCTGCTGACCACGCCCCCACGGAGGCCCTGCTCTCCCAGGCCGCCCAGCTGCTGCAGGCTGCAGAAGGTGATGTCCGCTCCCTCCCGAATGTCGGTGGCGGGCCAGCCCCCTAAGAGACCGGCCCCTTGGAGCTCATTCTTTCCTCCCTCCACCAGACTCCGACGGCAGCGAATTCCAGGACGATCCCGTGCTGCAGGTGCTAAGAGCCCAGAGGGCAGAGCTGAGACGGCAGAAAAGGTGACCGATGCTTTATCCTCAGAGTCTATGACACTGGGCCCCCGAGTCCTCTGAGACCCGGTTAGGCACCCAGCCCTCCTCATCCCCTGTTCCAGCACTCCGTCGACAGCCCCAGATCCTAAGCCTGAGCACATATCCCAGCCTCTGCTCTCCCGGCCTTTCTCCAGGGAAGCGGATGCCCGATTATCGTTCCTGTTGGACCAGGCCAAAGACCCGGGATCTTGCTCCCCTCCAGCCAGGTCGCCCCCCAGGTCCCCAAGGAGGCTGCTACGAAGGGAAGGAGCTTCCCTGGAGGCCAGACGACTTTGAATTGTACATAGAGATTCTATTTTACCCAGCGAGGCTTTTTTTTTTTTTCTGTGAGAAAGGGGTTGTTTGGAAAGGCCAAGGGGTCGTGCCAATTTAAGGAAATGCCCCCCACCCTCCTCCACCCCATGGCTCTGCCCTGCACCCCCCTTTCCTGACCATGGAAACAAGATCTCCTTTCTGGTTATATCTTCCTTGGGGCAGAGCGAGTTTCAGACAAGACTTCTGGCAAGACTAGGACCCACCTTATCTGATTTCAGTCAGGAACCCTGGCTCAAATGGGACCAAAGGACTGTCCTCTGGGGAAGAAGCTACTAGGGTCATTGGAGTGTTGGATGATGGTCAGTCCGTAGCCCACACCTGCTTGAGCAGCAGCAGCGTCTGATGCAGCTGACCCCTCCCTCCTTGAAGCACTTTCCCTCCCCGCTTCCAGCACTTCTCTCTGCACCTCTCTGGTCAGGCCTCATCACTAGCCCAGCATGTCAACTTTGGCATGACCCAGGGCCATAGCATTGACATCTCTATCTACACCCACCCACAGGTGCTCTTGTCTAGGTTAATGACACTAAACCCCATCTGTATTCTGATAATCCTCAAATATCTATCTCTAATCTAGACCTGGCCATGAAACCTTGGGTTCCTACCTCATCACCATTTCTACCCAAGTGTTTAAAAGACATCTCAAATTCCATAGGTTCTAAATGTTTCCAATCTTTCCCCCTAAGCATGCTGCTCCCCAACTTTCTTCAGCTCTGTCCTTTGCTGCTCAGACCAAAAACCTTAGAGTTGTCTTTGACTTCTGTCTTTCCCTTCCACCCATAGTTAACCAGCAAATCCTGCCATCTCCACCTTTGTTTTATTTTATTTTATTTTATTTTTTGAGATGGAGTTTCACTCTTGTTGCCCAGGCTATAGTGCAATGACGTGATCTCGGCTCACTGCAACCTCCACCTCCTGAGTTCAAGCGATTCTGCTGCCTCAGCCTTCTGAGTAGCTCGGATTACAGGCATCTGCCACCACACCTGGCTAATTTTTTTGTTTTGTTTTGTTTTGTTTTGGTTTGGTTTTTTTGAGACAGAGTCTCGCTCTGTCCCCCAGGCTGGAGGGCAGTGGCATGATCTTGGCTTACTGCAGCCTCTGCTTTCTGAGTTCAAGAGATTCTTCTGCCTCAGCCTCCCTAGTAGCTGGGACTACAGGCACCTGTTACCATGCCTGGCTAATTTTTGTGTTTTTTAGTAGAGATGGGGTTTCACCATATTGGCCAGGCTGGTCTTGAACTCCTGACCTTGTGATCCTCCTGCCTCAGCCTGCCAAAGCGCTGGGATTACAGGCATGAGCCATCATGCCTGGCAATTTTTTGTATTTGTAGTAGAGACGGGGGTTTCACCATGTTGGCCAGGCTGGTCTCGAACTCGTGACCTCAGGTGTCCCACCCACCTCGGCCTCCCAAAGTGCTAGGATTACAAGTATGAGCCACCGCACCCGGCCTCCACCTTTAAAATCTATCCAGAATTCAACTGCTCCTCCCCTTCTACTGCTCACACCTCAGTCTAGGTTGTCATCACCACCTATCTGGACTGTTGGAAAACTTATGGTTTTTATAAACCTGATATTCTTTGATAAACTTGCCATCAAGAGATAGAGTCTATGTCCCATCTATGCCCAGTCCCTTCAAACTGGGCCCCTCAACAAATAAAATGCAGAGGAAGTGATGCAGCTTAACTTCTTTTTTTTTTTTTTTTTTTTTTTGAGATGGAGTCTCGCTCTGTCGCCCAGGCTGGAGTGCAGTGGCCGGATCTCGGCTCACTGCAAGCTCCGCCTCCCGGGTTTATGCCATACTCCTGCCTCAGCCTCCCAAGTAGCTGGGACTACAGGCGCCCGCCCCCTCGCCCGGCTGGTTTTTTTTTTTTTTTAAGTAGAGACGGGGTTTCACCGTGTTAGCCAGATGGTCTCGATCTCATGACCTCGTGATCCGCCAGTCTCAGCCTCCCAAAGTGCTGGGATTACAGGCTTGAGCCACTGCACCCAGCCAATGCAGCTTAAATTCTAAAGTTCAGTTAGAAAAGGTGATTTCTCAGCTGGGCATGGTGGCTTGTGCCTGTAATCCCAGCACTTTGGGAGACTCAGATGGGCAGATTACTTAAGGTCAGGAGTGCAAGACCAGCCTGGCCAACGTGGTGAAATGTCTTTACTAAAAATACAAAAATTAGCCAGGCATTGGTGGTGGGTGCCTGTAATCCCAGCTACTGGAGAGGCTGAGGCAGGAAAATTGTTTGAACTCAGGAGGCAGAGGTTGCAGTGAGCTGAGATCATGCCATTACACTCCAGCCTGGGTGACAGAGTGAGACTCCATCTCAAAAAAAAAAAAAAAAGATAATTTCTCTTTCTGTCTCTCTCTGACACTTGCTTTAGAGGGCCACATTAAAAAAAAACTAGTTGCCATGCTGGGAAGATGTTTGGGTTACACAGGTGTATGCACTTATCAAACTTAGTGAACTGTGTGAATTTCATTGTATGTAAAGTTTACCTCAAAAGAAAATATTGAATGCCAGTTAAAGATATGCCTGTAATCCCACTTCTTTGGGAGGCCAAGGCAGGAGGATCACTTGAGGCCAGGAATTTGAGACCACCCTGGACAACACAGCAAGACCCCTCTCTACAAAAATAAATAAGCAAATAAATAGCCAGGTGTGGTGGCACATGATTTGTAGTCCCACTACTGGGGACGGAGAGGGGCGCTGAGGCGGGAGGTTTACTTTGAGCCCAGGAGTTCAAGGCTGTATTATAGTGAACTAAGATCATGCCACTGCCCTCCAGCCTGGGCTACAGAACTAGCCTCTCTCTTTAAAAAAAAAGAAAAGAGAAAAAAAGTATGTACACTGAGATATTTAGGGAACCATTTACCAATGTTGGCAATTTATTTTGAAATGCATCCAGAGATGAGTTGGGTTGATGGATAAATAGGGTAATAGATAGATGTGGGATAAAGCAAATATAGCAAAATGTTCATGGTAGGATCCAAGTGGTGGATCTACGTGGTGTCCACTGTAAAATTTTTCAACTTTGCTGTATATTAGAAACTTTTCATAATAAAATGATGGAGAATATATGATTGGGGTTGTTTTGATATCTGCATTTATAAAATAGAGGGATAAGATGGATATCTAGCAACTTCTGTGTGTCACAGACATGGTAAATTCTTGTTTCCAACCTTTCTTTTTTTTTTTTTTTGAGATGGAGTGTTGCTCTGTCACCCAGACTGGAGTGCAGTGGTACAAACTCAGCTCACTGCAACCTCTGCCTCCCGGGTTTAAGTGATTCTCCTGCCTCAGCTTCCCAAGTAGCTGAGATTACAAGTGCATGCCAGCATGCGTGGCTAATTTTTTTTTTTTTTTTTGTATTTTTAGTAGAGACAGGGTTTCACCATATTGGTCTGGCTGGTCTCAAACTCCTGACCTCATGATCCACCTGCCTCGGCCTCCCGAAGTGCTGGGATTACAGGTGTGAGCCACCACACCCAGCCAGTTTCTAATCTTTCTAAGCAAACCATACATTTAAATGAAATCAGAGTGGGCACAGTGGCACACGCCTGTAATCCCACCACTTTGGGAGGCCGAGGCGAACAGATCACTTGAGGTCAGGAGTTAGAGACCAGGCTGGGCCATATAGTAAAACTCTGTCTGTACTAAAAATTAGCCAGGCGTGGTGGCGGGTGCCTGTAGTCCCAGGTACTTGGGAGGCTGAGGCAGGAGAATTGCTTGAACCCGGGAGGCAGAGGCTGCAGTGAGCTGAGATGATGCCACTGCACTCCAGCCTGGGCAACAAAGTGAGACTCCATCTCAAAAACAAATAAACAAACAAACAGTGTAATGGACAAGAAAAATAGCTGTTGAGATATAAGAAGAAATGAAAGATGTTACAGTAGCAGAACCTGATCTAGCTGGGTCACTGATGGAGTCTAGAAGCATTCCTGAGCAACTTACACTTAAGCTGATAGAAATTATCTAGTTAACAAAGGGCTGTCCTAATTACTCTTATTGGATAACCGCTCCCAAAACTTAGTGGCATAAAACAATTATTTTATTATGCTCATGGATTCTGGGAGTCAGAGGTTTGGACAGGGCTCAGTTGGGATCAGTTTTTGTCTGCTCCATGATGTCTGGGGATTCACCTGGAAAGACTCAAAGGTGACTTGATAGACTTGACGGCTGTGGAGTGGAATCCTCGGGAACTTCTTGCATGGTCTTCTCCCAGTCTGACTGGGACTATTGACTGTAATGCCTATACATAGCTCCATTGGTTTGGACTTCCTCAAAGCATGGCTGCTTCAGCATAGTCACACTTCACATATAATGCACCGTGGTTCTATAGCTCATTCCAGTGGACAAGAACATTGGTCAAGAAGCTGCATTGCCTTTCATCACATAGCCTTAGAAATCACTGTGTCACTTCCACTGTTTTCTATTGGTTGAAGCTATCCCAGTCCCACCCAGATTCATAGAAAGCAGTCATAGACTCTGTATCTTGATAAGAAGAGTGTCAGAGAATTTGCAGCTGTTTTAAAATCACTGCAGGACCCCATTCTCCATGATGTGATTATTACACATTACATGCCGGTATCAAAACATCCCATGTACCCTCTCAATATATATACCTAAATATACCTATTTTGTACCCAGATAATTAAAAAATTTAAAAAAAATCACTGCAGGGGTTGATAGGGAAACACTCCAGACAGAGGTAATATCGTGTGGGAAATCCCTGTGATGGGAGTGAGGTCAGCAAATTTAGTACATAAGTAACTCACATTCACCCCTCCCTCAGCACTCCCTTTCACCGGCTCTTGCTTAATTATTCTCCATAAAATGAATCACCTTCTAATATTCTTTTTTTTTTTTTTTTTTTTTCCAGACAGGGTCTTGCTCTGTCTCCCAGGTTGGAGTGCAGTGGCAAAATCTCGGCTCACTGCAACCTCTGCCACCTGGGTTCAAACAATTCTCCTGTCTCAGCCTCCCCAATAACTGGGATTACAGGCACACGCCACCATGCCTAGCTAATTTTAATTTTTGTATTTTTAGTAGAGATGGGGTTTCTCCATGCTGGCCAGGCTGGTGTTAAACTTCTAACCTCAAGTGATCTGCCCACCTCAGCCTCCCAAAGTGCTGGGATTACAGGTGTGAGCCACCGTGCCTGGCCTAATATTCTATGTATTTTTTAATGTTAATTTTGTTCATTGTCTTCCAGTAGCTTTTGAGCTCCAATGTGGGCAGCGTGTTTTCTTCTGGTTTGGTTATTGGTGTATCTACAAATTGATCAGAGTTTGAGTGAATGAATGAATGAATGAATGAACAGACCAAGACCCTCTGAGGAGAGAATCTTGTCGAGGGCATGACCAAGGAGAGACCCTCTTGTGAAGGGCGTTATTACAGTGTTATCTGGGCTTGCTCAGTAGTAGCAGGTCTATTGGGATTGCTTTATGGGGGGCATAAGTATGCTCTGACATTTCCCCCTAAACGTTTTCCTAGGAAAAAAAAAACTCAAGGCTGGAGATTGGCCCATAATAAGCAGTAGAAGGGGAAACAAGAAAATGTTCAGTGTGCAGGGGGAGGCCAAGTCGCAGAAAGCCTTGGGTTATGTCCCAGGCAAGGTGTATGAGGCAATGAGAAACGTCCATGGGCGGAGCATCCTCGGCATTATGTGAGCAGGGTCGGGATCAGGACTGAAAAGGTGAGACTTGGGACTGGGACTTTGAAAAGCTGCTTGAGGAACGGGGCACTGCTCTGAGGCCGTGGGGGAATCCAATTAAGAATATTAGGCTCACGCCTGTAATCCCAGCACTTTGGGAGGCCGAGACGGGCAGATCACGAGGTCGGGAGATAGAGACCATCCTGGCTAACACGGTGAAACCCCGTCTCTACTAAAAATACACACACACACACACATACACAAAAGCCGGGCATGGTGGCAGGCGCCAGTAGTCCCAGCTACTCGGGAGGCTGAGGCAGGAGAACGGCGTGAACCCGGGAGGCGGAGCTTGCAGTAAGCTGAGGTTTCACAACTGCACTCCAGCCTGGGCGACAGAGCAAGACTCCGTCTCAAAAAAAAAAAAAAAAAAAAAAAAAAAGGAATATCAGGGGCTGGCGTGGTGGCTCACGCCTGTCATTCCAGCGCTTTGAATGGAGGCCGAGGCGGGAGGATCTGTTGAGCCCCAGAGATCAAGACCATCCTGGGTAACATAGTGAGACCCCCCATGTCTAAAAAAATTAGCCAGGCGTGGTGGCGCGCGCCTGTATTCCCAGCTATTTGGGAGGTATCGCTTGAGCCCAGGAGGTTGAGGCTGCAGTAAGCCACGATTGCAGGACTGCGCTCCAGCCTGGGCGACAGAGCGAGACCCTGTCTCTTAAAAAAATAAAGTCAGAAGAATGGCCACTGGGAGTGGACGAAGGGGAGGGTCTGTTGCTTGGTGTTGGAAGTGTCGGAAGCAAAGCATAAAGAACCTGGGGGCATGTCTCAGGAGGGCGATGACAGCCAATGAAAAGCAGTCATGGGCGTGGCGCTGTCAAACTTCGGGGGGTGGGACCGAATAAATATAAGGCCGGGGCGGAGCCCAAGGTGAAGCCAATGAGAAGCCGCCGGGTGGGCGGGGCATCGACCTAGGGCCAAGGGCGGAGCCAATGAGAAGCAGCGCCGCGTTCCCGCTGCCCCCCGCCCCCGTGGGGCGCGCGCCGGAGCCACGGGCAGCCGTTAGGGGCGGGGTCTGCAGCCGCCCGCGCGCGGCTCGCGCCCTCCCCTTTGTGTCGCCATGGCGGCGGCAGGGGCGACGAGAACGGCGAGCGAGGGGTCGAGCGCGGCCGGGGCCTGAGGAGGCTACGCGACCATGGTGGTGAGGGTCCCACGCGGCCGTCAGCCTGTCCGTCCGCGTGTCAGTCTGTCCGTGCGCAGCCCCGCCCCGCGCGCCCCGCCCCCGGCCCCGCCCGAGCCCGCGGCCTGTGCTTCAGCCGTGGTCCCTCCAGTCCTGCGGCCCCATCCCGGGTCCCAGCCCGTACCTCGACCCCGCCCCCTCAGCGCACATCCCCTTCTTCCGCGCCCTAGATGGGGTGACAGGGACCTAGGGCCCGGGCTGGGAGGAGGCGGGGCTGGTCCAGGAAGGGACCCGCGCTACCCAAGTGGCCCCCGAAGAGGCCTCCTGAGGCTCCTGGGTCTTTCCCCAGCCCCCATCCCAGCACCTTCCTCGGCATCCTTCTGCCAGCCCTCAGCCCTCCCCGGCAGAGCCCCCTCCTCCTCCCCACAGCCCCTTTCTCTTTCCTGAGCCCCACCCCCACCCGCTCCATCCCCAGCCTGACCCTTTTCTTCTCCTTCTCCCTCATTTTCACCCCATCCTGGTTCCTCTCAATCTCCCCTGCCCAGCATCAGTCTGAGCCTTTGCCTCGTCTTTCCAGCCACTCCCTCCTTACTCCACCCCAACAGGCCAGCACTCTACCTCCCTTGATCCTCGGGTCCACTCCATCTCCTTGTCCTCATCCCCCTCCCCCACCATCTCCCTCTCTCACCATGCTGCTCCCGCTCATTCATCCATTCATTCCCTCACTTAGCAGACATTCACTGAGACCGCCTCTGTGCAGGCTCCATGCTCCAGGCACAGAGAGAGTCAGCTCCCATCCTGCCTTGGGGAACCTCATGGGCTGGAGGGGGACAGACTCTGAGGGTGAGACCCTGAGGGTGACTTGGGGTTGCAGGGACATGGAGGAGGGAGATGCTACAGCCCAGTCTGGTGAATCTGTCTGGCAGCTGGTTAATTTATTCATCAGATTTTACCCAGCCCCTGCTGCGCAACTGGGCTGGCACTGGGGACCCAGAAAATAATCAGGAACAATCCTGTCTGAACATCAACTCCATGCCCGGCTGTATGCTGGGGAGCTCAGTCTGGGGCCCTCCTTCTGGGAGGCCAGTCATAGTCCAATGAGAGAGATGAACTTGTCACCACCAGTGCCATCTCAGAGTGATCAGAGCTGTGAAGGGAGAAGCTCAGGTCGAGGCATGGAACCTGGGATGGGGGAACTTCAGGGGATGGAGAGAGTCCAGAAGAGATGCCAGGCACAGCCTGAAGGGTCAGGGAGAACTTCCTGGAGGAGGGCACATGTGAGTTGGGACCTAAGGGGTGGGAGTGAGGATGAATGTACCCCAGGGAAAGGTGGGGCAAGTGTTCCAGGTTGAGGGAACAGCCTTTGCAAAGGCCTAGAAGGAAATGAGAAGAGGGTGCTTGTTTTGGACTCTTAGAAGTTCAAGAGCTCTGCGAGCGGGGGCAATGGAAAGAGATGGGACTGGAGAGGTAAACAGAAATTAGCTCAGGGAAGTCTCGATTATCAGACCAGAGAATTCAGACTTCATCTTGAAGACAACAGGGAGTCATTGAAGGCCCAGGATCTATAGAGAAACAGCTAGATTTGTGTTTTCTGAAAACGATCCAGGCTGTTGCGGAAAAGCTGGCAGGAGGGAGAGGCTGGAAGCAGGAAGGCTGATGAGATGGGAGCCGTGATTGTCCAGACAGTGGTAGGAGGTCACTGTACTCTGCAGGGGCTATGGAAGGGTTTTCAGCAGGGAGAGATAGGACCAGCATGCTCTCCGTCCTGTTGCCCTGCCTCACGTCTGGCCCCTGCTTCTCCAGTCCACCACCCCAGACCACACACGAAGAAGCAGTCCTGTCCTCAGCCCAGCCCTAACCTCCCCCGACCTGCCCTCCTGCTTCATGCTCAGGGCGGTGTGTGGAGTGCCCGGGGCTCTGGGCCCTGTGCTGCCAGATAACAATGCTCTCCTTGTCTCTTTGCTCCCATCTCTGGGGGCCTCTGATTCTTCTCTCTGCTCTACAGGCACGCAGCACTGATAGCCTGGATGGCCCAGGGGAGGGCTCGGTGCAGCCCCTACCCACCGCCGGGGGGCCCAGTGTGAAGGGGAAGCCTGGGAAGAGGTGAGGGTGAGGGAGGAAAGGGCTCAGCTAGGAGCTGGGGAGGCTCAAGGAGCCGCTGGTGACGCATCCCCTGTCTCCCAGGCTCTCAGCTCCTCGAGGCCCCTTTCCGCGGCTGGCTGACTGCGCCCATTTCCACTACGAGAACGTCGACTTTGGCCACATTCAGGTATGGGGGCTTTGCATTTGCACCCAGGAGGGAAGACAATATCCTACACAACCTTGCAATGATATCAGCTGCTGTGCTTCTGAAACCTGTGACTGGCTGCTGTATGCATCTGAGCAGTCAGTAGCAAAAGTTGCAGGAGCCACAGCAGATGGGGAGAGCTGCTCATTCATTCATCCATTTGTTCTTTTATTCATTCAACGACAACTTTTGTTAGGTATCTGCTCTGTGTCAGGGACCAGCACATCACCAGGCCCTGTTCGGGGAGGCCCAGAAAGGAGACACAAACCCATCCCTAGAGAGTGCCATCCCGGGGAGGTCAGGAAATGGGACAAAAGTCCACCTGGGCCTTGCTCTCCCTCTGCAGCTCCTGCTGTCTCCAGACCGTGAAGGGCCCAGCCTCTCTGGAGAGAATGAGCTGGTGTTCGGGGTGCAGGTGACCTGTCAGGTGAGGCCACCCCGCCTCTCATATAGCCTGGGAGACTAGCCGCGGTAGTCCTCAGCTCAGTGTCATGGGGCCCCTGCTCCCTTCTGTCCCTCTGCTCCCACAGGGCCGTTCCTGGCCAGTTCTCCGGAGTTACGATGACTTTCGCTCCCTGGATGCCCACCTCCACCGCTGCATATTTGACCGGAGGTTCTCCTGCCTTCCGGAGCTTCCCCCGCCCCCCGAGGGTGCCAGGGCTGCCCAGGTAACCTGCTTGTTATCTCGGCCCCTGCCTCGTGAGTGTGTCCTCATCCACAGTGTGTGAAATCATCAAGGCAGCAGGATAGAAAAATATTTAAATACTGGTATGGCCCAAGTCCCAACCAATCTGAATGAATGGAGAAACCTTAGAAATGTAGTAGGATTCTGCTACATTTAGCTTCACTAAGTTTTAGGATCATGGGGAGTTCCAGGGGGTCCCATGGGAGGGTCACCATGGTCATACCAACCAGGGCACTCGAGAGCTTGGCCCAGCCTACTTATTCATTCATATGCCCATATCTCAGTACCTAACAGCTGAGCAGCACCCATGCGTTCAGGATGAACTTCAGCCCAGAGGCAAGCTAGGGCAGTGTGGGAGGGCAGTGGGCTCTCTCACATCCACTCACAGACGCCCACCCTGACAACCTGCCCCCAGATGCTGGTGCCACTGCTACTACAGTACTTGGAGACCCTGTCAGGACTGGTGGACAGTAACCTCAACTGCGGGCCTGTGCTCACCTGGATGGAGGTGGGCCTGGGCAGGGGGCTTGGAGTTCAGAGTGGGTGAGGGAGTGTCTGAGGGGCGAGAACCAGCCTGGGAGTATGTGTGGGCATAGAAAAGAAAGGAGCCAGAGTGGAGGAGGCATTGATATTTTAGTGTCTGTGTGGGCGTATGCCTGTGAGAGAATGTGTATGAGTGTGTGTGTGCACGTGTGTGTTAGCAGGTGTTCGGCTGTGAGGATACAAGGATTTAAATGTATATCAGTTAGAAATGGGTTGGGCTGTAACTCACAGAACACCTGGCTGTAAGTGGCTTAAACCAGAAGGTTTTTTTTTTTCTTTTGTTTTTGAGACAGAGTTTCACTTTTGTTGCCCAGGCTGGAGTGCAGTGGCACGATCTCGCTCACCGCAACCTCTGCCTCCCAGGTTCAAGTGATTCTCCTGCCTCAGCCTCCTGAGTAGCTGGGATTACAGGCATGTGCCAACACGCCTGGCTAATTTTGTATTTTTAGTAGAGATGGGGTTTCTCCATGTTGGTCAGACTGGTCTCGAACTCCCGACCTCAGGCGATCTGCCCACCTCAGCCTCCTAGTGTTGGGATTATAGGCATGAGCCACTGTGCCTGGACTCTGGCTAATTTTTTTTAGAAAAATGTTTTGTGGAGACAGAGTGTTGCTTTGTTGACCAGACTGGTCTTAAACTCCTGGGCTCAAGCGATTCTCTAGCCTCGCCTCCCGAAAGTGCTGGGATTACAGGCATGTGCCACCACGCCCAGCACAGAGGGTTTTTAGATGGCAACCATGCAGTATCTGCTGTGGAGGATGAAGGTGCAGAGGTGGATGGGGAAGCCTTCAGGTGGGGAAGCCTTTGGGTGGGAGAATCCTAGGACATGTGAGGGGAAATAAAGGGGTTTGTCTTAGAGGTTTCCCCACCCCCAGAGGGTGCCAGGGCTGCATCCCTACAAACAGGAATTTAGGTGTTTGACCAATAGCTCTGTGTGACAGGGGCTCTTGGCGGGGGACAGGGGACAGGCAGAGGCCTCGCCGGGCTCGGAGGAGCTTGGTATGCCTGTACTAACACCGTCTCCTGACCTGTCCTTGCCACATCCCACCTCCATTTCAGCTGGACAATCACGGCCGGCGACTGCTCCTCAGTGAGGAGGCGTCACTCAATATCCCTGCAGTGGCGGCTGCCCACGTGATCAAACGGTACACGGCCCAGGCACCAGATGAGCTGTCCTTTGAGGTGAGGCTGTGGAGAAGCAGACTACAGCTGGGCTCCCCACACCCCCTGCTCCTTCTGACCCTTCTCCTCCCGCCTGCCCCCTCCCAGGTGGGAGACATTGTCTCAGTGATCGACATGCCACCCACGGAGGATCGGAGCTGGTGGCGGGGCAAGCGAGGCTTCCAGGTGAGTCCAGCTGGGTGCGGACAGGTGGGGCTAGGGCACCTGCCAACTGGGGTGGCCCAGCCACTGACCCTGACCTTCCTCAGGTTGGGTTCTTCCCCAGTGAGTGTGTGGAACTCTTCACGGAGCGACCAGGTCCGGGCCTGAAGGCGGGTAAGTGCCGTGGACAGACAGGAGGGGTGAGGATGGGGGGGAAGGGGGGGGGCCTCCTGAGTCTTTTGCCTCCCACTCATCCCTTCCACCCCATTGTTTGCCCAGCAGATGCTGATGGCCCCCCATGTGGCATCCCGGCTCCCCAGGGTATCTCATCTCTGACCTCAGGTAATAGAAACAGGCTGCCAGATCCCTGCCCCTGCCCCGCCAGGCCCCTGGCCGTGCTGACCCCACAAGGCCTGCCTTTGCCCTTTGCCCCGACAGCTGTGCCACGGCCTCGTGGGAAGCTGGCCGGCCTGCTCCGCACCTTTATGCGCTCCCGCCCTTCTCGGCAGCGGCTGCGGCAGCGGGGAATCCTGCGACAGAGGGTGTTTGGCTGCGATCTTGGCGAACACCTCAGCAACTCAGGCCAGGATGGTGAGGCCTGGGCCCACCCACCCCGCCCGTCACACCAGAGCTGCGGCCCACACAGCCCTGACCTTGCTTTCTCCCAGTGCCCCAGGTGCTGCGCTGCTGCTCCGAGTTCATTGAGGCCCACGGGGTGGTGGATGGGATCTACCGGCTTTCAGGCGTGTCTTCCAACATCCAGAGGCTTCGGTGAGGGCCCTTAGCCAACCTTGTCCTTCCACAGGCACCAGCACCTCCACTCCAGCCCCGTGCCGCATGCTGGGGACACAGTTACCAGGAGTCAGGAGTTGCAGGATCAAGGCTGGGGTCAGGGACAGCTCTCTTGAGAGTAGAGTTCACAATCTAAGCGAGGACTCTGTCTTCACCCAGCACCTGCCATGTGCCAGACACTGTTCTAGGCACTGGGGACACAGCAGTGAGTGAGACAGCCAGAAATGCCTGCCCTCACAGGGCCCACAGGCTAGAGGAAGAGACAAACAGGGGAGGGATAGAGTTCACCAGAAGATGACAGGTACTGTGGAGGAAAACAGATTGGGATAGGAGGATGGCGATGAGGAGCCAGGAGGGAGGCCGGCAGTTTTGGATGGCAAGGGCAGAGCCACCTCATTCGAGGGCCTGGAGGAGGGGAGGGGCAGGCCATGCAGAGGGAGCAGCGGGGCAAAGGGAACAGCGACAGGAGGCCATGGCCAAGGAGTCCCCATGCCAGTGTAGGCAAAGCCTTCATGTTAGGGTTTTGATTTGTACTATAAGTGAAGGGGGAACTGCAGGAGGGCTCTGAGCCAGGGCGGGGTCTAGAAGTGGGGAGGAGCCAGGCAAGATCTTGGCCTGCAGGAGGCTGAGAGGGGAGTACTTGAAGCCTGCGGGGGGGCCAAGAGGGAGGCAGGAGGTGGCAGTGGGTGGGAGACTTTACCACAGGCAGTGGGACCCCACCAGAGAATTGGGAGCAGCGGGGTGCTGGGATTTTGTCCACATTTTCCAGTGCCCTCTTACAGCCAGGAGAATGGCAGCTGCTTGGTAGGAGCTGCTCACGCTCTGGAGTCAGTCAGTCTTGGGTAGCTGCAGGCAGAGGCACCTCTGCCTGAGCCTCAGCATCCTCCTCTGTAAATGCTGCACCCTTCTCTTTTGCCACACAGGCTTGCTGGGGAGTTCAGTAAGAACTTTGAAGAACCCAGTGTAGGACCTGGGGAAGAGGGTTCCATCCACCTGCGGGCACTTGGGGGTATGGGCAGGGGGAGCACAGCCAGGCGAGCGAGCCCCTCTGACCTGGATCTTCCTCCTCCTTGACACGGTGGTCTCAGGCATGAGTTTGACAGCGAGAGAATTCCAGAGCTGTCTGGCCCCGCCTTCCTGCAGGACATCCACAGCGTGTCCTCCCTCTGCAAGCTCTACTTCCGAGAACTTCCAAACCCTCTGCTCACCTACCAGCTCTATGGGAAATTCAGTGTGAGTAAGGGAGCTGGCGGGACGGAGGGGGCCGGGACGCCTCTGACCCAATCCTCATCACACCCACCCACCATCTCAGGAGGCCATGTCAGTGCCTGGTGAGGAGGAGCGTCTGGTGCGGGTACACGATGTCATCCAGCAGCTGCCCCCGCCACATTACAGGTAAACCAGGAGGGGCGGGGTGGGACTTGGTGGGATTCCAAGGGGGTTGAGGCTCAGGTGTCCCCCTCTGCTCCCACCCCTAGGACCCTGGAGTACCTGCTGAGGCACCTGGCCCGCATGGCAAGACACAGTGCTAACACCAGCATGCATGCCCGCAACCTGGCCATCGTCTGGGCACCCAACCTGCTACGGTGAGCTGCTTGCTCGCCTGCCCACCCCTCAGGTCCTTCCCCAAAACCACCCCAGGAACCCACCCAGCTTTTCTTTTGTTTATTCATTGAATACATGTCTATCAAATACCTTCCTTGGACCTGGCCCCATCCCCAGCACTGGGGCACAGCACTGAGCACGGCCCTGTCCTCCTGGGACTCATGCTCTCATAGGAGATGGACCATGAACATCAACAGGAAAATACACAGTAAAGTCTGATGGTGATGAGTGCTGAGGAGGAGAGAGGAGGAGGGAAGGGCAGTGTGCAGGGTCAGGGCAGTGTGAGGTTTTTAGTGAGGGTGGCAAGGGAGGCTTTCGCAGGTCTTCTGTGGCCAGCAGCAGAATAAGCCTGGAGGACTTGATGGTGAACGAGACAGGCATGATCTCTGCCCTACAGGAGTTCACATTCTCCTGGGGGCACAGATACATAATCAAGTAAAACAGGTGATATGTCAGAGGGCGGGCATATGATGTATGGAAAAAAATAAATGAGAAAGGCCAGGGGTACAGAGAAGAGAGTGTACAGTTTTGGATAAAGTGGGTGAGGAAGACTGCACTAAGAAGGCAACATCTGAGTCAAGACCTGCAAAGGATGAGGGAGGGCCCCGGGGGCACATCTGGAGAGCGCCAGGTTGAGGGAACGGGAGGTACAGACATCTGGGCCTGGGCCAGTGCCTGGTGCGTTGAAGGAGTCGCAGGGAGGCCGGTGTGGCTGGAGCTGAGTGAGTGAGGGGTTGACGGAGAGGAGATGATGAGGTGAGAGAGGTGACAGGGACCAGACAGAGGGGTGACTCACAGGTCATGGGTCACAGTAAGGACTTTGATCTTGCCTGGAGCAAGGTGCAGCCAGGGCAGGGCTCTGAGCCAGGTAGGCCCTGATGGGACTCAGGTGGTCCCAGGATCCCTCTGGCTGCAGGTGGGGACCGTAGCAGGAGGCCAGGAAGGAGGCTCTGGGATGTCCAGGCTGGGGAAGACAGAGGCTGGGCCAGACGGGGCAGTGGAGGGGGTGACAGACTGAGCCACAGGAAGAACCACACTGACTGAGGTGGGGAAGGCCGGAGGGGCGGGTCTGGGGGAAGGTTGAGAGCCTAACGAGGTGTGATCAGTTTGAGAAGATCAGAGGTATTGAATAGACAGTCACTGCCTCCACTGGCTCCCCACATTGCCCTGCCAGAACCTGCTGACTGGGCTCAAGGCACCTGGTCTCCCTCCCGCTCTTCCCATCCAGGTCCATGGAGCTGGAGTCGGTGGGAATGGGTGGCGCCGCGGCGTTCCGGGAAGTTCGGGTGCAGTCGGTGGTGGTGGAGTTTCTGCTCACCCACGTGGACGTCCTGTTCAGCGACACCTTCACCTCCGCTGGCCTCGACCCTGCAGGTATGCCCTCCCACCCCCTGAGGTCCTGGCTACTGCCCACCACGGTCAGGGCTGCAGAGGGAGGGCAGGTGGGCTCCCAGTCCCATCCCCACCCCACTGAAGCTGGGCCTCCCTCCCGGCTCCTTGAGGACCCCGCCCCGGCCTCTCCCTCCCCGCGCCCCCCCTCCTTCTCATTTCAGCTCCTCCGCTCAGGATTCCCACCTCTTGGCCCGGACGCCGCTCTTCCTTCACCCCTTGTAGCTCCTGGGGGCGCTTGGGGCCATGGGTCCACCTGGGAGGAGGTGGGAGGTCCCCAGACTTGACCCCGCCCCGGCCCCGCCCAGACTCCCCGCCCTGCCCCGGACCCCAGCCCAGTCAGGACTCTGCTCGTCGGAGGGCCCTCTGGCCCGAGGTAACTGAAGCCAGAGCCGCTGCCCTCGCTGGCTGCCGGGAGCTGCCTCCTCATCAGCTGGTCCTGCCCCGCCCTCCTCCCACCTGCCTGCTGCCCGCCCGCTCCCGCCTGATCCGCCCCGGCCCCCTGCCTTGCCAGCCCGGGTGGGCATGCTGCGGGGCCGGGGCTTGGGCTGTGGCGCTTGGCTTTGCCTGTGGCCTTGGGTGGCCCCAGAGCTGACAGGTGCCCCCTTTCCACACTCCCCAGGCCGCTGCCTGCTCCCCAGGCCCAAGTCCCTCGCGGGCAGCTGCCCCTCCACCCGCTTGCTGACGCTGGAGGAAGCCCAGGCGCGCACGCAGGGCCGGCTGGGGATGCCCACAGAGCCCACAACTCCCAAGACTCCCGCCTCACCTGCGGAAAGGTGAGTGGGATGCTGGGAGTGGTGAGGGGCAGGTGGAGGCCTGGTTCCTCAGACGACCTGCCATATCTCCCCCAAACCGCAGGAGGAAAGGGGAGAGAGGGGAGAAGCAGCGGAAGCCAGGGGGCAGCAGCTGGAAGACGTTCTTTGCACTGGGCCGGGGCCCCAGTGTCCCTCGAAAGAAGCCCCTGCCCTGGCTGGGGGGCACCCGCGCCCCACCGCAGCCTTCAGGTGAGAGGCTGGGCCATGGGCTGGTGGGCAGCAGTGGTCGCTGGAGTGCCCTCCTACCTCTTCGTCTCCTGCAGGCGGCAGACCCGACACCGTCACACTAAGATCTGCCAAGAGCGAGGAGTCTCTGTCATCGCAGGCCAGCGGGGCTGGTGAGCAAGGGGGGAGGTGGGGGGGGTACTACCTGCGCCCAAGTGGAGCCAGGAGGAATTGGGGCCCTGGTTTGGCCTCCAAATTTGTACTTCACATTTGGGGGTCCTGGGGCTTTTGAAAAATTTAACCTGGCCTTTATGTACAATGAGTTGGATACAGTATCACCTTTGGTTCATCACACACTGAACTTAACTTATTGGTCCACGACAGGCCCTTTAAAAAGTCTTTGTTATTCCTGTTGAACATTTTTAAATAATATTATAGACACCCATGAACCCACCAGCCTAGAACTAAAGCAGCTCCATCCCTTCTCCCCTTCGAGTTCCTCCCTACTGGAGGCATCCTCTCAATTTGCAGACTACCCTGCCCTTGCTTTCCGGGTTTGATCATACACAGGTGTGTGTGGAAGGATCATACTGCTCAGTTCTAGTCATTTTGGAAACTTTATTTAAAGGGCGTCATAAGAAAGGGGCACCGCGCTTGGCTTTTCCCCCATCGCTACCTCACAGCCTGCCGCGCTGCTGGGTGCCGCTCTCCGGCCTCTGCCAGGGGCTGCTTATCCATCCCACCCAGCCATGCCTCTGGGGGCTCTTCTGAACCACCGCGCTGTCCTCACACTCCTGGGGTACTGCCCTCCCATGTACCCAGGAGCAGAGGCACTGTCCTGCCGGCTCAGCAGCTGTGTGTGAATCTGTTGGTCTCGTGCCCACAGCCTGTGGGGAGGCCACAGGACCTTCGTGCTTTGGGCCGGAAGTGTCCTCTTCATGGTCTCCACCGTGAATCTGAACAGCTCTTCCTGGCTTCACAGCTACTGTGGCACTCTCTGGGGAGGTGCCTCTTCATGTCCTTTCCCCAGCTTTCTGTGGGGCTGTGTGCCCTGTTCTCAGGGATGGTCTCACTGACTCCACCCCTCCAGGCCTCCAGAGGCTGCACAGGCTGCGGCGACCCCACTCCAGCAGCGATGCTTTCCCTGTGGGCCCAGCACCTGCTGGCTCCTGCGAGAGCCTGTCCTCGTCCTCCTCCTCTGAGTCCTCCTCCTCGGAGTCCTCCTCTTCATCCTCTGAGTCCTCAGCAGCTGGGCTGGGGGCACTCTCTGGGTCCCCCTCACACCGTACCTCAGCCTGGCTAGATGATGGTGATGAGCTGGACTTCAGCCCACCCCGCTGCCTGGAGGGACTCCGGGGGCTGGACTTTGATCCCTTAACCTTCCGCTGCAGCAGCCCCACCCCAGGGGATCCCGCACCTCCCGCCAGCCCAGCACCCCCCGCCCCTGCCTCTGCCTTCCCACCCAGGGTGACCCCCCAGGCCATCTCGCCCCGAGGGCCCACTAGCCCTGCCTCGCCCGCTGCCCTGGACATCTCAGAGCCCCTGGCTGTATCAGTGCCACCCGCTGTCCTAGAACTGCTGGGGGCTGGGGGAGCACCTGCCTCAGCCACCCCAACACCAGCTCTCAGCCCTGGCCGGAGCCTGCGCCCCCATCTCATACCCCTGCTGCTGCGTGGAGCGGAGGCCCCGCTGACTGACGCCTGCCAGCAGGAGATGTGCAGCAAGCTCCGGGGAGCCCAGGGCCCACTCGGTGAGTCCTGCTCGGCCTACCCCACCCCTGTCCCCGCCTGCTCTCACTGACCCTGAGGGCCCGGCCCCAGCTGAACCCCTCTCCATTCATTTATATAGGTCCTGATATGGAGTCACCATTGCCACCCCCTCCCCTGTCTCTCCTGCGCCCTGGGGGTGCCCCACCCCCACCCCCCAAGAACCCAGCGCGCCTCATGGCCCTGGCCCTGGCTGAGCGGGCTCAGCAGGTGGCCGAGCAACAGAGCCAGCAGGAGTGTGGGGGCACCCCACCTGCTCCCCGATCCCCCTTCCGCCGGTCGCTGTCTCTGGAGGTGGGTGGGGAGCCCCCGGGGACCTCAGGGAGTGGGCCACCTCCCAACTCCCTAGCCCACCCGAGTGTCTGGGTCCCGGGACCCCCACCCTACTTACCAAGGCAACAAAGTGATGGGAGCCTGCTGAGGAGCCAGCGGCCCATGGGGACCTCAAGGAGGGGACTCCGAGGCCCTGCCCAGGTCAGTGCCCAGCTCAGGGCAGGTGGAGGGGGCAGGGATGCGCCAGAGGCAGCAGCCCAGTCCCCATGTTCTGTCCCCTCACAGGTTCCTACTCCCGGCTTCTTCTCCCCAGCCCCCAGGGAGTGCCTGCCACCCTTCCTCGGGGTCCCCAAGCCAGGCTTGTACCCCCTGGGCCCCCCATCCTTCCAGCCCAGTTCCCCAGCCCCGGTCTGGAGGAGCTCCCTGGGCCCCCCTGCACCACTCGACAGGGGAGAGAACCTGTACTATGAGATCGGGGCAGGTGAGGGGTCCCCCTATTCTGGCCCCACCCGCTCCTGGAGTCCCTTTCGCTCCATGCCCCCCGACAGGCTCAATGCCTCCTACGGCATGCTTGGCCAATCGCCCCCACTCCACAGGTCCCCCGACTTCCTGCTCAGCTACCCGCCAGCCCCCTCCTGCTTTCCCCCTGACCACCTTGGCTACTCAGCCCCCCAGCACCCTGCCCGGCGCCCCACACCGCCTGAGCCCCTCTACGTCAACCTAGCCCTAGGGCCCAGAGGTCCCTCACCTGCCTCTTCCTCCTCTTCTTCCCCTCCTGCCCACCCCCGAAGCCGTTCAGATCCCGGTCCCCCAGTCCCCCGCCTTCCCCAGAAACAACGGGCACCCTGGGGCCCCCGTACCCCTCATAGGGTGCCGGGTCCCTGGGGCCCCCCTGAGCCTCTCCTGCTCTACAGGGCAGCCCCACCAGCCTACGGAAGGGGGGGCGAGCTCCACCGAGGGTCCTTGTACAGAAATGGAGGGCAAAGAGGGGAGGGGGCTGGTCCCCCACCCCCTTATCCCACTCCCAGCTGGTCCCTCCACTCTGAGGGCCAGACCCGAAGCTACTGCTGAGCACCAGCTGGGAGGGGCTGTCCTTCCTTCCCTTCACCCTTACTGAATCTTGGCTCAACCAAATCCCTTGTTTTGTATTTTCTTGAGCCCTGACCACTACCCCAGGTTTCTAACTTTGTAACTTGCTTCTGATGTGGGTCCCTAACCTGTAATCCCAGCTTCCCTACCCTGGACTGAAGGGTCCGCCCATCCCCCCCTCCATCCTGGGGGCCCTCGCACACATCTGGGGTGGGGGGGGCTAAGCTGACCCCATCCTCCTCTCCCTCCAGGAGCCCCCAGCATGTCCTGACCTGTGCACGGGGATGGGGGGACAACTCCTACCCTTCCTTCCCCACATGCCCCACTAAACCATCTGACAACATTAATGAATAAAATGGTGAAAATGTGGCTGCTGAAGTCGTGCTGGGGCCAAACTCAGTGAGTGAAGACAGACAGAGGGAGCGCTCTATCATTCTATTTCCTTCTGGGGAGGCACCAAGGCAGGAGTTACTCCTGGGAGCCTCTGAGAGGTGGTATCTGCAGAGAGGGAACCATGGGCACCCTGGGAGTCTAGGTCAGGAGTGGGGCTCCGGCTGGGCTTTTCTCCAAGCTGACATCCTTTTTGCAGCTCTGCTATGATCTCCTCCAGCAGGTCCATCCTGGGAAGCAGTGGGGCACAGGTAGACCTAGGGTTACCTCAGGGATAAAGACCTAGGGTTACCCAGGGTCCTCCCATCCAAGGCCTCAGGTCTCACTTCTGCAGGCTGGAGAAGAGACTTTCTCCAGTCAGCTCAGTAGCAGGTGCCTGTAGGAGAGAAGGCTGGAGCTGCCACCTGGTAGCCATGGCGCTCCAGTGGGCCTGGGAGGGCGGATGGGGCAAGACTGGGCTCGGGGTCCTCTGTTTAGCCTGCCCTCGTGGCCTTCCAGCAGCCTCCCAATGTGTGGGAAGCCTCCCTGTGGGTCAGCAGGCTGGGGATGGGTTCATAGGGCTGGCGCTCCAGCAGAGTAACCCTGTGTGTGTGCCCCAGCAGCCCCTGCAGGGCTGGAATCTTGGCTGAGAGCTTCCTCAAACTGCTCCATAGAGCTCTGGGTCCCCAGCAGGGAGGCTGAGTCCTGGAGGCTGGAGGTGGAGTGCAGGGAAGGGCCCTGGGGGAAGCAGGGTTGGTTAAGGGTCACAGGTGAGTGAGGGGACAGTTGGGTGACCCTAAAGTTCCCTGGTCAAAGGAGAGGCAGACAGAGAACTTGGGGTTGGTGACTACTGGAGGACGGGCAGAGGTAGTCACGGGTTAGCAATGGGACAGTCGTGCAAGGCTCTGGGGGTATCTGTACTGTTGGGCTGGGCTCCAGGCAGCAGTGCAGGCTGACCCTGGCTGTGGAGCTGTGGCCAGACCCAGGGCTGGGGCCTGAGCAGGGCCCAGAGCTGCTGCCTAGAGTCAAGCTGCTGCCCAAGCTCCAGGCTGCACCCTGCTGTGGCCTGTGACCTCAGGAGTCTCTGGGGCCTGCAGAGAGGGATGGTAGAGAGCTGGCATGGGTTGCCCAGGTGTCCCACAGCTCCCTTGGTCACCCACAGCCCTGTCCTGGCTCCTACCTGGAATGGGATGGGGCCTGGGGACATCACAGGGGGCACTCCATCGGGGAGCTCACCTCAGGAGCCACATCCTGTGGACCAGAGGCTGGGTATGGGGACACGGGCCTGCCTGGGGTCCCATGGCCACCACCCACCCCCTGCTGACCTGCCCTGTACTTGGGCCATGGCCTCCCGCAGTAGGTATCAGGTACTCTGCAGGCTGCCCCAGCAGTCAGCAGGTGCTAGGCCTAGCCCAGCTCGAACCTGGCACAGTGCTGGCACCCGGGGGTCCAGGGCCAGGCTCTCCCCTGCCTCCAGCTTGGCCTTCACCTCAGGTCCCCCTCTCCCAGCCCAGGGCAGCTCTCCTGCCAGGAAGCACAGTTAGGGACCCAAGCGGGAGGGTGCCTCCATGGGGCGGGGCGTAGCCACTCACTGACCAGTGAAGACCTCCTGGACCAGGATGCAGAAGCTGTAGAGGTCTGAGGTGGTGGTGGGCATGTCACCATAGATCAGCTCAAGTGGCAGACATGGGTACAGTTCAGGGGGCTGGGGAAACCCTGGGCCTGGGCCTCCCCAGGGGTAGCCCTTCTGCCACCTGTGGAGCCCAAGGGGCCTAGTGAGCCGACGGCTGCTGGACAGGGACCCGCACCTGCCACCAGACAGAGGAAAACAGACCCCAGGTCACACAGCCCAGCAGTGGTAGGGCCAGCACCCAGCTCCTATGCCACTCACAGTGCCCCTCCCCACCCCCACCTCGTCTCAGGCTTACAGGGCACTGTGCACAGAACTGGTACCCACCCACTTTCCAGTGGGGGGAATCGCCCCAGCAGGAGGGCTCCATGCCAGGTGCTGGCCCAGATGTGAAGACTCTGGCCATGGTTACTGTCACACACCCTTGTCTTCCGTGGGAGGGCCAACAGGAGGCTGGGCTAGGGGCTGGCACTGGTACCTGCAGTGGTGAAGGTCAGCCAGCAGCACATCTGTCTGGGTTCTAGGGGCTTTCAGCTGCTGCACGGTCACGGTGTGGCCCATCCACAGGAGGCTGGAGAGTTGGGGTGGGGCAGTACAGGCCTGAGACGAGGGGGCTTTCCCCGGGAGGGGAGCAGGAGAGCTGGCAAGGGCACAGCAGGGCTCTCACTTGGCCATGAGGGTGTGGGAGCTGCTCTTATAGGTGTGGTCGGGCTTTCCCTGGGCTGCCAGCAGCTCCTTGGAGTTCGCGAGGGGGATGCCTGTTACCAGCACTGGTGGCCTCAGGCTACTCAGCTGGGGACAGACGGGACCATGAGGCACGAAGAAGATAGGGGTGGTTCCCACTCCCACAGCCACTCCCGCTTACCTGACCAAAGCCCAAGGCTGGGACTTGGGAGGCTCTCCTGATCTGCGCTAGCCTCAGCGTCCTGGGTTGGGGGCAGGCTGAAGGTAAGTCTGGGGTGGCTGGGAATGGCGGGTGGGTGGGCTTCAGGATGTGGACGATTACCTGTTGACCTGCATCAGCCTCAGGGAGGACAGGGAGCTAGGCGGGCTGTTCCCAAATCTGGCCTGCAACCGGTCCAGAGATGCCATGGGTGGCAACTCACCGTCATGCACTAACGCTGATACGTGGGACCGGCAGAGCTGCAACAGCTCCAGCAACTGGAGGAGTGCATGTGGGGTGAGGCCCGATGGGCACTGGCACTGATCCCTCACTCCCACCAGGGCCACTGCTCACCTCCCAGTTCTGCTTGGCCCCATCCTGCTCAGCCCAGTCTCATGGTGCGCGATCCCGCTGGTCATGCAGTTGCAAGTCACCCCCTGCCTGCCGCAGGGGTACCATCACCGGAGGAGGCGCCTGCATGCACGGGGGTGTTGCCATTCAGGCAGCGGCTAGAGCAGAACAACGTGGGTGGGAATCAATTAGGGAAGGGACTGAACAGGGACAAAAAGGGGCAAGATGGGGCCCCTGGGGTTGGGAGGAGTCACCGTGTCATGGGAGGTGAATATGAGGATGGGAGGGGTCACGTGAGGACATGATGGGGTCTTTAGGGAATGAGGATCACTGGGAGCAGGGAAGCACTGGGAGAATGGGAACAGTCACTGGGGAATGAGAAGAGGTTAACTGGGAGAACAAGGAGGGTCCCTGGGGGGACAGGAGGGTCACCAGGAAATGGAAGAGGCATCATGACGGAGAGATGCCTTAGGGGAAGAGAGCCCTGGCTCTCAGGTTCTCTGGGGCTCAAGCTTGGGTCCCTGGGATGGGGGGCATCACTGGCTGGCCAGTCACTGGTTGGGGTTGGCACCAAAGGCCAACAGGAGCTTCATGGCAGAGCTGTGGCCCAGCAGCGCTGAGAGGAAGAGTGCCATCTGCCCCGCAGAGTTCTCCCTGTCCACCTGGTCACCTAAGGGGCGGGCAGGCTTAGGATGCCCCTGGCCTACACTCCTGGGTTGGAGACCTGAGGGCCACTAGACAAATACCCTTGCCAATTCCCATCCTCCACAGCACCTCCATGACTGGATGACCATGGACCCCAGGTTCCATCACTGTGTCCTGGAACCCCTGCCCTCCAACTGCTGAGGACCATGCCTCGAAATCCACCTCAACAGTGCTCCCAAAATCATTAAGTCCACAGAGTTGAAACAAGGGGTGACATCTGCCTGCCATGCAAATATCTATTCCGCAACCCAGGGGGATCAAAACCACATAAAGGTCCCCAGGGGCCAGGAGGAAGTGGATTTCAGGGGACTTTGACTTCCAGGAGCCTTGCGCACTGGCCGGGACAGGTGGACTCCACCCAGCTGTGACTCAGTGTAGTACACACAGGTCCCATGAGGCCAGCACTCAACTCTTCAAGTAAAGCAAACTCTGGATTTTATCAGGAGATCTCTCAAATTTTATTTATTTTAATTTTTAATTTTTTGTAGAGATGGGGTCTCACTATATTGCCCAGGCTGGTCTTGGACTCCTGGGCTCAAGCAGTTCTCCCGCCTTGGCTTCCCAAAGTACTGAGATTACACACCTCAGTTTCCCAAAGTACTGAGATTACAGGCATGAGCCACAATGCCCGGTCTCAATTTTATTTTTGAAGCCTGCATCTAAGGGCTCAATCCAGGTGGCAACCTCCTCCATGCCCTTACCTCCAGGCCTCTGCCAATCCCCTCCCGAACTATCTTCCTGCTCAGCTCCCCATCCCAACCACTCACTCCTGCCCCAAGCCCTGGATCTCTCCACCCGTCATTCCCCAGTTCCCCTTCCTCCAGCCTCTACCCCAGGTAGGACAAATGCACGGCATCCTTGTCCTTGTATTCCTGTGTCCTTGGCAGACATGTCTAATTTTTCACGCACTGGGTTCAACCCAGCGTGGTCTCTGCCACAAAACCCCTCCAAATGACCTTTAGGAACCTCTGAATACCAGATTTGTGGCATTGCATTTGACTCAGTAGCCCACCATCTTTTACAACAGCATCTTAACTGCCTTTCTGCACTCATCCTGCCTCACAGAGGCCTTTTTTGTTTTTTGTTTTTGTTTTTTTTTTTGAGACAGAGTCTCAATCTGTTGCCCAGGCTGGAGTGCAGTAGCATAATCTCAGCTCACTGCAACCTCTGCCTTCCAGGTTCAAATGATTCTCCTGCCTCAGCCTCCCAAGTAGCTGGGATTACAGGCACGTGCCACCATGCCTGGCTGATTTTTGTATTTTCACCATCATGGCCAGGCTGGTCTCAAACTCCTGACCTCAAGTGATCCGCCTGCCTCGGCCTTCCAAAGTGCTGGGATTACAGGCATGAGCCACTGCACCCCACCATCTCTCCCCACTTCTTTTCCCCTTTTTTGCATGGCTGACTCTTATGCTGTGAGACTCAAGCATCCTCCACTTGAAAGGCCATACTGTCTAGTGTCTCATCCTCATCCCACTGCATTTCATTCCCAGTGATCCAAGGATCATGTTCACCCTTAAATCCCCATCAGGGACTGCAGAGCTCGGTTCACAGTCAGTGCTCGGTACCACTCTGACTGGCCAACTGAAGCCACACCTTCTATACAGCTCCTTGATCCTGCCCCCACAGATGTAACGGCAACCAGGCCCTCACCTCTCAGCAGGAGCCTGGCCGGGCCCCATCCTGGGCTCCCCCGCCACAGCCACGTGGTGCAGACGGCCCACCTGGGTGTCTAGATCCCTCTCGGAACCCAGCTCCACTGGGAAGCGAAAGGGCAGTGAGGGCGTCTGTGGGCTCCGGTTCCGGGGCAGGGATCCGCTAGGGGGTCTCATGAGGGAAGGGGGATGTGAAGGACCGGAACTTTGGGGACAAGAAAACAATAAAGACAGTTGGCTGGGGGTTTTGGGGGCGCAGCCTAGAAGGGAAGGGGATTCAGGAGGAGTCGGATGGGAAGGGAGGCGGCTGAATGAGAAAAGGGGGTGGCTCTGGGAGGGCGACACACCAGAAGGTCTGGGGTCACAGGGAGACTGAGAGCTGAGGGGGATCTAAGGCAATCCGGAGGCTGGGAGGGGGCTTAGGGCTGGGGTCGGGCGTGCCAGGGTGGCAGAAGGGCTGCGAGGATAGAATCTGAGCCTGGGAAGGGAGTCGGAGGGCTTGGGAGGAGGCTCTGAAGGCTGCAGTGGGAGGAAGAGGCGCCTGTGGCTTAGGATTTGAGAGGTGGTGAGAGGGGTTGTGGGGAGGCTCTGGGGACAGCGTCTGTGGGGTCTGCGGGTTGGATGGGGTCTGAGGGCAGCCGGCGGGCTCTGAAGGAGGAGAGGGCACTGATGGCAGGATCTGCCGACGGTGCGAGGGTCCGAGGGTGGGACGCCTGGACTAAGGACTAAGGAAGTGTCTGTGTCTTGGGGGTGGGGTCTGCAGGCTGGGAAAGGGGGCTCTGAGGATAGTGTCTGGGGCTGGGGAAGGGGTCAGCGGAATGGGGACAGGGTTTGCTAAACGGTTGGGGGCAGGGTCTGAGGGCCGTGGAGGAGAATGACAGGGTGGGAGGGGCCTGAGGGCTGGGGGAAGGGTCTGAGGGTGATCTGAGGGCCCAGAAAGCTCTGGGAAAGTTCTGGGCCCAGATCCCAGTCCAGGTGGCTTTGCACTCACTGTTGGGCTAGACAGTGGTCGCCACGTGACTGCCACATGATTCGGCCGGCCGTATGAGCGGTAATCCGAGGTGCTTGAGCCCCAGTGGCCTCCCGCAACGCCTGCACAGTAGCACCCCCTTCCCCAACACAACCCAGCGACTAGGCCTGGGACCCACCGCCCTGACCAGTCGGAGCTGTCACTGTCTGAGGATGGGGCTGTCTACCCACACCGGACTAAGCTCTGTAAGGCAGGACCTGGGGTCGTTCTTGTCACTGTTGTGTTCACAGCATTGTTCACCCCAGAACCTAGCTCAAAGGAGGCCTCATTCAGTGCTTTTATTCTCACTCTGTTGCCCAGGCTGGGGTGCAGTGGCGTGATCTCGGCTCACCGCAACCTTCATCTCCCAGGTTCAAGCGATTCTCCTACCTCAGCCTCCCGAGTAGCTGGGATTACAGGCTCACACCACCACGCCCAGCTAATTTTTGTATTTTTAGTAGACACAGAGTTTCACCATGTTGGCCAGGTTGGCCTCCAACTCCTGACTTCTGCCCCCCTTGGCCTCCCAAAGTGCTGGGATTACAGGCATGAACCACTGTACCTGGCGTTTTTCTCAGACAGGATCTCACTCTGTTGCCCAGGCTGGTGTGCAGTGGTGAGATCATAGCTCACTCCAGCCTCCACCTCTAGGGCTCAAGCCAACCTCCTGCCTCAGCCTCCCAAGTAGCTGGGACCACAGGCACAGGCCACCCACCACACCTAGCTAATTTTTTTTTTAAGATGGAGTCTCACTCTGTCGTCAGGCTGGAGTGCAGTGGCACTATCTTGGCTCACTGAAACCTCCACCTCCCAGGTTGAAGCGATTCTCCTGCCTCAGCCTCCCAAGTAGCTGGGACTACTGGTGAGTGCCACCTCGCCAGGCTAATTTTTGTATTTTTAGTAGAGATGGGGTTTCACCACGTTGGCCAGGATGGTTTCAATCTCTTGACCTCGTGATCCATCTGCCTCAGCCTCCCAAAGTGCTGGGATTACAGGTGTGAGCCACCGCGCCTGGCTAGCTAATTTCTTTCTTTCTTTCTTTCTTTCTTTCTTTCTTTCTTTTTTTGAGAGATATGAGGTTTCACTATGTTGCCCAGACTGGTCTCAAACTCCTGACCTCAAGCAATCCACCTGCCTTGGTCTCCCAAAGTGCTGGGATTACAGGCATGAGCCACTGTGCTTAGTTTCATTCAACGCTTATTAACTGACAGAATGGCTTGGCTCTTTCTTCTGTCCCTCTCTGGCCACTTGGCCTGGGCCAAGCCCCTTGACTTCAGTGCCTTGGTGTTTGCTCCCCATGTGTGCCCTTCCTTTAGGCATCCCCTGGGATGAAGAAAGTTCTGCATCAGTCACTGGTCAGACCCAACCCGGATGGGCTGCCTCAGAGGTGGGGGAGGCTTCCTTAGTCCTCCATCAGTGCCCTTATTATTCTCAATGGGTGTCTAACGATCTTTTTCTTTTCTTTTCTTTTCCTTTGAGACAGAGTCTCGCTCTGTTGTCCAGGCTGGAGTGCAGTGGCATGATCTCAGCTCACTGCAAGCTCTGCCTCCTGGATTCATGCCATTCTCCTGCCTCAGCCTCCCAAGAAGCTGGGACTACAGGTGCCCACCACCACGCCCGGCTAAATTTTTTTTTTTTTTTTTGTATTTTTAGTAGAGACGGGATTTCACTGTGTTAGCCAGGATGGTCTTGATCTCCTGACCTCATGATCCACCCGCCTCAGCCTCCCAAAGTGCTGGGATTACAGGTGTGAGCCACCGCGCTCAACCTCTTTATTTTTTGAAACACAGTCTCTTTCTGTCACCCAGACTGGAGAACAGTTTGGATACAGTCATAGGTCACTGCAGCCTCAAACCCCTGGGCTCAAGTGATCCTCCCGCCTCAGCCTCCTGAGCTGGGACCACAGGCACGTACCACCATGCCCTACTGATTTAATTTGTTGTAGAGAAAGAATATTGCTATGTTGCCCAGGCTGGTCTCGAACTCCTAGACTGAAGGAAGCCTCCCACCTTGGCCTCCCAAAGCACTGGGATTATAGGCAAGGGCCACCACTCCCAGCCTAACGATCTCTCTTGAACTGCAAAACCCCTAGCTTGGGCTGGCTGAGGTCAAGATGAGCCCTTCCACAAGGAGGCGGTGTCAGTGCAGGACAGCAGCTTAGGCAGTGCCTAAGGACCTTTATTGACCACATGACCCCCTCAGGGGTGCTAGTGGGGTATCCTTCGGCATCCTGGCAGCAGCCGCCGCCACAGTTCTTGGCTGAGCAGCTCCTGTTCCCTGCGGACACCCTGAAGCACGCTCCGGTTTTCCTGAGCCCTCCGGATCAGGTAGGGGATTACCTCCTCCAAGGAGCCATAGGGGATGGATTTATATACTACATAGCCGGCCTGCCCTGCAGGGAGAGTGGGTTTTGTTTTTTCATTTTTGGTGTTTTTCTGAGACAGAGTCTCGCTCTGTTGCCCAGGATGGAGTGCAGTGGCACAGTCTCCGCTCATTGCAACCTCCGCCTCCCAGGTTCAAGTGATTCTCCTCCTGCTTCAGCCTCCTGAGTGGCTGGGATTACAGGCGTGTGTCACTATGCCTGGCTAATTTTTGTATTTTTAGTAGAGACAGGGGTCTTACCATGTTTGCCAGGCTGGTCTTGAACTCCTGACCTCAGGTGATCCGCCTGCCTCGGCTTCCCAGAGTGCTGGGATTACAGGCGTGAGCCACCGCACCTGGCCTATTTATTTTGTTTTTGAGACAGAATCTGGCTCTGTCGCCCAGGCTGGAGTGCAGTGGCATCATCCTAGCTCACTACAACCTCCGCCTCCTGGGTTCAAGTGATTATCCTGCCTCAGCCTCCCCAGTAGCTGGGATTACAGGCATGCACCACCATGCCCAGCCAATTTTTGTAGTTTTAGTAGAGACAGGGTTTCACCATGTTGGCCAGGCTGGTCTCGAACTCCTGACCTCAAGTGATCCACCCACGTGGGCCTCCCAAAGTACTGGGGTTGCAGGTGTGAGCCACTACGCCCTGCCCCAGCTAATTGTTCTTATTATTTGTAGAGGTGGAATCTCACTATATTGCCCTGGCTGGCCTCAAACTCCTGGGCTCAAGTGATCCTCATGCCTTGGCCTCCCAAAATGCTGGGATTACAGGCATGATCCACTGCATCCAGCTTGCATTTTAAAAAAATCTTTTAAATGTTATTTAATGCTAGTTATTAAAATGCTGCCAAGAGAGTAAGGAATTTACTAATCCAAGAATCAAGAGAAAGTGAGGGCAGGTATGGTGGCTCATGCCTGTAATCCCAGCACTTTGGGAGGCTGAGGGGGGGCAGATCACCTGAGTTCAAGAGTTCGAGACCAGCCTGGCCAACACGGTGAAACCGTCTCTACTAAAAATACAAAAATTAGCCAGGCATGGTGGCAGGTGCCTGTAGTCCCAACTACTTGGGAGGCTGAGGCAGGAGAATTGCTTGAACCCAGGAGGCAAAGGTTGCAGTGAGCCAAGATGGCACCACTGGACTCCAGCCTGAGTAATGGAGCAAGACTCTGTCTCTAAATAAATAAATAAATAAATAAGAAAATGAGAACCCAGAGAGAGAAGGGACACACAGTAAGCCACTTCTACCCTGAAAGCAAAACCGAGCTGCTATTTGATGACTTCACAGAGTTTTGAGAGGACATTGAGTCAGACTTCAAGCCTGACTGAGGTGAGAGTTATAAGGGAGAACTTCCTCAAGTTAAGCCAGAACCCAAAAAGCTACACCCTCAGAGTAAGAGTTAATAAAAAGTCAACATTGCAACCTTCCCCCAGTCCCAGGAAATGGTCTTGGTTGTAAACAGATCAAGGAACAAAACAGAAAAATCCACCTCGGCGAAGTTGGGGCTATGGGTTAACCCCCTTATGTATTTGTAGTTCAAATTTGCACCAGTGGGGTGTCTCAAGAAACCTCAAGCTGTGAATTTAGGATAAAGTGATTTTGTTCTGCTTAGCACCTGGCAGAAGGAAACGTTAATTATCTGGTGTCAGGCCCTGAGGAGCAAAAGGAGTAAAGATAACAAAACACACAAGAAATAATACACCATGACCAAGAACCAGCAGAGATGACAGACGACAGACACAGAGACACAGCCTTGGAAGGCCCACAGACACTGGAATGACAGATCTCTCTGGAAGGATCTGGAGGCTGGGCCTTGGTTGGGAATAGGAGAAGGGCTCTGGCTGGGAGGGAGTGAGGCCTGGGGCTTGGTGGGGGTGGGGGAGACATTCACATACCCAGTGCCAGAGAGACGTGGTCACACATGCCCAGAAGTTGTCCGAAACAGACAGTCCCATCCAGAGGAATGCCCAGCTCCCACATGCTGCAGAAAAGACCACATCATCACTCCAGACCGTGGCTGCATCTAGAGCTTAGAGTCAGCCACTATGCACCCATATGGCAGCTCCAGTAATTCAAATATTGAAGTATTTCCAAACTCAATGATACATAATAATAAGTCCTTTGCATTCCTTGAAGGTCCCCCAGGGACTCCCAGCCACTTCCCTGGAGCCCTCAGACCTTCTTATGCCCCAGCAAATAAGGGGCGACATCTTGTCCATCTGGGACCTATAAGGACCTACAGGTATAGCAGGGGTTAATGTGTGTGTTTGTTTGTTTGTTTGAAGAGGTAGGGTCTTGCTTTGTTATCCAGGCCGGAGTGCAGTGGCTCAAGCACTGCTCACTGCAGCCTCAACCTCCTGGGCTCGAGTGATCCTTCCACCTCAGCCTCCCAAATAGCTGGGACTACGGGTGTGTGCCACCACACCCAGCTTTTTTTTTTTTTTTTTTTTTTTAATTTGATGTAGAAATGGGATCTTTCTGTGTTTCCCAGGCTGGTCTCAAACAGTCCTCCGCCTCAGCCTCCCAAAGTGCTGGGATTATAGGCATGTGCCAACCATGCCCGGCTATAAATTTTTGTTGTTGTTGTTGTTGTTTTTTGTTTGTTTTTGAGACAGAGTCTTGCTCTGTCACCCAGGCTGGAGTGCAGGTGCGCAATCTCGGCTCACTGCAAGCTCTGCCTCCCAGGTTCAAGCCATTCTCCTGCCTCAGCCTCCCAAGTAGCTGGGACTACAGGCGCCCGCCACCACACCTGGCTCACTTTTTTGTATATTTTAGTAGAGACGGGGTTTCACCATGTTAGCCAGGATGGTCTCGATCTCCTGACCTCGTGATCCGCCCACCTCGGCCTCCCAAAGTGCTGGGATTACAGGCGTGAGCCACCGTGCCCAGCTTTAAATATTTTCAAAATTCTCCCCAGAACACCTCTGTCCATCTCTGGCATTCGAGCAAGGGAGAGGAAGCGAGGGCCCTTTTGTGGGCACCTATTTCCCGCCCATCCCTCCACCTCATACCGCTTGGTTGCCTGGCGAACAGATTCCTCATTGTGGGAAGCCACCATGAGGTGGCACATGGGGCCATGGCGGGCCACGCGCGTCAGCATCAGTTCCAGGCAGCGGCTGTAACTGAAGGGAGATGCTCTGTTCAGCTCACCTGGTAAGCGAGGCTCAGGCCCCAGGGACTGGGGTGGGTGGGGTGCTGCTAAGCGAGGGGTCTCTGGAACCAGTACCCTGTTCCATCTGCACCAGTTGTAAGGGACATCCCTTCTCTGAGCCACTTTCATCTTTTAGGTTTTTTGGGGGGGGTTTTGTTTGTTTGTTTTTGAGATGGAGTCTCACTTTCTTACCCAGGCTGGAATGCAGTGGTAATCTTGGCTCATCGCAACCTCCACCTCCCAGGTTCAAGTGATTCCCCTGCCTCAGCCTCCTGAGCAGCTGGGATTACAGGTATGCACCATGACACCCAGCTAATTTTTGTATTTTTAGTAGAGACGGGGTTTCACCATGTTGGTCAGGCTGGTCTCAAACTCCTGACCTCAGGTGATCTGCCCACCTCAGCCTCCCAAAGTGCTGGGATTACAGGCGTGAGCCACCGCGCCCAGCCCCATGTTAGTCTCTTGTCACTGTGAGTTTCCGAGCAGCACTGTTGTGAGGATGGTGTGAGATAAGAGGGGTATGAAGTCTTTGTGGGACAGTGGCAACAGTCTCACAGGAGAGGGTCACATCATGTGCACGAGATGACATTTCCCCACGGTTATCACTGCTGCGTTGTCAACAGAACATCACTAGCAACAGCCCAGATGTCCATAAATGGGGAACTGGCTAAGGAAACTGAAAAGGAAGGAGGACACTGTCTGGGTACTGATATGGAAGAGGAAAAAGACTGGCAAATGCCTTGCAAACATGCTGCAGGCCACGGGCCACCCTATGTACTTCACATCCTCTGTGGGTCTTCCCCATCGCCCCCCAGACCTGTTTTCCACCCTTCTCTGCCCCTCAGGAAGCTGACACTTTTGCCCCACATCCCCCATGGAGTCATGTGCAGGAAGGAGTGTGGGTGTCTCACCTCAGCCCCTCCCTGCTCACCCTGACTGTGCTCTCTGTGTGACCACAGGTCCCTAAGGTGGCCCCTCTCCTTCAACTACAGCATAGGGGTCGAAATAGCTTCCTAGGCCGGGCACAGTGGCTCACGCCTGTAATCCCAGCACTTTGGGAGGCCAAGACGGGAGGATCACGAGGTCAGGAGATTGAGACCATCCTGGCTAACACAGTGAAACCCCATCTCTACTAAAAATACAAAAAATTAGTCGGGCGCGGTGGCGGGCGCCCTTAGTCCCAGCTACATGGGAGGCTGAGGCAGGAGAATAGCGTGAACCCGGGAGGCAGAGCTTGCAGTGAGTCGAGATCGTGCCACTGCACTCCAGCCGGGGCGACAGAGCGAGACTCCATCTCAAAAAAAAAGAAAAAAATAAATAGCTTCTAATAACTTCCCTGACTTTGCCCACACTTCCTTTTTGGGTTTTTTTTGTTTTGTTTTGTTTTTTTGTTTGTTTGTTTTTTTTAGAGACTGGGTCTCACTCTGTTGCCGAGGTTGGAGTGCAGTGGCGCGATCTCAGCTCACTGAATCCTCCAACTCCTGGGCTCAAGCGATCCTCCCATCTTGGCCTCCCAAACTGCTGCGATTACAGGTGTGAGGCCCTGCGCCTGGTCCCTGACGCTTCTATAAACAGCCCCTTCACCAAATTTCCTTTAGTTAAAACCCTTTGTGCAGAATTCTGTTTCCTTTGGAAAAAGCTAATCACTCATTTAATTCTCAAATCAGCTCCGGGAGGCAGATGTTCCTATTCCCTTTTTACAGAGTGGGGAGACTGAAACTGAGAAGCATTCCATCTCTCGTCCCCAGGTCACACAGCTAGAGGTGACCAGGCTGGGATTTGAACTCAGGCTGTCTGATGCTCCAGAGCCCAGGTTCCTTATCGGTAGGCTATTCTGCCTTTAAAATGCACAGTCGAGGCTGGACATGCTGCTCATGCCTATAATCCCAGCACTTGGGGAGGCCAAGGCAGGAGGGCTGCTTGAACCTAGGAGTTCGAGACTAGCCTGGGCAACATAGGGAGAACCCGTGTCTACAAAAAAAAAAAAAATTGTTGGACATGGTGGTGTGCGCTGTTGGTCTCAGCTACTTGGGAGACTGAGGTGGGAGGATGGCTTGGGCCTGGGGAGTCAAGGCTGCAGCAAGCCAAGATCGCACCACTGCACTCCAGCCTGGGAGACAGAGTACGACCCTGTCTCAAAAATAAGTTAAAAAACAAATGAAAAAAGCCAAATATACAAGGTCACATATTGTGTGATTCCATTTATATGAAATGTCTAGAATAGGCAAATCCACAGAGACAAAAAGTAGGTTTGTGGTTTCCAGGGGCTGAGGGGAGGAGGGAACAGAAAGTGACTGACTTCTTACTGGTATGAGGTTACTTTTTGGGGTGATGAAAATATTCTGGAATCAAAGAGTGGTGACGGTTGCGCAATTTTGGGAATATACTAAACTCTGCTGAATTGTACATTTTAAAATTGTGAATTCTATGATATGTGAATTATATTTCAATTTTTAAAATAATAGTGCAAATTATTATTATTATTATTATTATTATTATTATTATTATTATTATTATTATTTTGAGACAGAGTCTCACTCTGTCACCCAGGCTGGAGTTCAGTGGCACAATCTTGGCTCACTGCAACCTTTGCCTCCTGGGTTCAAGTGATTTTCCTGCCTTAGCCTCCCAAGTAGCTGGGATTACCAGTGCAAGCCACCACACCTAGCTAATTTTTGTATTTTTAGTAGAGACAGGGTTTTACCATGTTGGCTAGGCTGGTCTCAAAACTCCTGACCTCAAGTGATCTGCCTGCCTCAGCCTCCCAAAGTGCTGGGATTACAAGCGTAAGCCACCATGCCTGGCCATAATTTTTTATTTTTAATGTTTTTACAGATGGGATCTTGCTATGTTGCTCATATTGGGCTCAAGCAATCTTCCTACCTTAGCCTCCCAAATAGTTGGGATAACAGGCACACACCACTGTGCCTGGCTTGGTGCCAGTTAAGCCAATGGTACACAAACGTGCCTTGGAGCCCCTGCAGATCTCGGACATGAGCCTAGATTCCAAGCATGGCTAGGCCACCTGCTCTGTAACCTGGGTGAGTCCCTGTGGCCCCTAGAGAAGGTACCAAGAAGTAAAGATATAAGGAGGTGAGGGATGGGGCCATGCTGCTGTCTGCAGTGGGAATGTCCCAGGCAGTGGGAACAGGAAATGCCAAGCCCCTGGGTATCATGGAGGAGGCCAGTGTGGCTGCAGTGGAGTGAGGGAGAGGAAGAGAAAGTTAGGGAAGTGACACGGACCAGAGCATGTGGGGCTCAGAGGCCACTGTAGGCGTTTCTTTTTGGTTTTTTTGTTTGTTTGTGTGTTTGTTTTGAGACAGAGTCTCACTCTGTTGCCCAGGCTGAAGTGTGGTGGTGCAGTCATGGCTCGCTGCAGCCTTGAACTCCTGGCCTCAAGTGATCCTCCCACCTCAGCCTCCTAAGTAGCTGAACTACAGGCACGTGCTATCACACCCGGCTATTGTTAAAGTTTTTTAGAGATGAGGTCTCCCTGTGTTGCCCAGGCTGGTCTTCAACTCCTGTTCTCAAGTAAATCTCTAGCTTCAGCCTCTCAAAGCACTGGGATTACAGGTATGAGTCACTGCACCCGACCATTAGGTGTTATTTCCTGCAGAGGCCGGCTGGCCCAGGCCTACCTCTGACTGGTGGCCTCATAGTCAGGCTGAGTGGGGTCCTTCATCCCATGAAGCTGGGCCACCGCTCTCTCCTTGTCCAGATAGGCACCTCGTACCAGCTTCACTCCGAAGGCCAGGCCGGCCCTGTGTGCGGCCTCTGCGTCCCTCCCCAGCCGCTCGAATGTGTCCTGTACGCGGCACGCGGGCAGGTTCTGGTAGGTCAGGGTGTGGGGACCCCAGCCTGCACCTCCCGGAACACACTGCAC